>NW_022994539.1:0-303522 GCF_012275295.1 Melopsittacus undulatus
CCTCAAAAATCAAGTGCAATTTGTACCTGCAGTACTGTAGAAAAGCAGCTTTCAGCAATTTACTCTTATCTTCCTGTGCTATAAATTCTAGCCTACTGGTTATGTCACATGCAGGACTCTGAAAATGAAAAGTAAAAATTTTAGCCAAAAGACAAATACTAATCCTCATTATGAAACGAAAACAATTTTTCTAAGTACTAACAACACAGGTTTAAAGTAAAAATGCCACCTAGAAGCAGCTGTGTTTATTAAGCCAAAGGTAAGCCCGTAAGACAGATCTCAATGGAAATCACAGTGGTGTGACCTCAAACATTCTAATAAACTTCACACAATCTTAAAAAAAAAAACAAAAAAAACCCACAAAAACATCTTATGCCAACTTCTTTCACCAGTCAAATTTTTTATGATCATTATTTTACCATTTCAACTCAACATTTTTGACAGAATTTAGAAGGTATCTGTGAGCACTATCACCCTCAAAAGCAACCTAAGCACAGACAAATCTAACCAGAGATTTAGTTCAGTAAGAAAAACAGTTTTATCCAAACCTACCACACACAAAGGTCTTCCACTAAAATACCAGTTATAACAACTCATTTTAAGGGTGGTTTAATTGGAATAAAGATTGAAACTCACTTATCGCTTAGAAATATTCTCTAATTTATATTCTAACAACTTCTTTGTTCTTCCCTCCCATTCCAGGGACATCCTGTCAACAAATTCCACATACATTTTAAACTAAACATGTTTGATATAAATTAGAGCTTAATAAATGCACATTGCACAAAATATCAATAAAAATACTTTCATATATTTTTAACAACATTCTATTAGAATAAATATATACATCTCAAATAGGTCAGAAACAATATTCAGCCACTACCCTTCTCAGCTTAGCCTGCAAGATTTTCACAGCATGAGAAGTGTGTCTCTAACACAAAAGAACAGACACATAAGACTGAAGAAACCATCCTGATCAAAAAGCGAGAAGGAAGCCCGAGTCTCTGCACAGCATTATATCAGGCCTAGAGACATACACTAATATACCTACATGAAAAACAAGAAATGATTTCATAGAAATCTTAACTTCAAAACAAAGGAAAACAAAAAAGTTGCCCAAACTGCCAGATATTGCAATATTTTGTGAATTTTGAAAACTGCTGTCATTACAAGCATTTAAGTCTCTAATTAAAAAAAAAAAAAAACAACTTTGTAACTTTAAAATTCAAAACAAGTCAGGATTTATACAGGGAAAATTCAAGCCTGCCTAAAAACCAATTCTGTGTCTACACTGTTTTCAACCAGCCAAGCAAACAACCATTACCTCACTTCTTGGTCCAGCAACAGAACAGGACAGGGAATCTTCAAGGTCTTCTGGAAGCACAGAAATGTTTTCCCTGGACAAGATGGTGGTAAGTCCGCTTTTTTTGGCAAAGAAGATGGGGAGCCCAGTACAGGAACCTGCTCCTAAAATGCTGTCTCCTAAGATTGGGGAAGGGGAGGAAGCACATAAAGGCTATTTTAAGAACAACATGTAACAGTTTAATAGACAATTACTCAATTTTGTCTTGAACCAAGACAATAACTGACAGCTCCAACTGACTTAGAGAAATTGTGGGCACTATTTGCTACTCATGCGGAGTAATGCATGTTTAAAAAAAAAAACAACCAAACAAAAGAAACCAACCAACCAAAAACCAACAAAAACACACATAAAAACTAATAAAAAAAACCAAAAACCCAAACCAAAGCAACACAAACTCCACCAAACAAAACCAATAAAAAACCCCAAGATTCAAATGGTTCAAACTCTACGAAAGGACTCACGTGCTTAAGCTACTTGAAAACACCTCTGAAGGTCAGGATGACAGAGACATCTGACACAGACACCTAGTATGCGTTTTAGGCTAAGCACTGACACCATGTTAACTTCAAAACAAACCTCAAAAACCATTCATAGTGAATGTTGGAAGAAAATGGGTGCAACCCCCTCTCCTCCACAACCAGAACCCCCATCCTTTCATACATCAGGAGCAGATATCTACTTCATTTTCATTTGAAACACTGTAGAGTAAGCAATAACAATACTGGGTATCATATCAGAACTTTCTCCATACACTCATGAGAAATTCCCATCTTGAAAAATTTAATAAAGAGAAAAGGCAGCATAAATATGACGCTGCTCTGAATGAAAACATTCTATTAGAAAGCATCAGCAAAATGTTACTATTCCTCCCCCCATTACCTTGTATGCCAAATATGATTTTCTCCTGTGGTAAAGAAATTCTTCCAGTTCCAGTGGAACAAGCAAACACTTCATTTTCCTTATAAAGGTAAGCAGCATGGCTAAAGTAATCTGGGACTACCAGACAGCACAACACTTCCTCTTCCGACTGAAAGCATTACATATGAACAGTATCACATATACGATCAGAACCCTAAACAAACATCTAACATTTTAAAGACTGACATGAGTTACCTGAATTTAATTTTTAAAAAGATATGGATGTAACTTTATCTAAATGCCATTACAGACACTGGGGAAAGGGAGAAGACTGGAAGAAGTTTAGGAAAGAAAGTTAATGCCCAAGTTTGTGCTCGTTCTGCTGGAAGCATAAATGAGGTACACTAAGGACAATCAATGTGTCCTCCCCTTCCAGCAAGTCAGCAGTCTAGCAAGGAACAAAATACAGACCTTTGTCCTGCTACTGAGTCTTAACAGAGTCTGAGATCTGCTCTCAATCAATTGCATGTGTATACCCCAAAATTACTCTCTGGAAATTTTCATAGACAGAACAAATATTAAAATAAATCAGTAATAATCGGATGTTTAGACTTCTATTTTTTGAGGCTTTTTTATCTTATTCTTCAAAATGTTAAGCACAAGCTTTACAGACACTATTAAACATTAAAAGATGCTAGTACATATTTTCCTCAGAATACTATGAATAAATACTTCCAATAACCTTAACACAGAGAACTTGGTTTTCCTTTAGACAAAAATCTGATATCTGATTTATTCTGAAACACTATGCTCTCAACTCAGTTTCTGGGCTTCACCTGCATACCTGAAAAGACGGATTATACTGTGTGACCTCCACAACAACATCATCAGACATCTGGTAGCCTTTATCTTCTACTGTTATCAGAGTGTAGTAGACAAGACATGGACGATCTCCAGGATGCCATGCTGCAGCAAGTATCACCAGTCCATCACTATTCAACCACAGATGTCACACCATTAAGAGATGATCATTATGTATTTTACTGCTCAAACTCTACCACTTACAGATATCTAAGTAGAAACACAAGTATTTTTTAATACTGTATTTCTTTTTGAAAGAAAGCCTATTTGTTCTTTCAAGCTGTTTTGTTAACAGCTTGAAATAATATACAGCAGTAGAAAACTAAATGAAGGCAGTTGTGATTTTATATAATTAAATACAAGAGATACTGAATTCTCTGCACTTGCTGGAACAAGTTAGAATTGTTTACTTGCCCTGTTTGTATTATAAAGACAAAGCAAATACCCAAACCTGATAAAATGATGCTAAAAAAAGTAAAAATAATTAAAGAAGTAAAAATAATTTGTAATGCTAAAAGACATAATGGCAGCATGAAGTATATAGGATAACCTAATTAACCAATATGACATGTTTATTTTCTCAACAGTGGCACTTCAGTAAAATTAAATTGCAATTACTGACAAAGTTTTTGCAAGAAAACAGAACACATTTATCACATTAATGTCAGTTACCAGATGCAAGCGTACTTCCTTACCGATTCTGTTGCAAATCCATGTACTGTATATTTACTCCTCCTTTAATATCTTCATAGTTACTTTCAGAACCCTAAAAAACAATACATCTGACTTATAACTATATAAAAATAGGCTATTAAAGAAACACACAAGCCTTTTCCAGGTGAGCTGGCTCTTACCCAAATTGCATCTGTAATATGTTCTTTCAGGATCCTGTTGATATCCCAGCTGAGAATATAACGTTCTGATGAATCATCAATCTCCCATTTGCTTAGATTTGAACTTGTTAGCATATAAAAGCTCAATCTCTCTTTATCCCAAAGAACGCTAGAAACCTGCATTTAAAAAAAAGAAAAAGCCAGAAAGGTTAAAGCACAGCCTTAATATTTGAATGCAACAACCTAGACCACTCTCAGTCCACAAAAAAAAAAAAAAATCATCACTTGCTTGGGCAACATATACAAGTTACATTACAAGCTGCGAGTATTAGAAAATTTCCAAGTCTTATCTTACAGATAAAAGAACACCTATAGTGTTCTATAAACACACCACAGGTGTTTTAGAAGTTGGAAGAAAATATGTTTCTCATCCGTGGAGTTCACTGGCAAAGCTCAACCCAATCGCCAAACCCTTGCCAATCCTAATGAGGAAAGTAAAATTACAGGTTACTTTTAGTTTCTGCAAGTATTAATGAGGCTATCACTAGAAAGAAGCAGGAATTTGAATCCTTGCATATTCCCGAGTAAGTATTACTTCTTTAAGGTCTCCTTTTATTTACATGCAAAGAGCAAGTCAGCTTTCTCCTTTACTAAGTATACAGATTTATTTGGTTTCTTTCTTACAAATTTCAAAGAAACATAAGTAACAAATGAGTGGAGTCTTGTCTTTTCATCATACATCTTTACATCTTTTTTCCTTTCTTAAACACCAAGGCTAAAATTAAAATTAAAGCAAATTACTATATGAATGTTATTCAAGCTTACCATGGCATCATTTCCAGGAGACAATATACCCAGAAGAGAAGAAACCTTCCTACCAATTCCAGAAAACATGCCCTGACCCTGTGGTAGGGCATGCTGATGAATCTTGCCAGAACTATCTGGTATCAATCGAACTAGCTGGCCGCTGGAAGATGATAAAATAAAGCTTCCTCCCTAACAAAGAGAAAAGGCAATTATATTAAAGGAAAAAGAAGAAAAAAAAGAGTACCACAATAAAATTGTTTCAGGAATGTAAGAATTCCTTATGTCAACTTGTAAGGATAAACACTAAACAAGAATCAGACACTATGTATCCATAGTATTTAAGAGCTAAAAAAGAAAATAAAAAGAAAGTATTATTCACATTAAAAGACCATTTTAATGAATTTTCCCCATTATTCTCCATGCTTGAATCACTGCAGTATGTAACTCAAAAGTATTCTTTTAAATTCTAAAACATATTTTTGAAAATGTATGAAAAGATATTTAATCAGTCTCTAGAGGTACTACTACATTAACCTTATGTTAAGTTACATGTTAAATAGTAACACTCGCACGCATGCATTTGAAACCTGAAGTGCTATTAAGCATACTGTAACTTTTTTTACACAGATATATATATGATATATCTCATCCTATCCTATAGGACACTAATCTAAATGAACTGTGTAACAAATCTTCTATCTGGTTATGTCAAAAAATTGTCAAACATCTGACAGGTACTCAGCACTGGCAGAGACTATTTTTTTTTAGCATTGTATGACATTTTTATCCATGAAGTTCCATTTCAGTTTAACAATAGAACTAGTATCTCATGTAATCCTTGGAATCTAGTGATAAAAAATACTGTTACCTTTGCAGCAAGAAAATGTGAAAACTCTTGTGTGTTATGCAAAATAAGCACAGGACTGTAGGTGCTTTTATACTCTGTTCTGGAAGCAGACTTTTGCAAGGGTATCTCTTGCCTATCCTAATGGGTGCATCCACCTTAGGACTTCAATTAGCATCAGGAGTCTGTTTATGAAACTCGTAACACAGAGCAGTCTGTGTGTACCAGCTCTACACCCTCTGAACCAAAATAAACTAAAAGGTGAGTTCTGATCACTGACAGATGCTCATTTCACGTAGCTAGGCTGCACCTAGATTAAAGTAACAACCCTGCATCCAAAATTACCAGTGCAGGCAGTGACATTGCCCCAGCACCAATTTTTTTACTTTACAGATTCTCATTACTTCCTATCACTACTTGCTAACAAAGACATAGCTTTCAGTCCCCCTACCACTAAGGCATTACAAAAATCCAGTTGTCTTCAATGCAAAATTGATCAAAGTTTCTATGTTAGAGCGAATGAACAAAGCCTGTTAGATGTACAACAATTTTCCAAGAAAAAGAATGTTAAGGGCCTGGAAGTTGCTGAATTGTTTACCTGCACATGAAATGTTCACAGAACAAAATAAAAAGAAATTTAAAAAAAACAGTAAAATTTTCATCATCATACTATACAAAAATTATGTTAAAAGTTAAGTCTGCACAGTGATAGGATGACTATGTATGGTTGTCATACCAGTAATAATGCAGGTTTAGAACACTGATTAATAACAGGATACTGCTATGAAAACAGAAAGTTCCTCTAGTTCTGAATTCACATTGATATCAATATTTCATCTACAGGTGTGTTACGACCTTTCTTTCCTCATCTTGATGTCCAAAACTTGGGCACAATTCTCTAATAGGGTAGACACATATTAGTGTTTCTTAACATCTTGAAACTCTTAAGAAATTCATCACAGAGATCACTGTCTTCAGATTAGGTTTACAAATATTTATGACACACTGATGCCTTAAAATAATTTTTATAATATATGATATGAATAGATGTTGAAAAAGTCATGTGATAAAATGTAATTGAATTGATAATAAGTAGTTTTGAAGATAACACACTGTAACACTGAATTGAGAGTTTTTCCACTCACACCGAATTGAGAGTTTTCCCCCATTTAGGCACATCAGCAGCACAAAACAATTTCTAAGAACAATTTATAATATGCTTATTCATTACTTTCTAACAGAAGTCATAGAATCATAGAATAGTTAGGGTTGGAAAGGACATCAATATCACCTAGTTCCAGTACCCCTGCCTTGGGCAGGGACACCTCACACTAAACCATGTCAGCCAAGGCTCTGTCCAGCCTGGCCTTGAACACTGCCAGGGATGGAGCATTCACAACCTCCCTGGCCAACCCATTCCAGTGCCTCACCACCCTTACAGTAAAGAATTTCTTCCTTATATCCAATCTAAACTTCCCCTGTTTAAGTTTCAACTTGTTACCCCTTGTCCTATCACTACAGTCCCTAATGCTTCCTAAATCTGTCCAATTCTGATGAAGTAGTTCTCTGGTTTTGTGAAAGCAGAGTTTCTACCACTGTAAGTAACCACAGTAGTAATACTGACACACCTCGCAGGCGGAGGTATCAAACCATTCCTGTTATCTACAGATTAAAGTAGTATTTTAATATAAATTATACCATACTGTACCTTTACTGCTGTTAGGAAGCTGCACAGAGAGCCTCCAAAATCTGTAAAAGTCTCCGTATATGAACCTTCATGAGCAAGACTGGGCCAGTAGCGCACAGAACCTTCACTGGTAGCAACCATTACTGCCGGAGACTTGAAGGGAGAAAGTAATTAACAGAACATGCAAGATAATACTAATCAGCCTGCAGCTTTAAGTAAAACATGCAATTTTACATATCAAGATTGCAGATAACAAGCACACAAAAAAGTAATAAACCCACACAGATACACACTGACAAATCTAGAACTGAATCACAATATTATTCTGTAGCATAACTTAACATTTGCAGGAAGTGCTGCTTATTTTTCTAACTATATTTTCAACTGGTTCTTGTTCCTGATAATTCAGGGTCTGCTACTGAAATGCAAACAAAACTCAGTTGCAAGACAGCAAAAAGCTTCTGAAGAATTACAGGTGCCAAGAATTATAAGCAACCATGGCAGACTTGAAATGCAGACTGTAATTTAACAAATAAACTGTTTGAGTGTCATTAAAAGAAACATTAAATCATACGTTAGTTCTTCTCTTCGTAACACCTAAGCTCACAGTATGCCTACACTGGAGATTCTGACTCAGGAAATCAGATACCAAATTCAAAGCATGAAGCAAGAGACCGTTAAACTAGAGACTTGGAAAGAAATCACTGTATCTGTTCTACTAGTTGTTAAGAAAAGTCACAGAATAGAATAATTGTAGAAGCTATTATTGAGCTCCCTGGAGTTTTCTAACTACATTCTAACAGTAATATTTTTACTTCACTTTATAAAATTGTAACATCCATGCATAGCTCACAAGCTGAAGAAAAATAAATAATTTAAAAACTTGGTTTAGGTGTATTACTTAATCATACTCAAAGAAGTTTAAGAACAAGTCATAGAGTATTTAGAGTTTTATAAGCTAATCACAAGATACTAACATTGCTTTTCATCATTTGGAAGTGTAACATAGTAAGTCAAAAGAAAACATCCCATTACGTATTCTGTGCTGCTTCTCCCTTCTGAAGACTACTGCTTATCGAGTTTTATTACAGCATCAGACATATTACCTGAAAACTACACCCAAGCTGAAAATGAGAGCTTCTTTCCTTCATGAATGATAGAAACAGACACATTAACATACTTTCACAAGACTTAATGGACCTTCAAACTTCACCCTCCAGTGCAGTTATGTTACAAAAAATCACTTAGAAAAGCAAACAGTCAACACTGATTAAACCATCTATCCTCCCAGTGCCAGCTTCCTTATAAAGGCCAGCCAAGGGAAGGTGCTGGTGGTTGCTTCTTACCCACATGTACTCACAGTTAAACCACTGCTGAATTTTTCCAGCCAGTATGAATTTAAATTGCACTTGCTTTGGCTGATTGCCCTGGCGTTTATTGTGAGCACAATACTTTTCAGTTTACTGTATTTTTGTGTGTTATAAAAGCACAAGCAATCCTTAGGAAAATGATTACCTCATCTGATTCTACCACTTGTAAATAATGTAACTTGAAAAGACTAGGATTTTGTTTATTTGATTTTTATTGCTTTTTTATTTTTATTTTATATTTATTGCAAACTATCACTCCAGAGCTTTTGCCTATATAGCAGGTATTACAGACCACCAAATGCAGTTGTCAAATAAGCACTTGATAAAATTGGATATATTCAAAGGTACTCAAAGTATTTTTAAACACTAAAACATAAAAGTTGATCACCTGCAGAGAAGGCACATCACCTGAAGAACTGAGACAAGATATAGCTGCTAAATTAGAACTCCACTGGAAGTCACTGGGTGGCAGCTGTAGTTCCTTGCACAGAGATAACTGTAAGAATGGAAAGGATGCCATAATAAATGAGACTGGAAAAACTTATTCCTCTGCTACAAATGGTTTAGAGTTGTTGACCCTTTAAAAAAATAATTTTCAACTAGCCCAGACACCATGTAAAGAAACCAAAAGAATAGCACAAGGCATTTTCAGCAAGGTTGTTACAACCACCAAACAGCTAAAACCCACCTACTTGTACATTTTCAATCACTCTTTTTCTTTAGTTATTTCTGAATGTTTCTCACAACACTACAAAACTGAATTATTTCTTGACTATTCCTTAATATAATATGCTAACAAGGCAGCAAAACAAAATTAAACTAGAAGTGCCTGAGAAAGGTCAGTAGGTACTAACAGAGTGGAGAGGGTAAATGCTCCTCCCTTCCCCCCTTCCTCCCCAGATTAAACAACCATAAAGATTTTAACCCCTTGAAGAATCTCTACAAGTATGAGACTGCATAGACCTGACAAATCACTGTAGAGTGCAGAATCTATGTAATTTATGTATGTTGCACTAATTGAAAGATAATTTTTGTAACTACAGTTTTCCTCTGACTGTTCTTGCTATTCACTGAAATGATGTTGAAACACTGCCAGAGGGGAAAAATAATAACACTGCCATAAGAAACTCAGATGAAATGTAAATTCTGCACAGTTGAAACTGGTTTTTTTTTGACAAGTTGAAAATCATTCCCAGAATAATCTAAACCAACCTGTAACGTATCAACCAGTTTTTAGCTATTAAAATAAGCTTTATCAAGTCTATCTAGTAAGAGACACACTTATTGAAATGCTAAGAATTAATCCCAGTGTTAAGGTGACAACTAAAATTAAGAAAGCAATATAAAAATGTTAAGCTTCATCAAAAGCTGGAGTTTGTTACTCCATATGTTAGTATGACTTCATACCAACCTCACTGCTTTTGAGGGAAACCAAACTCCAATTTATAAAGAAACTCTTGCTTTAAAAAAGACCACAACTGAATAGCTGTTCAACTAGCATAAATACTGAAGTTTTTCCATCCTGATCTTTCAGTTACCTTAGCTACTGGAGACTGACCAATCTTCCAAACAATCAGCCTCTCTTTATGGACTAGCCAGGCCCATCCACTTTCATCCACTTGAACACTCAGCTGGTCATCAGCTACATGAAAAGTAATTTTTGTAAAGCATTCATGTTTTAAAAACATAGCAGAGTAATCTGAAAAGCAACAAACTTTCATTCTCATATGAAAATAAATATATTTTCTACTAGATTAAATTCCATGTTAGAATTTTCATGTTTTTGAACAAGATAACAAATTACTACAGAGTTAAAAAACCCATTTGACAAATGCAGTTTTTGAAAGTGAAAAACAAGGCAATTCTAGAAGCTATTCCCATCAATTTCCAGCAGATTATAATAGCTTTGTGAATTGGTCAGCAATTTTAAAGACTATTTCTAATATACACATTTTTGGTTCCTCTTATACATACTATGAAAAGAAAACTCAGCCACAGGGAAAAACTGCTTAGGAGACCAACTTCTTGAACTTTGGGAAATGTCTGTATCACTGGGGCTTTTAGAAGTGGTAACAAATGGGGACTAAAAATTAATTAAAAAAACCAGAGCATCCACTCTAGGGCACACTGGAATCAAAACAAATGAAAAAAGTGAAAAAAAAAAATAGCAATCAACCAGTTAGCAAAAGTTACTAAAAAACTACTACTGTCTTTCTTTGTAACACTGAATTTTACGGTACATTGGTTAAGCCCTGACGGATATTTACATGCATCCATACCCACGTGGGTGTTATTACAATTATAGCTACCAAGTTAACTAAACTGCATTCAAACCTAGGCACAAACATTTCAGTTTCCACTGAAAAGTCTGCATTTAAATAGCGTCAACAACACATTAACACTTCTCTCACCTGTCAATTTTTATGAGAAAAATAACAGATAAAATCAGTTCTTACCATCAGCTTTCTTCAGGGCTTCCATAACCTTAACAGGCAGAGAGGATCCAAACCCCTTAACATCATAGTTAATAGTCTCACTTGCTGAAGGAAGCTGGATAACTCTGGTAGGAGTTGCTCTTAAAACAAAAAGTTACAGTTACTTCTTTATTGTTTCTTCATCAGTTTCAATAGACATTTATGTCATTAGTATCTGTTTAGAAACAGACCTGATGAAATGGGTTTATGTAAAATAAACATGCTTCTTCTGGGAGCACCATCTAGAGCAGTAATTTGGTGACCTCCTTACAAGTTGTGAGCTGTCATCAAATTCCCTTATTTTTTAAGGAACTGATTTTTGAATATGCATTCCTCCACCAGCAACACAATCACTGTTCAACTTCTTTGCAGCTGGTGCAGTGCTGTGTTTCTGACTTTAGTCTGAGAACAGTGATGATAACCCCGATGTTTTCGGTTGTTGCTAAGTAATGTTTACTCTGATCAAGGACTTTTCAGTCCCATGCTCGGACAGTGAGGAGGGGCATGGGAAACCAGGAAGGGCATGGGGAACCAAGAGGGAGCAGAGACAGGACACCTGACCCAAACTAGCCAAAGGGGTATTCCATACCATAGCACATCATGCCCAGTATAGAAACTGGGGGAAGTTAGGGCCCAGATTGCTACTCAGGTCGGGAGTTACATTCTTTCGGTTTTCCTCCCCACCCCTCCGGGTGCGGGGTGGGGGGAAGGGACTGAGCGACTGCCTGCACGGTTCTGAGTTACTGGCTAGGCTTAAGCCACAACAACCTTGTACAGGTTGTTGAAAGGAAGAGCTTTCAGGCAGACCCCACTCATCAGGCTCATTCAGGAACATGCCTTAATACACTGAGACACAAGACCAATAGAATCTAATTACTACACGTGACTAAATAACATTTTTTCCCTTCCTTTCACTCCGTAAGGTTGAACTGTTTTATCTAACTTAAAGTCTTTGTGTCTGCATCTGGCTTCTGGCTGTGTTCATAAGACTCAAGGACAAGATTCTGATGGCAAGCACTAGAACACTTGGTGAGTTTTTGTTTTTCTAATGATGACACTTTTCTAATCACTAGTCTCGTTTTCTATTAGGTCTCCCAACCATTATCAGTACTTTAGCAAAGAGCTAGCCTGTTCAGATCCTCAGTAACAGCAACACAGCCGTGCACGTCAGTCTCCTTCCCCACACAACGAAGGGGCCAACCACCCCTTAACAGCGATGAACCTGACGCGAACTGCAGTCACCCCACTCCGCACCGGAGAAGGAGGGATATGGTGAGGCCGCGGCTGGTGCCTGTGGAAAGGGTGGCCGCGGAAGGGCCCAAGAAACAGCCCTCTCCCCTCAGTGGGCCGGGAGGCGGCTGCAGAGTGGGCAAGCCCTGGCCTCAGAGCTTTCCCCTTTTTCCCTGATGAGAACACACCCCGATTTCGACAGACAGGACTCACCGGGCAGAGAGAGAGCCGCTCCTCCGCGCCACCGGGGAAAACAGCACCGGGGAACTGGCTACGGCCACGGCGGGCAGGTTCTTCCTGCCGCCCGGACGGGAGAGAGGGCTGGGGGCGGCACTGCCGAGGTTCCTGCGGGCCGACCCGCCAGGGGTCCGCGGAGAGGCGGGAGCCGAGGGGAACATGGCTGTAGTCACGGCTATGGGGAGAGGAGCGGCGCGAATCTACACTCCCGCCGGACGCACGGTGACTGCGTACGTCCGGGCGGGGCGCAGAGCGGGCGCTGCAAGAGAGCGGTGTAAACCCAGCTGTCCTCACAACCTGGGGGATGTGTTTGGGGTAAGCCGACAGCTGAATTTGGAAACCGATTTTCACTGAATTCATTAAGTTTTGGTGCTAACCAACTCAAGCAGATGCACTCAAAAACTGCTGTTGAAAGACCATTGCAAGCTGCTCTTTGGCACTTTTGGAAACAGGTTTTTCGCTAACACGAGATGCCTAATCTTTAAAATAGCCTGTGCTTGTCCCCAGATTTCTAATAAAAGATCCCTACAACCACCCAAAATATTCCATGAAAACCTTGGTTTGACATTTATGCTAAGTTACATTTACATTTATTGAATTGTTTTCATAAATTAAATTACTTACCTTCATGATAAATACCGGTCGTGCACTACAAACTATTCAATGGTATAGAACTTCTTAGTTCCCCTTTTATAAAGTGGAAATAAATTTTCTCATGTAAGAAAAAATTGCATTGGTTTGTATGAGAAAGGTCTTTAAGTAGGTACATACCTACCTTGGGGAATATATACTATCAATTAAGCTAATTAGTCAAGATAAAAGTAATTAAAACTACCCATCGTTTTCAAAAAACGCATTATTTGATTTAAAAGACTTATGACTGCTAAGCTTTCTATGGGGGTTGTGGTCCAATATGACTGAACCTGAAATGAAAAGAAGATGAACTGCTTCATCTGGCAGTACTGAAGTGTGAGTGCCTGACAGTTTCCAAGTTTTTAACTTCATTTCATAGAATCATAGAATAGTTAGGGTTGGAAAGGACCTTAAGATCATCTAGTTCCAACACCTCACAATAAACCATGTCACCCAAGGCTTCATCCAACCTGGCCTTGAACACTGCCAGGGATGGAGCATTCACAACCTCCCTGGGCAACCCATTCCAGGACCTCACCACCCTAACAGTAAAGAATTTCTTCCTTATATCCAATCTAAACCTCTGCTGTTTAAGTTTCAACCTGTTACCCCTTGTCCTATCACTACAGTCCCTAATGAATAGTCCCTCACCAGCATCCCTATAGGCCCCCTTCAGATACTGGAAGGCTGCTCTTAAGTCTCCATGCAGCCTTCTCTTCTCCAGGCTGAACAGACCCAACTTTCTCAGCCTATCTTCATATGGGAGGTGCTCCAGTCCCCTGATCATCCTCATTGCCTCCTCTGGACTTGTTCTAACAGTTCCATGTCCTTTTTATGTTGAGGACACCAGAACTGCGCACAATACTCCAAGTGAGGTCTCACAAGAGCAGAGTAGAGGGGCAGGATCACCTCCTTTGACCTGCTGGTCACGCTCCTTTTGATGCAGCCCAGGATATGGTTGGCTTTCTGGGCTGTAAGTGCACACTGAAGCTGGCTCATGTTCATTTTCTCATTGACCAACACCCCCAAGTCCTTCTCCACAGGGCTGCTCTGAATCTCTTCTTTGCTCAACCTGTAGCTGTGCCTGGGATTGCTCCCACCCAGGTGTAGGACCTTGCACTTGTCATGGTTAAACTTCATGAGGTTGGCATCAGCCCACCTCACAAGAATGTCAAGGTCCATCTGGATGGCATTCCTTCCCTCCAGCGTATCAACTGAACCACACAGCTTGGTGTCATCGGCAAACTTGCTGAGGGCACACTCAATTCCATTGTCCATGTCACCGACAAAGATGTTGAACAACACTGGTCCCAACACCAATCCCTGAGGGACACCACTTGTTACTGGTCTCCAGCTGGACACTGGGCCATTTTCTATAGAGCACTTCATCCACAGAGTCCTCCTGATCAGGTGGTCTGTAAGAGATCCCCACAGTAATGTCCCACATCACTATTCTCCACTTGACCCTGGCCCACAAGCTCTCTGTTAACTGATCACCTGTCCCCAGAGAGAGTTCCATACTCTCCAGCCAATCACTGACATAAATAGCAACTCCCCCTCCCTGTCTGCCTGGCCTGTCTTTCCTGCCTGTAACCTTCCATTCCATCACTCCAGTCACAGGAGCCACCCCACCAGGTTTCTGTAATGTCAATGATATAATATCCTTGTAGCCATGCACAGATCTCTAATTCCTCTTGTTTATTCCCCATACTATGGGCATTTGTATAGAGGCATCTGACCAGAGCTCCAAATGAAGCTGGCTCATTGGCTGGAACAGCTGAAATATCCCCACATTGCTCCTAGCATTTATTATAGGTGCTGGTAACTGACTGGGAGTGCTGGGATGGAATGATGCCCCCTCCCCCAACACATCTAGTTTAAAGCATCCTTGCCCAGTCTGGCAAGCCTCCTACCAAAGCAGCTCTTCCCCTCCTTTGTCAGACCAGCTCCACCAGCCTCCAGTAGACCTAGCCTCCCGAACTGAGTCCGATGTTCTAAACAGCCAAACCCCCGACTATGGCAGCACTGTTCTCACCATTTATTAACCTTCCAAATCCACCTGGCCTCTTCAGGGTCATAGAATCATAGACTTATAGAATAGTTAGGGTTGGAAAGGATCTTAAGATCCTCTAGTTCCAACCCCCCTGCCATGGGCAGGGACACCTCACACTAAACCATATCACCCAAGGCTTCATCCAACCTGGCCTTGAACACTGCCAGGGGTGGAGCATTCACAACCTCCCTGGGCAACCCATTCCAGCACCTCACCACCCTAACAGTAAAGAATTTCTTCCTTATATCCAATCTAAACCTCTGCCATTTATGCTGTCCAGGCTACTGCTGTCTATGGCCCTAACACCCACATGGACCACAAGAAGTGGGTAATAGTCAGCGGGACTTACTAGACCAGAGCACCTCTCAGCAACATCCCTGATCTGTGCCCCTGGCAGGCACCACACCTCCTCAAGACTGGGTCAGGCCGACAGATGAGTGCCTCTGTGCATTTCAAGGTAGAGTCCCCTACTATAATGACCCACAAGATCCTCCTGGTGGCACCAGTAGTGATGCTCTTTAAAGATGCATCAGGGCGATGTTGATTTGGTACAGTGTGTGTTTCCCTGTTAGGCCCCTGAAAAACTGTGAAGCGGTTCTGAGTGGGGAACACTATATTTTAGTGGAAATCCCTAAGTTTTAATGCCAGCTTCCTATTTTTTTTGTTGTGGTTGTTTGCCACTAGCTCCCAGCTTCCTGTATTGATGTAATCCTTTTCTGTATGTGCTAAGGTGGATACTAGAGGGCCCTAAACAGTCTAGAAGAAGAGCAAGCAGCCCAGTGCCCTCTAAGCTTCCCTGATATCCTTCAGCCTATAGACAGCGTCCCACAGCTCAGCCCCTGCTGTGATAGGTCCTCCAGCATGGAGCAATGACTGCAGCCACTTGGTGCATTGATAAGGAATGGTGAGGAACTCCTGTATGTTCTCTGCAGAGTTCATGCAGAGGGAACCAAAAGCCCTTTCTTTCACCTCTGGGAACACCACAGTCAACTGACCGTACATGGTATAAAATCCTTTAATGATACACTCTGAAGACAGATTAATTTACAGAGACAGCCCGCAACTGTGAAGACAGTGTTCTCACAGGAGAATGAATATTTGGTACATAAACTCTGAATAACTCTGAAAGATACAGCAAGGCTATGAGAGGCCTGAGGAAGCTTAAGCAAGCAAGAAAAGAAGAGGCTGGAATTCATCAAGTGACGAGAACTGTGGACCGTTGGCAAGCTTTCGAGGTCAACTTCTCACACCTGTGCTTAACCTATTATATGTTAGTCACTAAGGGTCTTCAAGACAAGTATCCGATCATGGTATGCCCAATTGCTGTAGGTGTGTGTAAGCAATAGTATATAAGGAGTTAATGCTTTGCAATAAATGGCTTTTGGTCTGATCATATTGATCTCTGATTGAGTCCATTCCGCGGTAAATGGCGCCCTAACAGGGACCCTCTATATATTTACATTGAAACGGAAGAGGGTGAGTCGCGGTGCCGCAGGCAGGAAAGATAAAGAAGAAATCAGCTGGAATCTATCTGGCTGGACCAAGATCGGGAGGCAGAAGCCTCGGAGGTGAAATCCTCGGATCGGAGCCTTGTGAGCCCGGAAGACACTGCACAGTGCAAATAAGGTGAGCAGCCGGACGGTTGGAAGGGAGCTTAAGGATGGGAAACCAGTTAAGTAAAGAAGAAGAAGTAATACTTAAGCTCTTCCAACGTATCCTCTCTGTGAGAGGGACAGACTATGATGAAGCTATGCTAAAAAGATTGTTGCTCTGGAATAAGGAGAAGGAGTTAATTGTGGGGGTCGGCAAAGCCTTAAATCTCGAGACTTGGGAAAAAATTACTAAGGAAGAAGCCTCCTTTTTATGGGTGTTTTCAGTCCTTCTTAAGGTGAAGGGATCAACCTTTAAAGAAACAGACTTAAAGTTAATGTTGAAATGGTCGAAGACACGTTACCCAGAGATTGATGGGTCTACTGTATTTGAGATCTCTTTGTGGAATGGGGCAGGAGTTAAACTGTGGGATGCAGCCACAGAAGGCAATGACACTGTGAAAAGTTTGTTAGTCATTTGGAGAACTGTTTTAGAGATGTTAAAGTCAAAAAATGAGATCATGGAGACCAGCCAGGATGGACACCAGAGCCGAGGAGTGGAAAAAAAAAAAAAAGTGTATTGGAGCAGTTTGTAACCTGGGGGTAAATCCAAGACTTGGAGGAACCCAATGCCTCAGCTACAGGAGCTGACCATGAAAACCCCAAGCAAAATGAGATAGAGGAAGAGAAAAACGAATGATTGCAAAACATCATTTGGGGGCAACTGAAAAGTAACAACTTGAATATGTGTGCTTGTAAATTATTAGAGGCTGAGATTTTGTGTATAAAACCACCTGTATTTACTAGCCAGTTGCTAATAAGAAACTATACCTTGCACTGTATGGATTTGTCACTTGTAAAAGTGATGTTAGAGCATGTAAATTTGCAGCAGCTGCTAGAAAATGCTAAGGCAAAAGCTAGAAAGATTCTAAGATGATGGTAGTGTTATAAAGCAGGTAATGGAACAAATTAAGAGGGTGGGAGAACTCCACTGTAAGAAATTTCTTTGGTTAGTCCCTCACTGCCATCAGCATCTTCAACATGCTGCTGCACTCTGTGATAGTTACTCTGCTAAAAAAATCTGTGTGTGCTTTGCCATAGTAGTGACTTGTTACTGGATGAAGCAGGGGAAACTCTGCATTGACAACAAGGTGAAAGGACTGAAGTTCATCAAATGTCTGCTACCACAGTCAAGGGCAAGACTGGGTTGGCCTCTGTGTTTGCCACCAAGAAGAACTTTTATCTCTGCTGTTGGCTGCAACCCAGCAGGTTTGGAGTGGTGGGGACACATGCCATGCCAGACCTTGATGTGAGGGATGGCCTCCCCTGTTATCAGAGAGCCATCCAGGAGAAAAAGGGCAGGCCCAGCAGCCTGTGGTTGGCATACGTAGGAGATATGATCTAGTCCAAATCCCCTGCTCAAGTAGGGTCATCTAAAGCAGGTATTGTTAGTAGATCAAAAAAAAAAAAAAGGGAATCTTTCCGCAATACAGCGACTGTGCCATCTGACAGACAATTCCTTGCCCAAACCACTGGTTCTATATAAAGACCTACAATAATAACGAGTGGAAAGGACCAGTGCCATTGCTGACATGGGGTCAAGGATATGGCTGTGTACAGCTATCGACAGGACCATACTGGCTGCCAGAGAAACATATAAAGCCCCATAACTCAACAATATAAAGAAACAGCAGTGACAGAAATCTTTGTACTACCTATTCTATTATGTGTGACCATGGGTAACAAACAAGTATACTGGGCACATTTGTTAAATCCCCATTATTCCATCCTGTTACATGGTGTGTAGGATTCACTGGTATGCCACATGTTATAAAGGTTCAAGTGACTTCAAATCAGACTAGTCTTACTGAAATAATGATGCCTAGACTAGTGGGTTGTTATGTTACACAAGTCAAGCAGTGACAGAGCAGACAAACTAAGTTGTAAAAAACTTTAAGAAAAACTAAAAAGGGGGAGATGTGGAGACAGTGTGCTCACAGGGGAATTAATATTTGGTAAATTAACTCTGAATAACACTGAAAGATACAGCAAGGATATCAGAGGCCTAAGGAAGCTTAAGCAAGCAAGAAAAGAAGAGGCTGGAACTCACCAAGTGACAAGAACTGTGGACTGTTGGAGATAGCGGCAGTAGCCATAGGAAACAGGATGCACAGATGGGCCAGTGGCCTCACCCGGTGCTTTGCAGCTCCCGCTGCCAGGCACGGGAAGGGTTCTTGTCCCTAGGGTTGATCAGGCCAGCAGCATTTTGCTCTTCTTGGAAGCCCCTGAGATGGCTCCAGGTGGAGGCAGAAAAGGCAGTGCCAGTGTCCCCTTGTCCCCTTAGAGGCATAAGCAGCCCGTGGACCAGGAGCCGGTCTTGCTCACATGCTCAGGGAGTAGCCGATCGCCAGCGCTGGGGTCAGGAAGGAATTTTCCCCCGGGGCAGATTGGCACTGGTCCCCGGGGGTTTTTTGCCTTCCTCTGAGCACTGAGCATGACCCCTTGGCAGGGCTCCTCTGGTCCTGGTGCTCTGGGTTATGGCCTGGTGCTCATGCTCCACGAAGGTGGGCCCTCGTGTCCTGCAGCTGGGGGGGGAAGGGCTTTTTTCTCCCCAGGGTGGACTAGCAAGTGTCCCCGGGGTTTTTTGCCTTCCTCCGCAGCCGAGCACAGCCCCTTCATGGGGCTCCTTTGGGCTCCTGTAGCCCAAAGGCAGCGGCTCGTGCTCCACGCAGCTGGCCCTCGTGCCCCGCATCCGGGGGGAGGCAGCCTTCTGCACTCCCAGGGTGGCCCCACTGTGGCCCCGGGACTTGCTGCTGTCCTCTGTAGCACTGAGCACCACCCCCTGTCAGGTCTTCTCCGGCCCATTCTGGCTGGCTTCTTGCACTGCTCTCACACCACCACAGCACTGCTCTGACAGATTTATCAAAAGAAAATAGAACCTAAACTAAGCTAGATTAAAATTAACTAAGCTAAGCTAGCCTAACCTGAAATAAAGAACTTTGTTTAAATAAATAACTTTCGTTTCCTTTTATTTATTCATTATTTTATTGGGGTCTTTATGTTATTTTATTTGTATTTAGAAATGCATTGATTTTACTCTTTTATTATTTTCCTTAATTTTACACCTAAATAGTTAAAATACTCTTTCCACCTGTATCCTTTCTGACTTGTGTCTTTGAAAGCGTTTTTGGTGCTGAAACCCCCCTGCCATTTCAGGTAAATAACGGTCTCATCATTATACAACTCGTTGGGAGTGCAGGGAATGGAATGGAATGGAATGGAATGAAGGAATGGAATGGAATGGAATGGATGAATGGAGAATGGAATGGAACAGAAGAGCTCCGCTATGTTATGCATATAGTTCTGCATGACAAGCTCTGACGTAGGTCTGAGGGGCTGTCTGCAGTCCCAAGGGAGGCCAGTCCCCCCCCAGGAGACCACTCAGGAAACAAGCCTATGGGAGAGCGACCAGCGGTCATTCTGCATTTCAAGGATTTGCCCAGATGTGCTGGGGGGGATTTGTTGCCACTCTCAAAATCTCGGCCCTTCATACAGTACCTTTATGTGATACTTAGCTGAGGGTTTTAAAACTCTTCCACACAACTGAGTCAGTTACTTGTTTTTCCTGAGTGTTGCGGGGAAAAGCTGCTCAGTCCGTGCGCTTTAAACCGAATTGGGATCAAAGCGCTTCATTGAGCTACCAAGAACATGGAAGTAGACAGCAGTCAGTGAAGGGTTGCATTCAAGTTGTAATGCAAGAGGTAACCCCCCAAACTAGACACATGAATGATAACTAAACACAAACAAGTATCTGAACACCCTGTGTAAGAAACGCAGAAGAGATTTCTTAAATCCTTCTTTCCAAGAAAATTCCTCACCATAAAGCAGCACAGTAGCAAATGCCACTTGCTGTGTTGATAAGGAATGGTGAGGAACTCCTGTATGTTCTCTGTGCTTCTGCAGAGTTCACCCAGAGGGAACCAAAAGCCCTTTCTTTCACCTCTGGGATCACCACAGGCAAATGACCGTACACGGTATAAAATCCTTCAATGATACAGTCTGAAGACAGCGATTAATTTACAGGGACAGCCCGCAGCGGTGCCCAGTCTGTGGCCACCATGGGCAGGGAGAGCCCCCTGGGCCTAGGCCCGGCCTCAGGGACAGCAGCCCAAAGGCCTTTCTCCAAGGCATGCTGGCTGAAGGGGCAGCAGCAGAGCTGCAGTGGGCAGGGCTGGGGGGCGGGGCCCCGTCACCCCCGTCACCCCCCCCCCCCCCCCCCCCCGTGTCATAGGGCCCCACCCGCCAACGCAGCATCACAATGCTCTGGGGCAGTATAAGGCAGCGTCCTCCCGTGTTCCACTGCCAGAGTGCCCGGCTTTGCCACCAGGACAGAGCTGGCAGCCTGCAGGCAGCCGAGAGGAATTTCCTTGAGGCACCAGTGGAATTACTTGGAGGGGCAGAGAAGGGAAGACTGCCTGAAGCTGCTGGGGCTCTTCTGCTGCAATTGCAGCTCCTGGAGGGGCCACACTCACAGCTTATGGGATGGATGGATGGATGGATGGATGGATGGATGGATGGATGGAAGTCCTGCTTCAGTCCTCGGGGGGCTTGCCGTCCTCATCAGATTCTGGGGAGATAGCGGCAGTAGCCATAGGAAACAGGATGCACAGATGGGCCAGTGGCCTCACCCGGTGCTTTGCAGCTCCCGCTGCCAGGCACGGGAAGGGTTCTTGTCCCTAGGGTTGATCAGGCCAGCAGCATTTTGCTCTTCTTGGAAGCCCCTGAGATGGCTCCAGGTGGAGGCAGAAAAGGCAGTGCCAGTGTCCCCTTGTCCCCTTAGAGGCATAAGCAGCCCGTGGACCAGGAGCCGGTCTTGCTCACATGCTCAGGGAGTAGCCGATCGCCAGCGCTGGGGTCAGGAAGGAATTTTCCCCCGGGGCAGATTGGCACTGGTCCCCGGGGGTTTTTTGCCTTCCTCTGAGCACTGAGCATGACCCCTTGGCAGGGCTCCTCTGGTCCTGGTGCTCTGGGTTATGGCCTGGTGCTCATGCTCCACGAAGGTGGCCCTCGTGTCCTGCAGCTGGGGGGGGAAGGGCTTTTTTCTCCCCAGGGTGGACTAGCAAGTGTCCCCGGGGTTTTTTGCCTTCCTCCGCAGCCGAGCACAGCCCCTTCATGGGGCTCCTTTGGGCTCCTGTAGCCCAAAGGCAGCGGCTCGTGCTCCACGCAGCTGGCCCTCGTGCCCCGCATCCGGGGGGAGGCAGCCTTCTGCACTCCCAGGGTGGCCCCACTGTGGCCCCGGGACTTGCTGCTGTCCTCTGTAGCACTGAGCACCACCCCCTGTCAGGTCTTCTCCGGCCCATTCTGGCTGGCTTCTTGCACTGCTCTCACACCACCACAGCACTGCTCTGACAGATTTATCAAAAGAAAATAGAACCTAAACTAAGCTAGATTAAAATTAACTAAGCTAAGCTAGCCTAACCTGAAATAAAGAACTTTGTTTAAATAAATAACTTTCGTTTCCTTTTATTTATTCATTATTTTATTGGGGTCTTTATGTTATTTTATTTGTATTTAGAAATGCATTGATTTTACTCTTTATTATTTTCCTTAATTTTACACCTAAATAGTTAAAATACTCTTTCCACCTGTATCCTTTCTGACTTGTGTCTTTGAAAGCGTTTTTGGTGCTGAAACCCCCCTGCCATTTCAGGTAAATAACGGTCTCATCATTATACAACTCGTTGGGAGTGCAGGGAATGGAATGGAATGGAATGGAATGGAATGGAATGGAATGGAATGGAACAGAAGAGCTCCGCTATGTTATGCATATAGTTCTGCATGACAAGCTCTGACGTAGGTCTGAGGGGCTGTCTGCAGTCCCAAGGGAGGCCAGTCCCCCCCAGGAGACCACTCAGGAAACAAGCCTATGGGAGAGCGACCAGCGGTCATTCTGCATTTCAAGGATTTGCCCAGATGTGCTGGGGGGATTTGTTGCCACTCTCAAAATCTCGGCCCTTCATACAGTACCTTTATGTGATACTTAGCTGAGGGTTTTAAAACTCTTCCACACAACTGAGTCAGTTACTTGTTTTTCCTGAGTGTTGCGGGGAAAAGCTGCTCAGTCCGTGCGCTTTAAACCGAATTGGGATCAAAGCGCTTCATTGAGCTACCAAGAACATGGAAGTAGACAGCAGTCAGTGAAGGGTTGCATTCAAGTTGTAATGCAAGAGGTAACCCCCCAAACTAGACACATGAATGATAACTAAACACAAACAAGTATCTGAACACCCTGTGTAAGAAACGCAGAAGAGATTTCTTAAATCCTTCTTTCCAAGAAAATACCTCACCATAAGCAGCACAGTAGCAAATGCCACTTGCTGTGTTGATAAGTGTTACAAAGATTTACTGCAAACCGGGTTTTGTCCCAATCGATTTTATTTACAATTGATTAGAAATTTAAAAGAGACAATAAGTAAAACAGCGCTGGGTGCGCAGGGGAGTCTCCGCTCCACCAGCAACGCACAACCGGGATCTTTGGAGTACAGTCTCTTATACTTCTCAGATTTGGGTTTTAGCTAATCTTGTTGTCTTCTTTACCCGAATGTCGACGTGGCCCCTTTCCTTTGTTCTTTTCTTGTTTGCTGGGGTCTTTTTCCGGTGAAGACGTTGCTGAATTTACTTAGTAATGTATTGACAGAAAAATGCTTACAAGCTTAACATTTTGTTCTATATCTTATATGGTTATTTGCCTAGTGCCCAAGTTTGCAGTATCCTGTAACGAAATGTATCTCCTGATTATTTAACCCCCTTAGGCCAGTCAAACCGTTAAACGGAAGCCCCCTTTGAAACACAGAGCAATTGATTAGGGGAGATTATCCCCTTTGTTTCTCCTTATTGACAGGAGCACTTATGATAATCACGGTCACAAAGGAGGGCTGGTTTCACACAAAGTGCAAAGGCGACAAGGACGCCTAAATTCCTGACACGAATCATCCCTGTATATTTCACATAAGGAATGGTGAGGAACTCCTGTATGTTCTCTGTGCTTCTGCAGAGTTCACGCAGAGGGAACCAAAAGCCCTTTCTTTCACCTCTGGGATCACCACAGGCAAATGACCGTACACGGTATAAAATCCTTCAATGATACAGTCTGAAGACAGCGATTAATTTACAGGGACAGCCCGCAGCGGTGCCCAGTCTGTGGCCGCCATGGGCAGGGAGAGCCCCCTGGGCCTAGGCCCGGCCTCAGGGACAGCAGCCCAAAGGCCTTTCTCCAAGGCCTGCTGGCTGAAGGGGCAGCAGCAGAGCTGCAGTGGGCAGGGCTGGGGGGCGGGGCCCCGTCACCCCCGTCACCCCCCCCCCCCCCCCCCCCCGTGTCATAGGGCCCCACCCGCCAACGCAGCATCACAATGCTCTGGGGCAGTATAAGGCAGCGTCCTCCCGTGTTCCACTGCCAGAGTGCCCGGCTTTGCCACCAGGACAGAGCTGGCAGCCTGCAGGCAGCCGAGAGGAATTTCCTTGAGGCACCAGTGGAATTACTTGGAGGGGCAGAGAAGGGAAGACTGCCTGAAGCTGCTGGGGCTCTTCTGCTGCAATTGCAGCTCCTGGAGGGGCCACACTCACAGCTTATGGGATGGATGGATGGATGGATGGATGGATGGATGGATGGATGGATGGAAGTCCTGCTTCAGTCCTCGGGGGGGCTTGCCGTCCTCATCAGATTCTGGGGAGATAGCGGCAGTAGCCATAGGAAACAGGATGCACAGATGGGCCAGTGGCCTCACCCGGTGCTTTGCAGCTCCCGCTGCCAGGCACGGGAAGGGTTCTTGTCCCTAGGGTTGATCAGGCCAGCAGCATTTTGCTCTTCTTGGAAGCCCCTGAGATGGCTCCAGGTGGAGGCAGAAAAGGCAGTGCCAGTGTCCCCTTGTCCCCTTAGAGGCATAAGCAGCCCGTGGACCAGGAGCCGGTCTTGCTCACATGCTCAGGGAGTAGCCGATCGCCAGCGCTGGGGTCAGGAAGGAATTTTCCCCCCGGGGCAGATTGGCACTGGTCCCCGGGGGTTTTTTGCCTTCCTCTGAGCACTGAGCATGACCCCTTGGCAGGGCTCCTCTGGTCCTGGTGCTCTGGGTTATGGCCTGGTGCTCATGCTCCACGAAGGTGGCCCTCGTGTCCTGCAGCTGGGGGGGGAAGGGCTTTTTTCTCCCCAGGGTGGACTAGCAAGTGTCCCCGGGGTTTTTTGCCTTCCTCCGCAGCCGAGCACAGCCCCTTCATGGGGCTCCTTTGGGCTCCTGTAGCCCAAAGGCAGCGGCTCGTGCTCCACGCAGCTGGCCCTCGTGCCCCGCATCCGGGGGGAGGCAGCCTTCTGCACTCCCAGGGTGGCCCCACTGTGGCCCCGGGACTTGCTGCTGTCCTCTGTAGCACTGAGCACCACCCCCTGTCAGGTCTTCTCCGGCCCATTCTGGCTGGCTTCTTGCACTGCTCTCACACCACCACAGCACTGCTCTGACAGATTTATCAAAAGAAAATAGAACCTAAACTAAGCTAGATTAAAATTAACTAAGCTAAGCTAGCCTAACCTGAAATAAAGAACTTTGTTTAAATAAATAACTTTCGTTTCCTTTTATTTATTCATTATTTTATTGGGGTCTTTATGTTATTTTATTTGTATTTAGAAATGCATTGATTTTACTCTTTTATTATTTTCCTTAATTTTACACCTAAATAGTTAAAATACTCTTTCCACCTGTATCCTTTCTGACTTGTGTCTTTGAAAGCGTTTTTGGTGCTGAAACCCCCCTGCCATTTCAGGTAAATAACGGTCTCATCATTATACAACTCGTTGGGAGTGCAGGGAATGGAATGGAATGGAATGGATGGAATGGAATGGAATGGAACAGAAGAGCTCCGCTATGTTATGCATATAGTTCTGCATGACAAGCTCTGACGTAGGTCTGAGGGGCTGTCTGCAGTCCCAAGGGAGGCCAGTCCCCCCCAGGAGACCACTCAGGAAACAAGCCTATGGGAGAGCGACCAGCGGTCATTCTGCATTTCAAGGATTTGCCCAGATGTGCTGGGGGGATTTGTTGCCACTCTCAAAATCTCGGCCCTTCATACAGTACCTTTATGTGATACTTAGCTGAGGGTTTTAAAACTCTTCCACACAACTGAGTCAGTTACTTGTTTTTCCTGAGTGTTGCGGGGAAAAGCTGCTCAGTCCGTGCGCTTTAAACCGAATTGGGATCAAAGCGCTTCATTGAGCTACCAAGAACATGGAAGTAGACAGCAGTCAGTGAAGGGTTGCATTCAAGTTGTAATGCAAGAGGTAACCCCCCAAACTAGACACATGAATGATAACTAAACACAAACAAGTATCTGAACACCCTGTGTAAGAAACGCAGAAGAGATTTCTTAAATCCTTCTTTCCAAGAAAATACCTCACCATAAGCAGCACAGTAGCAAATGCCACTTGCTGTGTTGATAAGTGTTACAAAGATTTACTGCAAACCGGGTTTTGTCCCAATCGATTTTATTTACAATTGATTAGAAATTTAAAAGAGACAATAAGTAAAACAGCGCTGGGTGCGCAGGGGAGTCTCCGCTCCACCAGCAACGCACAACCGGGATCTTTGGAGTACAGTCTCTTATACTTCTCAGATTTGGGTTTTAGCCAATCTTGTTGTCTTCTTTACCCGAATGTCGACGTGGCCCCTTTCCTTTGTTCTTTTCTTGTTTGCTGGGGTCTTTTTCCGGTGAAGACGTTGCTGAATTTACTTAGTAATGTATTGACAGAAAAATGCTTACAAGCTTAACATTTTGTTCTATATCTTATATGGTTATTTGCCTAGTGCCCAAGTTTGCAGTATCCTGTAACGAAATGTATCTCCTGATTATTTAACCCCCTTAGGCCAGTCAAACCGTTAAACGGAAGCCCCCTTTGAAACACAGAGCAATTGATTAGGGGAGATTATCCCCTTTGTTTCTCCTTATTGACAGGAGCACTTATGATAATCACGGTCACAAAGGAGGGCTGGTTTCACACAAAGTGCAAAGGCGACAAGGACGCCTAAATTCCTGACACGAATCATCCCTGTATATTTCACATAAGGAATGGTGAGGAACTCCTGTATGTTCTCTGTGCTTCTGCAGAGTTCACCCAGAGGGAACCAAAAGCCCTTTCTTTCACCTCTGGGATCACCACAGGCAAATGACCGTACACGGTATAAAATCCTTCAATGATACAGTCTGAAGACAGCGATTAATTTACAGGGACAGCCCGCAGCGGTGCCCAGTCTGTGGCCACCATGGGCAGGGAGAGCCCCCTGGGCCTAGGCCCGGCCTCAGGGACAGCAGCCCAAAGGCCTTTCTCCAAGGCATGCTGGCTGAAGGGGCAGCAGCAGAGCTGCAGTGGGCAGGGCTGGGGGGCGGGGCCCCGTCACCCCCGTCACCCCCACCCCCCCCCCCCCCCCCCCCGTGTCATAGGGCCCCACCCGCCAACGCAGCATCACAATGCTCTGGGGCAGTATAAGGCAGCGTCCTCCCGTGTTCCACTGCCAGAGTGCCCGGCTTTGCCACCAGGACAGAGCTGGCAGCCTGCAGGCAGCCGAGAGGAATTTCCTTGAGGCACCAGTGGAATTACTTGGAGGGGCAGAGAAGGGAAGACTGCCTGAAGCTGCTGGGGCTCTTCTGCTGCAATTGCAGCTCCTGGAGGGGCCACACTCACAGCTTATGGATGGATGGATGGATGGATGGATGGATGGATGGATGGATGGATGGAAGTCCTGCTTCAGTCCTCGGGGGGCTTGCCGTCCTCATCAGATTCTGGGGAGATAGCGGCAGTAGCCATAGGAAACAGGATGCACAGATGGGCCAGTGGCCTCACCCGGTGCTTTGCAGCTCCCGCTGCCAGGCACGGGAAGGGTTCTTGTCCCTAGGGTTGATCAGGCCAGCAGCATTTTGCTCTTCTTGGAAGCCCCTGAGATGGCTCCAGGTGGAGGCAGAAAAGGCAGTGCCAGTGTCCCCTTGTCCCCTTAGAGGCATAAGCAGCCCGTGGACCAGGAGCCGGTCTTGCTCACATGCTCAGGGAGTAGCCGATCGCCAGCGCTGGGGTCAGGAAGGAATTTTCCCCCGGGGCAGATTGGCACTGGTCCCCGGGGGTTTTTTGCCTTCCTCTGAGCACTGAGCATGACCCCTTGGCAGGGCTCCTCTGGTCCTGGTGCTCTGGGTTATGGCCTGGTGCTCATGCTCCACGAAGGTGGCCCTCGTGTCCTGCAGCTGGGGGGGGAAGGGCTTTTTTCTCCCCAGGGTGGACTAGCAAGTGTCCCCGGGGTTTTTTTGCCTTCCTCCGCAGCCGAGCACAGCCCCTTCATGGGGCTCCTTTGGGCTCCTGTAGCCCAAAGGCAGCGGCTCGTGCTCCACGCAGCTGGCCCTCGTGCCCCGCATCCGGGGGGAGGCAGCCTTCTGCACTCCCAGGGTGGCCCCACTGTGGCCCCGGGACTTGCTGCTGTCCTCTGTAGCACTGAGCACCACCCCCTGTCAGGTCTTCTCCGGCCCATTCTGGCTGGCTTCTTGCACTGCTCTCACACCACCACAGCACTGCTCTGACAGATTTATCAAAAGAAAATAGAACCTAAACTAAGCTAGATTAAAATTAACTAAGCTAAGCTAGCCTAACCTGAAATAAAGAACTTTGTTTAAATAAATAACTTTCGTTTCCTTTTATTTATTCATTATTTTATTGGGGTCTTTATGTTATTTTATTTGTATTTAGAAATGCATTGATTTTACTCTTTTATTATTTTCCTTAATTTTACACCTAAATAGTTAAAATACTCTTTCCACCTGTATCCTTTCTGACTTGTGTCTTTGAAAGCGTTTTTGGTGCTGAAACCCCCCCTGCCATTTCAGGTAAATAACGGTCTCATCATTATACAACTCGTTGGGAGTGCAGGGAATGGAATGGAATGGAATGGAATGGAATGGAATGGAATGGAATGGAACAGAAGAGCTCCGCTATGTTATGCATATAGTTCTGCATGACAAGCTCTGACGTAGGTCTGAGGGGCTGTCTGCAGTCCCAAGGGAGGCCAGTCCCCCCCAGGAGACCACTCAGGAAACAAGCCTATGGGAGAGTGACCAGCGGTCATTCTGCATTTCAAGGATTTGCCCAGATGTGCTGGGGGGATTTGTTGCCACTCTCAAAATCTCGGCCCTTCATACAGTACCTTTATGTGATACTTAGCTGAGGGTTTTAAAAACTCTTCCACACAACTGAGTCAGTTACTTGTTTTTCCTGAGTGTTGCGGGGAAAAGCTGCTCAGTCCGTGCGCTTTAAACCGAATTGGGATCAAAGCGCTTCATTGAGCTACCAAGAACATGGAAAGTAGACAGCAGTCAGTGAAGGGTTGCATTCAAGTTGTAATGCAAGAGGTAACCCCCCCAAACTAGACACATGAATGATAACTAAACACAAACAAGTATCTGAACACCCTGTGTAAGAAACGCAGAAGAGATTTCTTAAATCCTTCTTTCCAAGAAATACCTCACCATAAGCAGCACAGTAGCAAATGCCACTTGCTGTGTTGATAAGTGTTACAAAGATTTACTGCAAACCGGGTTTTGTCCCAATCGATTTTATTTACAATTGATTAGAAATTTAAAAGAGACAATAAGTAAAACAGCGCTGGGTGCGCAGGGGAGTCTCCGCTCCACCAGCAACGCACAACCGGGATCTTTGGAGTACAGTCTCTTATACTTCTCAGATTTGGGTTTTAGCCAATCTTGTTGTCTTCTTTACCCGAATGTCGACGTGGCCCCTTTCCTTTGTTCTTTTCTTGTTTGCTGGGGTCTTTTTCCGGTGAAGACGTTGCTGAATTTACTTAGTAATGTATTGACAGAAAAATGCTTACAAGCTTAACATTTTGTTCTATATCTTATATGGTTATTTGCCTAGTGCCCAAGTTTGCAGTATCCTGTAACGAAATGTATCTCCTGATTATTTAACCCCCTTAGGCCAGTCAAACCGTTAAACGGAAGCCCCCCCTTTGAAACACAGAGCAATTGATTAGGGGAGATTATCCCCTTTGTTTCTCCTTATTGACAGGAGCACTTATGATAATCACGGTCACAAAGGAGGGGCTGGTTTCACACAAAGTGCAAAGGCGACAAGGACGCCTAAATTCCTGACACGAATCATCCCTGTATATTTCACATAAGGAATGGTGAGGAACTCCTGTATGTTCTCTGTGCTTCTGCAGAGTTCACGCAGAGGGAACCAAAAGCCCTTTCTTTCACCTCTGGGATCACCACAGGCAAATGACCGTACACGGTATAAAATCCTTCAATGATACAGTCTGAAGACAGCGATTAATTTACAGGGACAGCCCGCAGCGGTGCCCAGTCTGTGGCCGCCATGGGCAGGGAGAGCCCCCTGGGCCTAGGCCCGGCCTCAGGGACAGCAGCCCAAAGGCCTTTCTCCAAGCCATGCTGGCTGAAGGGGCAGCAGCAGAGCTGCAGTGAGCAGGGCTGGGGGGCGGGGCCCCGTCACCCTCCCCCCCCCCCCCCCCCCCGTGTCATAGGGCCCCACCCGCCAACGCAGCATCACAATGCTCTGGGGCAGTATAAGGCAGCGTCCTCCCGTGTTCCACTGCCAGAGTGCCCGGCTTTGCCACCAGGACAGAGCTGGCAGCCTGCAGGCAGCCGAGAGGAATTTCCTTGAGGCACCAGTGGAATTACTTGGAGGGGCAGAGAAGGGAAGACTGCCTGAAGCTGCTGGGGCTCTTCTGCTGCAATTGCAGCTCCTGGAGGGGCCACACTCACAGCTTATGGGATGGATGGATGGATGGATGGATGGATGGATGGATGGATGGAAGTCCTGCTTCAGTCCTCGGGGGGCTTGCCGTCCTCATCAGATTCTGGGGAGATAGCGGCAGTAGCCATAGGAAACAGGATGCACAGATGGGCCAGTGGCCTCACCCGGTGCTTTGCAGCTCCCGCTGCCAGGCACGGGAAGGGTTCTTGTCCCTAGGGTTGATCAGGCCAGCAGCATTTTGCTCTTCTTGGAAGCCCCTGAGATGGCTCCAGGTGGAGGCAGAAAAGGCAGTGCCAGTGTCCCCTTGTCCCCTTAGAGGCATAAGCAGCCCGTGGACCAGGAGCCGGTCTTGCTCACATGCTCAGGGAGTAGCCGATCGCCAGCGCTGGGGTCAGGAAGGAATTTTCCCCCGGGGCAGATTGGCACTGGTCCCCGGGGGTTTTTTGCCTTCCTCTGAGCACTGAGCATGACCCCTTGGCAGGGCTCCTCTGGTCCTGGTGCTCTGGGTTATGGCCTGGTGCTCATGCTCCACGAAGGTGGCCCTCGTGTCCTGCAGCTGGGGGGGGAAGGGCTTTTTTCTCCCCAGGGTGGACTAGCAAGTGTCCCCGGGGTTTTTTGCCTTCCTCTGCAGCCGAGCACAGCCCCTTCATGGGGCTCCTTTGGGCTCCTGTAGCCCAAAGGCAGCGGCTCGTGCTCCACGCAGCTGGCCCTCGTGCCCCGCATCCGGGGGGAGGCAGCCTTCTGCACTCCCAGGGTGGCCCCACTGTGGCCCCGGGACTTGCTGCTGTCCTCTGTAGCACTGAGCACCACCCCCTGTCAGGTCTTCTCCGGCCCATTCTGGCTGGCTTCTTGCACTGCTCTCACACCACCACAGCACTGCTCTGACAGATTTATCAAAAGAAAATAGAACCTAAACTAAGCTAGATTAAAATTAACTAAGCTAAGCTAGCCTAACCTGAAATAAAGAACTTTGTTTAAATAAATAACTTTCGTTTCCTTTTATTTATTCATTATTTTATTGGGGTCTTTATGTTATTTTATTTGTATTTAGAAATGCATTGATTTTACTCTTTTATTATTTATCCTTAATTTTACACCTAAATAGTTAAAATACTCTTTCCACCTGTATCCTTTCTGACTTGTGTCTTTGAAAGCGTTTTTGGTGCTGAAACCCCCCTGCCATTTCAGGTAAATAACGGTCTCATCATTATACAACTCGTTGGGAGTGCAGGGAATGGAATGGAATGGAATGGAATGGAATGGAATGGAATGGAATGGAATGGAACAGAAGAGCTCCGCTATGTTATGCATATAGTTCTGCATGACAAGCTCTGACGTAGGTCTGAGGGGCTGTCTGCAGTCCCAAGGGAGGCCAGTCCCCCCCAGGAGACCACTCAGGAAACAAGCCTATGGGAGAGCGACCAGCGGTCATTCTGCATTTCAAGGATTTGCCCAGATGTGCTGGGTGGATTTGTTGCCACTCTCAAAATCTCGGCCCTTCATACAGTACCTTTATGTGATACTTAGCTGAGGGTTTTAAAACTCTTCCACACAACTGAGTCAGTTACTTGTTTTTCCTGAGTGTTGCGGGGAAAAGCTGCTCAGTCCGTGCGCTTTAAACCGAATTGGGATCAAAGCGCTTCATTGAGCTACCAAGAACATGGAAGTAGACAGCAGTCAGTGAAGGGTTGCATTCAAGTTGTAATGCAAGAGGTAACCCCCCAAACTAGACACATGAATGATAACTAAACACAAACAAGTATCTGAACACCCTGTGTAAGAAACGCAGAAGAGATTTCTTAAATCCTTCTTTCCAAGAAAATACCTCACCATAAGCAGCACAGTAGCAAATGCCACTTGCTGTGTTGATAAGTGTTACAAAGATTTACTGCAAACCGGGTTTTGTCCCAATCGATTTTATTTACAATTGATTAGAAATTTAAAAGAGACAATAAGTAAAACAGCGCTGGGTGCGCAGGGGAGTCTCCGCTCCACCAGCAACGCACAACCGGGATCTTTGGAGTACAGTCTCTTATACTTCTCAGATTTGGGTTTTAGCCAATCTTGTTGTCTTCTTTACCCGAATGTCGACGTGGCCCCTTTCCTTTGTTCTTTTCTTGTTTGCTGGGGTCTTTTTCCGGTGAAGACGTTGCTGAATTTACTTAGTAATGTATTGACAGAAAAATGCTTACAAGCTTAACATTTTGTTCTATATCTTATATGGTTATTTGCCTAGTGCCCAAGTTTGCAGTATCCTGTAACGAAATGTATCTCCTGATTATTTAACCCCCTTAGGCCAGTCAAACCGTTAAACGGAAGCCCCCTTTGAAACACAGAGCAATTGATTAGGGGAGATTATCCCCTTTGTTTCTCCTTATTGACAGGAGCACTTATGATAATCACGGTCACAAAGGAGGGCTGGTTTCACACAAAGTGCAAAGGCGACAAGGACGCCTAAATTCCTGACACGAATCATCCCTGTATATTTCACATAAGGAATGGTGAGGAACTCCTGTATGTTCTCTGTGCTTCTGCAGAGTTCACCCAGAGGGAACCAAAAGCCCTTTCTTTCACCTCTGGGATCACCACAGGCAAATGACCGTACACGGTATAAAATCCTTCAATGATACAGTCTGAAGACAGCGATTAATTTACAGGGACAGCCCGCAGCGGTGCCCAGTCTGTGGCCACCATGGGCAGGGAGAGCCCCCTGGGCCTAGGCCCGGCCTCAGGGACAGCAGCCCAAAGGCCTTTCTCCAAGGCATGCTGGCTGAAGGGGCAGCAGCAGAGCTGCAGTGAGCAGGGCTGGGGGGCGGGGCCCCGTCACCCCCGTCACCCCCCCCCCCCCCCCCGTGTCATAGGGCCCCACCCGCCAACGCAGCATCACAATGCTCTGGGGCAGTATAAGGCAGCGTCCTCCCGTGTTCCACTGCCAGAGTGCCCGGCTTTGCCACCAGGACAGAGCTGGCAGCCTGCAGGCAGCCGAGAGGAATTTCCTTGAGGCACCAGTGGAATTACTTGGAGGGGCAGAGAAGGGAAGACTGCCTGAAGCTGCTGGGGCTCTTCTGCTGCAATTGCAGCTCCTGGAGGGGCCACACTCACAGCTTATGGGATGGATGGATGGATGGATGGATGGATGGATGGATGGATGGATGGAAGTCCTGCTTCAGTCCTCGGGGGGCTTGCCGTCCTCATCAGATTCTGGGGAGATAGCGGCAGTAGCCATAGGAAACAGGATGCACAGATGGGCCAGTGGCCTCACCCGGTGCTTTGCAGCTCCCGCTGCCAGGCACGGGAAGGGTTCTTGTCCCTAGGGTTGATCAGGCCAGCAGCATTTTGCTCTTCTTGGAAGCCCCTGAGATGGCTCCAGGTGGAGGCAGAAAAGGCAGTGCCAGTGTCCCCTTGTCCCCTTAGAGGCATAAGCAGCCCGTGGACCAGGAGCCGGTCTTGCTCACATGCTCAGGGAGTAGCCGATCGCCAGCGCTGGGGTCAGGAAGGAATTTCCCCCGGGGCAGATTGGCACTGGTCCCCGGGGGTTTTTTGCCTTCCTCTGAGCACTGAGCATGACCCCTTGGCAGGGCTCCTCTGGTCCTGGTGCTCTGGGTTATGGCCTGGTGCTCATGCTCCACGAAGGTGGCCCTCGTGTCCTGCAGCTGGGGGGGGAAGGGCTTTTTTCTCCCCAGGGTGGACTAGCAAGTGTCCCCGGGGTTTTTTGCCTTCCTCCGCAGCCGAGCACAGCCCCTTCATGGGGCTCCTTTGGGCTCCTGTAGCCCAAAGGCAGCGGCTCGTGCTCCACGCAGCTGGCCCTCGTGCCCCGCATCCGGGGGGAGGCAGCCTTCTGCACTCCCAGGGTGGCCCCACTGTGGCCCCGGGACTTGCTGCTGTCCTCTGTAGCACTGAGCACCACCCCCTGTCAGGTCTTCTCCGGCCCATTCTGGCTGGCTTCTTGCACTGCTCTCACACCACCACAGCACTGCTCTGACAGATTTATCAAAAGAAAATAGAACCTAAACTAAGCTAGATTAAAATTAACTAAGCTAAGCTAGCCTAACCTGAAATAAAGAACTTTGTTTAAATAAATAACTTTCGTTTCCTTTTATTTATTCATTATTTTATTGGGGTCTTTATGTTATTTTATTTGTATTTAGAAATGCATTGATTTTACTCTTTTATTATTTTCCTTAATTTTACACCTAAATAGTTAAAATACTCTTTCCACCTGTATCCTTTCTGACTTGTGTCTTTGAAAGCGTTTTTGGTGCTGAAACCCCCCTGCCATTTCAGGTAAATAACGGTCTCATCATTATACAACTCGTTGGGAGTGCAGGGAATGGAATGGAATGGAATGGAATGGAATGGAATGGAATGGAATGGAATGGAACAGAAGAGCTCCGCTATGTTATGCATATAGTTCTGCATGACAAGCTCTGACATAGGTCTGAGGGGCTGTCTGCAGTCCCAAGGGAGGCCAGTCCCCCCCAGGAGACCACTCAGGAAACAAGCCTATGGGAGAGCGACCAGCGGTCATTCTGCATTTCAAGGATTTGCCCAGATGTGCTGGGGGGATTTGTTGCCACTCTCAAAATCTCGGCCCTTCATACAGTACCTTTATGTGATACTTAGCTGAGGGTTTTAAAACTCTTCCACACAACTGAGTCAGTTACTTGTTTTTCCTGAGTGTTGCGGGGAAAAGCTGCTCAGTCCGTGCGCTTTAAACCGAATTGGGATCAAAGCGCTTCATTGAGCTACCAAGAACATGGAAGTAGACAGCAGTCAGTGAAGGGTTGCATTCAAGTTGTAATGCAAGAGGTAACCCCCCAAACTAGACACATGAATGATAACTAAACACAAACAAGTATCTGAACACCCTGTGTAAGAAACGCAGAAGAGATTTCTTAAATCCTTCTTTCCAAGAAAATACCTCACCATAAGCAGCACAGTAGCAAATGCCACTTGCTGTGTTGATAAGTGTTACAAAGATTTACTGCAAACCGGGTTTTGTCCCAATCGATTTTATTTACAATTGATTAGAAATTTAAAAGAGACAATAAGTAAAACAGCGCTGGGTGCGCAGGGGAGTCTCCGCTCCACCAGCAACGCACAACCGGGATCTTTGGAGTACAGTCTCTTATACTTCTCAGATTTGGGTTTTAGCCAATCTTGTTGTCTTCTTTACCCGAATGTCGACGTGGCCCCTTTCCTTTGTTCTTTTCTTGTTTGCTGGGGTCTTTTTCCGGTGAAGACGTTGCTGAATTTACTTAGTAATGTATTGACAGAAAAATGCTTACAAGCTTAACATTTTGTTCTATATCTTATATGGTTATTTGCCTAGTGCCCAAGTTTGCAGTATCCTGTAACGAAATGTATCTCTGATTATTTAACCCCCTTAGGCCAGTCAAACCGTTAAACGGAAGCCCCCTTTGAAACACAGAGCAATTGATTAGGGGAGATTATCCCCTTTGTTTCTCCTTATTGACAGGAGCACTTATGATAATCACGGTCACAAAGGAGGGCTGGTTTCACACAAAGTGCAAAGGCGACAAGGACGCCTAAATTCCTGACACGAATCATCCCTGTATATTTCACATAAGGAATGGTGAGGAACTCCTGTATGTTCTCTGTGCTTCTGCAGAGTTCACCCAGAGGGAACCAAAAGCCCTTTCTTTCACCTCTGGGATCACCACAGGCAAATGACCGTACACGGTATAAAATCCTTCAATGATACAGTCTGAAGACAGCGATTAATTTACAGGGACAGCCCGCAGCGGTGCCCAGTCTGTGGCCACCATGGGCAGGGAGAGCCCCCTGGGCCTAGGCCCGGCCTCAGGGACAGCAGCCCAAAGGCCTTTCTCCAAGGCATGCTGGCTGAAGGGGCAGCAGCAGAGCTGCAGTGAGCAGGGCTGGGGGGCGGGGCCCCGTCACCCTCCCCCCCCCCCCCCCCCCCGTGTCATAGGGCCCCACCCGCCAACGCAGCATCACAATGCTCTGGGGCAGTATAAGGCAGCGTCCTCCCGTGTTCCACTGCCAGAGTGCCCGGCTTTGCCACCAGGACAGAGCTGGCAGCCTGCAGGCAGCCGAGAGGAATTTCCTTGAGGCACCAGTGGAATTACTTGGAGGGGCAGAGAAGGGAAGACTGCCTGAAGCTGCTGGGGCTCTTCTGCTGCAATTGCAGCTCCTGGAGGGGCCACACTCACAGCTTATGGGATGGATGGATGGATGGATGGATGGATGGATGGATGGATGGAAGTCCTGCTTCAGTCCTCGGGGGGCTTGCCGTCCTCATCAGATTCTGGGGAGATAGCGGCAGTAGCCATAGGAAACAGGATGCACAGATGGGCCAGTGGCCTCACCCGGTGCTTTGCAGCTCCCGCTGCCAGGCACGGGAAGGGTTCTTGTCCCTAGGGTTGATCAGGCCAGCAGCATTTTGCTCTTCTTGGAAGCCCCTGAGATGGCTCCAGGTGGAGGCAGAAAAGGCAGTGCCAGTGTCCCCTTGTCCCCTTAGAGGCATAAGCAGCCCGTGGACCAGGAGCCGGTCTTGCTCACATGCTCAGGGAGTAGCCGATCGCCAGCGCTGGGGTCAGGAAGGAATTTTCCCCCGGGGCAGATTGGCACTGGTCCCCGGGGGTTTTTTGCCTTCCTCTGAGCACTGAGCATGACCCCTTGGCAGGGCTCCTCTGGTCCTGGTGCTCTGGGTTATGGCCTGGTGCTCATGCTCCACGAAGGTGGCCCTCGTGTCCTGCAGCTGGGGGGGGAAGGGCTTTTTTCTCCCCAGGGTGGACTAGCAAGTGTCCCCGGGGTTTTTTGCCTTCCTCCGCAGCCGAGCACAGCCCCTTCATGGGGCTCCTTTGGGCTCCTGTAGCCCAAAGGCAGCGGCTCGTGCTCCACGCAGCTGGCCCTCGTGCCCCGCATCCGGGGGGAGGCAGCCTTCTGCACTCCCAGGGTGGCCCCACTGTGGCCCCGGGACTTGCTGCTGTCCTCTGTAGCACTGAGCACCACCCCCTGTCAGGTCTTCTCCGGCCCATTCTGGCTGGCTTCTTGCACTGCTCTCACACCACCACAGCACTGCTCTGACAGATTTATCAAAAGAAAATAGAACCTAAACTAAGCTAGATTAAAATTAACTAAGCTAAGCTAGCCTAACCTGAAATAAAGAACTTTGTTTAAATAAATAACTTTCGTTTCCTTTTATTTATTCATTATTTTATTGGGGTCTTTATGTTATTTTATTTGTATTTAGAAATGCATTGATTTTACTCTTTTATTATTTTCCTTAATTTTACACCTAAATAGTTAAAATACTCTTTCCACCTGTATCCTTTCTGACTTGTGTCTTTGAAAGCGTTTTTGGTGCTGAAACCCCCCTGCCATTTCAGGTAAATAACGGTCTCATCATTATACAACTCGTTGGGAGTGCAGGGAATGGAATGGAATGGAATGGAATGGAATGGAATGGAATGGAATGGAATGGAATGGAACAGAAGAGCTCCGCTATGTTATGCATATAGTTCTGCATGACAAGCTCTGACGTAGGTCTGAGGGGCTGTCTGCAGTCCCAAGGGAGGCCAGTCCCCCCCAGGAGACCACTCAGGAAACAAGCCTATGGGAGAGCGACCAGCGGTCATTCTGCATTTCAAGGATTTGCCCAGATGTGCTGGGGGGATTTGTTGCCACTCTCAAAATCTCGGCCCTTCATACAGTACCTTTATGTGATACTTAGCTGAGGGTTTTAAAACTCTTCCACACAACTGAGTCAGTTACTTGTTTTTCCTGAGTGTTGCGGGGAAAAGCTGCTCAGTCCGTGCGCTTTAAACCGAATTGGGATCAAAGCGCTTCATTGAGCTACCAAGAACATGGAAGTAGACAGCAGTCAGTGAAGGGTTGCATTCAAGTTGTAATGCAAGAGGTAACCCCCCAAACTAGACACATGAATGATAACTAAACACAAACAAGTATCTGAACACCCTGTGTAAGAAACGCAGAAGAGATTTCTTAAATCCTTCTTTCCAAGAAAATACCTCACCATAAGCAGCACAGTAGCAAATGCCACTTGCTGTGTTGATAAGTGTTACAAAGATTTACTGCAAACCGGGTTTTGTCCCAATCGATTTTATTTACAATTGATTAGAAATTTAAAAGAGACAATAAGTAAAACAGCGCTGGGTGCGCAGGGGAGTCTCCGCTCCACCAGCAACGCACAACCGGGATCTTTGGAGTACAGTCTCTTATACTTCTCAGATTTGGGTTTTAGCCAATCTTGTTGTCTTCTTTACCCGAATGTCGACGTGGCCCCTTTCCTTTGTTCTTTTCTTGTTTGCTGGGGTCTTTTTCCGGTGAAGACGTTGCTGAATTTACTTAGTAATGTATTGACAGAAAAATGCTTACAAGCTTAACATTTTGTTCTATATCTTATATGGTTATTTGCCTAGTGCCCAAGTTTGCAGTATCCTGTAACGAAATGTATCTCCTGATTATTTAACCCCCTTAGGCCAGTCAAACCGTTAAACGGAAGCCCCCTTTGAAACACAGAGCAATTGATTAGGGGAGATTATCCCCTTTGTTTCTCCTTATTGACAGGAGCACTTATGATAATCACGGTCACAAAGGAGGGCTGGTTTCACACAAAGTGCAAAGGCGACAAGGACGCCTAAATTCCTGACACGAATCATCCCTGTATATTTCACATAAGGAATGGTGAGGAACTCCTGTATGTTCTCTGTGCTTCTGCAGAGTTCACCCAGAGGGAACCAAAAGCCCTTTCTTTCACCTCTGGGATCACCACAGGCAAATGACCGTACACGGTATAAAATCCTTCAATGATACAGTCTGAAGACAGCGATTAATTTACAGGGACAGCCCGCAGCGGTGCCCAGTCTGTGGCCACCATGGGCAGGGAGAGCCCCCTGGGCCTAGGCCCGGCCTCAGGGACAGCAGCCCAAAGGCCTTTCTCCAAGGCATGCTGGCTGAAGGGGCAGCAGCAGAGCTGCAGTGAGCAGGGCTGGGGGGCGGGGCCCCGTCACCCTCACCCCCCCCCCCCCCCCCCCGTGTCATAGGGCCCCACCCGCCAACGCAGCATCACAATGCTCTGGGGCAGTATAAGGCAGCGTCCTCCCGTGTTCCACTGCCAGAGTGCCCGGCTTTGCCACCAGGACAGAGCTGGCAGCCTGCAGGCAGCCGAGAGGAATTTCCTTGAGGCACCAGTGGAATTACTTGGAGGGGCAGAGAAGGGAAGACTGCCTGAAGCTGCTGGGGCTCTTCTGCTGCAATTGCAGCTCCTGGAGGGGCCACACTCACAGCTTATGGGATGGATGGATGGATGGATGGATGGATGTATGGATGGATGGAAGTCCTGCTTCAGTCCTCGGGGGCTTGCCGTCCTCATCAGATTCTGGGGAGATAGCGGCAGTAGCCATAGGAAACAGGATGCACAGATGGGCCAGTGGCCTCACCCGGTGCTTTGCAGCTCCCGCTGCCAGGCACGGGAAGGGTTCTTGTCCCTAGGGTTGATCAGGCCAGCAGCATTTTGCTCTTCTTGGAAGCCCCTGAGATGGCTCCAGGTGGAGGCAGAAAAGGCAGTGCCAGTGTCCCCTTGTCCCCTTAGAGGCATAAGCAGCCCGTGGACCAGGAGCCGGTCTTGCTCACATGCTCAGGGAGTAGCCGATCGCCAGCGCTGGGGTCAGGAAGGAATTTTCCCCCGGGGCAGATTGGCACTGGTCCCCGGGGGTTTTTTGCCTTCCTCTGAGCACTGAGCATGACCCCTTGGCAGGGCTCCTCTGGTCCTGGTGCTCTGGGTTATGGCCTGGTGCTCATGCTCCACGAAGGTGGCCCTCGTGTCCTGCAGCTGGGGGGGGAAGGGCTTTTTTCTCCCCAGGGTGGACTAGCAAGTGTCCCCGGGGTTTTTTGCCTTCCTCCGCAGCCGAGCACAGCCCCTTCATGGGGCTCCTTTGGGCTCCTGTAGCCCAAAGGCAGCGGCTCGTGCTCCACGCAGCTGGCCCTCGTGCCCCGCATCCGGGGGGAGGCAGCCTTCTGCACTCCCAGGGTGGCCCCACTGTGGCCCCGGGACTTGCTGCTGTCCTCTGTAGCACTGAGCACCACCCCCTGTCAGGTCTTCTCCGGCCCATTCTGGCTGGCTTCTTGCACTGCTCTCACACCACCACAGCACTGCTCTGACAGATTTATCAAAAGAAAATAGAACCTAAACTAAGCTAGATTAAAATTAACTAAGCTAAGCTAGCCTAACCTGAAATAAAGAACTTTGTTTAAATAAATAACTTTCGTTTCCTTTTATTTATTCATTATTTTATTGGGGTCTTTATGTTATTTTATTTGTATTTAGAAATGCATTGATTTTACTCTTTTATTATTTTCCTTAATTTTACACCTAAATAGTTAAAATACTCTTTCCACCTGTATCCTTTCTGACTTGTGTCTTTGAAAGCGTTTTTGGTGCTGAAACCCCCCTGCCATTTCAGGTAAATAACGGTCTCATCATTATACAACTCGTTGGGAGTGCAGGGAATGGAATGGAATGGAATGGATGGAATGGAATGGAATGGAATGGAATGGAATGGAACAGAAGAGCTCCGCTATGTTATGCATATAGTTCTGCATGACAAGCTCTGACGTAGGTCTGAGGGGCTGTCTGCAGTCCCAAGGGAGGCCAGTCCCCCCCAGGAGACCACTCAGGAAACAAGCCTATGGGAGAGCGACCAGCGGTCATTCTGCATTTCAAGGATTTGCCCAGATGTGCTGGGGGGATTTGTTGCCACTCTCAAAATCTCGGCCCTTCATACAGTACCTTTATGTGATACTTAGCTGAGGGTTTTAAAACTCTTCCACACAACTGAGTCAGTTACTTGTTTTTCCTGAGTGTTGCGGGGAAAAGCTGCTCAGTCCGTGCGCTTTAAACCGAATTGGGATCAAAGCGCTTCATTGAGCTACCAAGAACATGGAAGTAGACAGCAGTCAGTGAAGGGTTGCATTCAAGTTGTAATGCAAGAGGTAACCCCCCAAACTAGACACATGAATGATAACTAAACACAAGCAAGTATCTGAACACCCTGTGTAAGAAACGCAGAAGAGATTTCTTAAATCCTTCTTTCCAAGAAAATACCTCACCATAAGCAGCACAGTAGCAAATGCCACTTGCTGTGTTGATAAGTGTTACAAAGATTTACTGCAAACCGGGTTTTGTCCCAATCGATTTTATTTACAATTGATTAGAAATTTAAAAGAGACAATAAGTAAAACAGCGCTGGGTGCGCAGGGGAGTCTCCGCTCCACCAGCAACGCACAACCGGGATCTTTGGAGTACAGTCTCTTATACTTCTCAGATTTGGGTTTTAGCCAATTTTGTTGTCTTCTTTACCCGAATGTCGACGTGGCCCCTTTCCTTTGTTCTTTTCTTGTTTGCTGGGGTCTTTTTCCGGTGAAGACGTTGCTGAATTTACTTAGTAATGTATTGACAGAAAAATGCTTACAAGCTTAACATTTTGTTCTATATCTTATATGGTTATTTGCCTAGTGCCCAAGTTTGCAGTATCCTGTAACGAAATGTATCTCTTGATTATTTAACCCCCTTAGGCCAGTCAAACCGTTAAACGGAAGCCCCCTTTGAAACACAGAGCAATTGATTAGGGGAGATTATCCCCTTTGTTTCTCCTTATTGACAGGAGCACTTATGATAATCACGGTCACAAAGGAGGGCTGGTTTCACACAAAGTGCAAAGGCGACAAGGACGCCTAAATTCCTGACACGAATCATCCCTGTATATTTCACATAAGGAATGGTGAGGAACTCCTGTATGTTCTCTGTGCTTCTGCAGAGTTCACCCAGAGGGAACCAAAAGCCCTTTCTTTCACCTCTGGGATCACCACAGGCAAATGACCGTACACGGTATAAAATCCTTCAATGATACAGTCTGAAGACAGCGATTAATTTACAGGGACAGCCCGCAGCGGTGCCCAGTCTGTGGCCACCATGGGCAGGGAGAGCCCCCTGGGCCTAGGCCCGGCCTCAGGGACAGCAGCCCAAAGGCCTTTCTCCAAGGCATGCTGGCTGAAGGGGCAGCAGCAGAGCTGCAGTGAGCAGGGCTGGGGGGCGGGGCCCCGTCCACCCCCCCCCCCCCCCCCCCCCCGTGTCATAGGGCCCCACCCGCCAACGCAGCATCACAATGCTCTGGGGCAGTATAAGGCAGCGTCCTCCCGTGTTCCACTGCCAGAGTGCCCGGCTTTGCCACCAGGACAGAGCTGGCAGCCTGCAGGCAGCCGAGAGGAATTTCCTTGAGGCACCAGTGGAATTACTTGGAGGGGCAGAGAAGGGAAGACTGCCTGAAGCTGCTGGGGCTCTTCTGCTGCAATTGCAGCTCCTGGAGGGGCCACACTCACAGCTTATGGGATGGATGGATGGATGGATGGATGGATGGATGGATGGATGGAAGTCCTGCTTCAGTCCTCGGGGGGCTTGCCGTCCTCATCAGATTCTGGGGAGATAGCGGCAGTAGCCATAGGAAACAGGATGCACAGATGGGCCAGTGGCCTCACCCGGTGCTTTGCAGCTCCCGCTGCCAGGCACGGGAAGGGTTCTTGTCCCTAGGGTTGATCAGGCCAGCAGCATTTTGCTCTTCTTGGAAGCCCCTGAGATGGCTCCAGGTGGAGGCAGAAAAGGCAGTGCCAGTGTCCCCTTGTCCCCTTAGAGGCATAAGCAGCCCGTGGACCAGGAGCCGGTCTTGCTCACATGCTCAGGGAGTAGCCGATCGCCAGCGCTGGGGTCAGGAAGGAATTTTCCCCCGGGGCAGATTGGCACTGGTCCCCGGGGGTTTTTTGCCTTCCTCTGAGCACTGAGCATGACCCCTTGGCAGGGCTCCTCTGGTCCTGGTGCTCTGGGTTATGGCCTGGTGCTCATGCTCCACGAAGGTGGCCCTCGTGTCCTGCAGCTGGGGGGGGAAGGGCTTTTTTCTCCCCAGGGTGGACTAGCAAGTGTCCCCGGGGTTTTTTGCCTTCCTCCGCAGCCGAGCACAGCCCCTTCATGGGGCTCCTTTGGGCTCCTGTAGCCCAAAGGCAGCGGCTCGTGCTCCACGCAGCTGGCCCTCGTGCCCCGCATCCGGGGGGAGGCAGCCTTCTGCACTCCCAGGGTGGCCCCACTGTGGCCCCGGGACTTGCTGCTGTCCTCTGTAGCACTGAGCACCACCCCCTGTCAGGTCTTCTCCGGCCCATTCTGGCTGGCTTCTTGCACTGCTCTCACACCACCACAGCACTGCTCTGACAGATTTATCAAAAGAAAATAGAACCTAAACTAAGCTAGATTAAAATTAACTAAGCTAAGCTAGCCTAACCTGAAATAAAGAACTTTGTTTAAATAAATAACTTTCGTTTCCTTTTATTTATTCATTATTTTATTGGGGTCTTTATGTTATTTTATTTGTATTTAGAAATGCATTGATTTTACTCTTTTATTATTTTCCTGAATTTTACACCTAAATAGTTAAAATACTCTTTCCACCTGTATCCTTTCTGACTTGTGTCTTTGAAAGCGTTTTTGGTGCTGAAACCCCCCTGCCATTTCAGGTAAATAACGGTCTCATCATTATACAACTCGTTGGGAGTGCAGGGAATGGAATGGAATGGAATGGAATGGAATGGAATGGAATGGAATGGAATGGAATGGAACAGAAGAGCTCCGCTATGTTATGCATATAGTTCTGCATGACAAGCTCTGACGTAGGTCTGAGGGGCTGTCTGCAGTCCCAAGGGAGGCCAGTCCCCCCCAGGAGACCACTCAGGAAACAAGCCTATGGGAGAGCGACCAGCGGTCATTCTGCATTTCAAGGATTTGCCCAGATGTGCTGGGGGGATTTGTTGCCACTCTCAAAATCTCGGCCCTTCATACAGTACCTTTATGTGATACTTAGCTGAGGGTTTTAAAACTCTTCCACACAACTGAGTCAGTTACTTGTTTTTCCTGAGTGTTGCGGGGAAAAGCTGCTCAGTCCGTGCGCTTTAAACCGAATTGGGATCAAAGCGCTTCATTGAGCTACCAAGAACATGGAAGTAGACAGCAGTCAGTGAAGGGTTGCATTCAAGTTGTAATGCAAGAGGTAACCCCCCAAACTAGACACATGAATGATAACTAAACACAAACAAGTATCTGAACACCCTGTGTAAGAAACGCAGAAGAGATTTCTTAAATCCTTCTTTCCAAGAAAATACCTCACCATAAGCAGCACAGTAGCAAATGCCACTTGCTGTGTTGATAAGTGTTACAAAGATTTACTGCAAACCGGGTTTTGTCCCAATCGATTTTATTTACAATTGATTAGAAATTTAAAAGAGACAATAAGTAAAACAGCGCTGGGTGCGCAGGGGAGTCTCCGCTCCACCAGCAACGCACAACCGGGATCTTTGGAGTACAGTCTCTTATACTTCTCAGATTTGGGTTTTAGCCAATCTTGTTGTCTTCTTTACCCGAATGTCGACGTGGCCCCTTTCCTTTGTTCTTTTCTTGTTTGCTGGGGTCTTTTTCCGGTGAAGACGTTGCTGAATTTACTTAGTAATGTATTGACAGAAAAATGCTTACAAGCTTAACATTTTGTTCTATATCTTATATGGTTATTTGCCTAGTGCCCAAGTTTGCAGTATCCTGTAACGAAATGTATCTCCTGATTATTTAACCCCCTTAGGCCAGTCAAACCGTTAAACGGAAGCCCCCTTTGAAACACAGAGCAATTGATTAGGGGAGATTATCCCCTTTGTTTCTCCTTATTGACAGGAGCACTTATGATAATCACGGTCACAAAGGAGGGCTGGTTTCACACAAAGTGCAAAGGCGACAAGGACGCCTAAATTCCTGACACGAATCATCCCTGTATATTTCACATAAGGAATGGTGAGGAACTCCTGTATGTTCTCTGTGCTTCTGCAGAGTTCACCCAGAGGGAACCAAAAGCCCTTTCTTTCACCTCTGGGATCACCACAGGCAAATGACCGTACACGGTATAAAATCCTTCAATGATACAGTCTGAAGACAGCGATTAATTTACAGGGACAGCCCGCAGCGGTGCCCAGTCTGTGGCCACCATGGGCAGGGAGAGCCCCCTGGGCCTAGGCCCGGCCTCAGGGACAGCAGCCCAAAGGCCTTTCTCCAAGGCATGCTGGCTGAAGGGGCAGCAGCAGAGCTGCAGTGAGCAGGGCTGGGGGGCGGGGCCCCGTCACCCCCGTCCCCCCCCCCCCCCCCCCCCCGTGTCATAGGGCCCCACCCGCCAACGCAGCATCACAATGCTCTGGGGCAGTATAAGGCAGCGTCCTCCCGTGTTCCACTGCCAGAGTGCCCGGCTTTGCCACCAGGACAGAGCTGGCAGCCTGCAGGCAGCCGAGAGGAATTTCCTTGAGGCACCAGTGGAATTACTTGGAGGGGCAGAGAAGGGAAGACTGCCTGAAGCTGCTGGGGCTCTTCTGCTGCAATTGCAGCTCCTGGAGGGGCCACACTCACAGCTTATGGGATGGATGGATGGATGGATGGATGGATGGATGGATGGAAGTCCTGCTTCAGTCCTCGGGGGGCTTGCCGTCCTCATCAGATTCTGGGGAGATAGCGGCAGTAGCCATAGGAAACAGGATGCACAGATGGGCCAGTGGCCTCACCCGGTGCTTTGCAGCTCCCGCTGCCAGGCACGGGAAGGGTTCTTGTCCCTAGGGTTGATCAGGCCAGCAGCATTTTGCTCTTCTTGGAAGCCCCTGAGATGGCTCCAGGTGGAGGCAGAAAAGGCAGTGCCAGTGTCCCCTTGTCCCCTTAGAGGCATAAGCAGCCCGTGGACCAGGAGCCGGTCTTGCTCACATGCTCAGGGAGTAGCCGATCGCCAGCGCTGGGGTCAGGAAGGAATTTTCCCCCGGGGCAGATTGGCACTGGTCCCCGGGGGTTTTTTGCCTTCCTCTGAGCACTGAGCATGACCCCTTGGCAGGGCTCCTCTGGTCCTGGTGCTCTGGGTTATGGCCTGGTGCTCATGCTCCACGAAGGTGGCCCTCGTGTCCTGCAGCTGGGGGGGGAAGGGCTTTTTTCTCCCCAGGGTGGACTAGCAAGTGTCCCCGGGGTTTTTTGCCTTCCTCCGCAGCCGAGCACAGCCCCTTCATGGGGCTCCTTTGGGCTCCTGTAGCCCAAAGGCAGCGGCTCGTGCTCCACGCAGCTGGCCCTCGTGCCCCGCATCCGGGGGGAGGCAGCCTTCTGCACTCCCAGGGTGGCCCCACTGTGGCCCCGGGACTTGCTGCTGTCCTCTGTAGCACTGAGCACCACCCCCTGTCAGGTCTTCTCCGGCCCATTCTGGCTGGCTTCTTGCACTGCTCTCACACCACCACAGCACTGCTCTGACAGATTTATCAAAAGAAAATAGAACCTAAACTAAGCTAGATTAAAATTAACTAAGCTAAGCTAGCCTAACCTGAAATAAAGAACTTTGTTTAAATAAATAACTTTCGTTTCCTTTTATTTATTCATTATTTTATTGGGGTCTTTATGTTATTTTATTTGTATTTAGAAATGCATTGATTTTACTCTTTTATTATTTTCCTTAATTTTACACCTAAATAGTTAAAATACTCTTTCCACCTGTATCCTTTCTGACTTGTGTCTTTGAAAGCGTTTTTGGTGCTGAAACCCCCCTGCCATTTCAGGTAAATAACGGTCTCATCATTATACAACTCGTTGGGAGTGCAGGGAATGGAATGGAATGGAATGGAATGGAATGGAATGGAACAGAAGAGCTCCGCTATGTTATGCATATAGTTCTGCGTGACAAGCTCTGACGTAGGTCTGAGGGGCTGTCTGCAGTCCCAAGGGAGGCCAGTCCCCCCAGGAGACCACTCAGGAAACAAGCCTATGGGAGAGCGACCAGCGGTCATTCTGCATTTCAAGGATTTGCCCAGATGTGCTGGGGGGATTTGTTGCCACTCTCAAAATCTCGGCCCTTCATACAGTACCTTTATGTGATACTTAGCTGAGGGTTTTAAAACTCTTCCACACAACTGAGTCAGTTACTTGTTTTTCCTGAGTGTTGCGGGGAAAAGCTGCTCAGTCCGTGCGCTTTAAACCGAATTGGGATCAAAGCGCTTCATTGAGCTACCAAGAACATGGAAGTAGACAGCAGTCAGTGAAGGGTTGCATTCAAGTTGTAATGCAAGAGGTAACCCCCCAAACTAGACACATGAATGATAACTAAACACAAGCAAGTATCTGAACACCCTGTGTAAGAAACGCAGAAGAGATTTCTTAAATCCTTCTTTCCAAGAAAATACCTCACCATAAGCAGCACAGTAGCAAATGCCACTTGCTGTGTTGATAAGTGTTACAAAGATTTACTGCAAACCGGGTTTTGTCCCAATCGATTTTATTTACAATTGATTAGAAATTTAAAAGAGACAATAAGTAAAACAGCGCTGGGTGCGCAGGGGAGTCTCCGCTCCACCAGCAACGCACAACCGGGATCTTTGGAGTACAGTCTCTTATACTTCTCAGATTTGGGTTTTAGCTAATCTTGTTGTCTTCTTTACCCGAATGTCGACGTGGCCCCTTTCCTTTGTTCTTTTCTTGTTTGCTGGGGTCTTTTTCCGGTGAAGACGTTGCTGAATTTACTTAGTAATGTATTGACAGAAAAATGCTTACAAGCTTAACATTTTGTTCTATATCTTATATGGTTATTTGCCTAGTGCCCAAGTTTGCAGTATCCTGTAACGAAATGTATCTCCTGATTATTTAACCCCCTTAGGCCAGTCAAACCGTTAAACGGAAGCCCCCTTTGAAACACAGAGCAATTGATTAGGGGAGATTATCCCCTTTGTTTCTCCTTATTGACAGGAGCACTTATGATAATCACGGTCACAAAGGAGGGCTGGTTTCACACAAAGTGCAAAGGCGACAAGGACGCCTAAATTCCTGACACGAATCATCCCTGTATATTTCACATAAGGAATGGTGAGGAACTCCTGTATGTTCTCTGTGCTTCTGCAGAGTTCACCCAGAGGGAACCAAAAGCCCTTTCTTTCACCTCTGGGATCACCACAGGCAAATGACCGTACACGGTATAAAATCCTTCAATGATACAGTCTGAAGACAGCGATTAATTTACAGGGACAGCCCGCAGCGGTGCCCAGTCTGTGGCCACCATGGGCAGGGAGAGCCCCCTGGGCCTAGGCCCGGCCTCAGGGACAGCAGCCCAAAGGCCTTTCTCCAAGGCATGCTGGCTGAAGGGGCAGCAGCAGAGCTGCAGTGAGCAGGGCTGGGGGGCGGGGCCCCGTCACCCCCGTCACCCCACCCCCCCCCCCCCCCCGTGTCATAGGGCCCCACCCGCCAACGCAGCATCACAATGCTCTGGGGCAGTATAAGGCAGCGTCCTCCCGTGTTCCACTGCCAGAGTGCCCGGCTTTGCCACCAGGACAGAGCTGGCAGCCTGCAGGCAGCCGAGAGGAATTTCCTTGAGGCACCAGTGGAATTACTTGGAGGGGCAGAGAAGGGAAGACTGCCTGAAGCTGCTGGGGCTCTTCTGCTGCAATTGCAGCTCCTGGAGGGGCCACACTCACAGCTTATGGGATGGATGGATGGATGGATGGATGGATGGATGGATGGAAGTCCTGCTTCAGTCCTCGGGGGGCTTGCCGTCCTCATCAGATTCTGGGGAGATAGCGGCAGTAGCCATAGGAAACAGGATGCACAGATGGGCCAGTGGCCTCACCCGGTGCTTTGCAGCTCCCGCTGCCAGGCACGGGAAGGGTTCTTGTCCCTAGGGTTGATCAGGCCAGCAGCATTTTGCTCTTCTTGGAAGCCCCTGAGATGGCTCCAGGTGGAGGCAGAAAAGGCAGTGCCAGTGTCCCCTTGTCCCCTTAGAGGCATAAGCAGCCCGTGGACCAGGAGCCGGTCTTGCTCACATGCTCAGGGAGTAGCCGATCGCCAGCGCTGGGGTCAGGAAGGAATTTTCCCCGGGGCAGATTGGCACTGGTCCCCGGGGGTTTTTTGCCTTCCTCTGAGCACTGAGCATGACCCCTTGGCAGGGCTCCTCTGGTCCTGGTGCTCTGGGTTATGGCCTGGTGCTCATGCTCCACGAAGGTGGCCCTCGTGTCCTGCAGCTGGGGGGGGAAGGGCTTTTTTCTCCCCAGGGTGGACTAGCAAGTGTCCCCGGGGTTTTTTGCCTTCCTCCGCAGCCGAGCACAGCCCCTTCATGGGGCTCCTTTGGGCTCCTGTAGCCCAAAGGCAGCGGCTCGTGCTCCACGCAGCTGGCCCTCGTGCCCGCATCCGGGGGGAGGCAGCCTTCTGCACTCCCAGGGTGGCCCCACTGTGGCCCCGGGACTTGCTGCTGTCCTCTGTAGCACTGAGCACCACCCCCTGTCAGGTCTTCTCCGGCCCATTCTGGCTGGCTTCTTGCACTGCTCTCACACCACCACAGCACTGCTCTGACAGATTTATCAAAAGAAAATAGAACCTAAACTAAGCTAGATTAAAATTAACTAAGCTAAGCTAGCCTAACCTGAAATAAAGAACTTTGTTTAAATAAATAACTTTCGTTTCCTTTTATTTATTCATTATTTTATTGGGGTCTTTATGTTATTTTATTTGTATTTAGAAATGCATTGATTTTACTCTTTTATTATTTTCCTTAATTTTACACCTAAATAGTTAAAATACTCTTTCCACCTGTATACTTTCTGACTTGTGTCTTTGAAAGCGTTTTTGGTGCTGAAACCCCCCTGCCATTTCAGGTAAATAACGGTCTCATCATTATACAACTCGTTGGGAGTGCAGGGAATGGAATGGAATGGAATGGAATGGAATGGAATGGAATGGAAACAGAAGAGCTCCGCTATGTTATGCATATAGTTCTGCATGACAAGCTCTGACGTAGGTCTGAGGGGCTGTCTGCAGTCCCAAGGGAGGCCAGTCCCCCCCAGGAGACCACTCAGGAAACAAGCCTATGGGAGAGCGACCAGCGGTCATTCTGCATTTCAAGGATTTGCCCAGATGTGCTGGGGGGATTTGTTGCCACTCTCAAAATCTCGGCCCTTCATACAGTACCTTTATGTGATACTTAGCTGAGGGTTTTAAAACTCTTCCACACAACTGAGTCAGTTACTTGTTTTTCCTGAGTGTTGCGGGGAAAAGCTGCTCAGTCCGTGCGCTTTAAACCGAATTGGGATCAAAGCGCTTCATTGAGCTACCAAGAACATGGAAGTAGACAGCAGTCAGTGAAGGGTTGCATTCAAGTTGTAATGCAAGAGGTAACCCCCCAAACTAGACACATGAATGATAACTAAACACAAACAAGTATCTGAACACCCTGTGTAAGAAACGCAGAAGAGATTTCTTAAATCCTTCTTTCCAAGAAAATACCTCACCATAAGCAGCACAGTAGCAAATGCCACTTGCTGTGTTGATAAGTGTTACAAAGATTTACTGCAAACCGGGTTTTGTCCCAATCGATTTTATTTACAATTGATTAGAAATTTAAAAGAGACAATAAGTAAAACAGCGCTGGGTGCGCAGGGGAGTCTCCGCTCCACCAGCAACGCACAACCGGGATCTTTGGAGTACAGTCTCTTATACTTCTCAGATTTGGGTTTTAGCCAATCTTGTTGTCTTCTTTACCCGAATGTCGACGTGGCCCCTTTCCTTTGTTCTTTTCTTGTTTGCTGGGGTCTTTTTCCGGTGAAGACGTTGCTGAATTTACTTAGTAATGTATTGACAGAAAAATGCTTACAAGCTTAACATTTTGTTCTATATCTTATATGGTTATTTGCCTAGTGCCCAAGTTTGCAGTATCCTGTAACGAAATGTATCTCCTGATTATTTAACCCCCTTAGGCCAGTCAAACCGTTAAACGGAAGCCCCCTTTGAAACACAGAGCAATTGATTAGGGGAGATTATCCCCTTTGTTTCTCCTTATTGACAGGAGCACTTATGATAATCACGGTCACAAAGGAGGGCTGGTTTCACACAAAGTGCAAAGGCGACAAGGACGCCTAAATTCCTGACACGAATCATCCCTGTATATTTCACATAAGGAATGGTGAGGAACTCCTGTATGTTCTCTGTGCTTCTGCAGAGTTCACCCAGAGGGAACCAAAAGCCCTTTCTTTCACCTCTGGGATCACCACAGGCAAATGACCGTACACGGTATAAAATCCTTCAATGATACAGTCTGAAGACAGCGATTAATTTACAGGGACAGCCCGCAGCGGTGCCCAGTCTGTGGCCACCATGGGCAGGGAGAGCCCCCTGGGCCTAGGCCCGGCCTCAGGGACAGCAGCCCAAAGGCCTTTCTCCAAGGCATGCTGGCTGAAGGGGCAGCAGCAGAGCTGCAGTGAGCAGGGCTGGGGGGGGGGGCCCCGTCACCCCCGTCACCCCCCCCCCCCCCCCCCCGTGTCATAGGGCCCCACCCGCCAACGCAGCATCACAATGCTCTGGGGCAGTATAAGGCAGCGTCCTCCCGTGTTCCACTGCCAGAGTGCCCGGCTTTGCCACCAGGACAGAGCTGGCAGCCTGCAGGCAGCCGAGAGGAATTTCCTTGAGGCACCAGTGGAATTACTTGGAGGGGCAGAGAAGGGAAGACTGCCTGAAGCTGCTGGGGCTCTTCTGCTGCAATTGCAGCTCCTGGAGGGGCCACACTCACAGCTTATGGGATGGATGGATGGATGGATGGATGGATGGATGGATGGAAGTCCTGCTTCAGTCCTCGGGGGGCTTGCCGTCCTCATCAGATTCTGGGGAGATAGCGGCAGTAGCCATAGGAAACAGGATGCACAGATGGGCCAGTGGCCTCACCCGGTGCTTTGCAGCTCCCGCTGCCAGGCACGGGAAGGGTTCTTGTCCCTAGGGTTGATCAGGCCAGCAGCATTTTGCTCTTCTTGGAAGCCCCTGAGATGGCTCCAGGTGGAGGCAGAAAAGGCAGTGCCAGTGTCCCCTTGTCCCCTTAGAGGCATAAGCAGCCCGTGGACCAGGAGCCGGTCTTGCTCACATGCTCAGGGAGTAGCCGATCGCCAGCGCTGGGGTCAGGAAGGAATTTTCCCCGGGGCAGATTGGCACTGGTCCCCGGGGTTTTTTGCCTTCCTCTGAGCACTGAGCATGACCCCTTGGCAGGGCTCCTCTGGTCCTGGTGCTCTGGGTTATGGCCTGGTGCTCATGCTCCACGAAGGTGGCCCTCGTGTCCTGCAGCTGGGGGGGGAAGGGCTTTTTTCTCCCCAGGGTGGACTAGCAAGTGTCCCCGGGGTTTTTTGCCTTCCTCCGCAGCCGAGCACAGCCCCTTCATGGGGCTCCTTTGGGCTCCTGTAGCCCAAAGGCAGCGGCTCGTGCTCCACGCAGCTGGCCCTCGTGCCCCGCATCCGGGGGGAGGCAGCCTTCTGCACTCCCAGGGTGGCCCCACTGTGGCCCCGGGACTTGCTGCTGTCCTCTGTAGCACTGAGCACCACCCCCTGTCAGGTCTTCTCCGGCCCATTCTGGCTGGCTTCTTGCACTGCTCTCACACCACCACAGCACTGCTCTGACAGATTTATCAAAAGAAAATAGAACCTAAACTAAGCTAGATTAAAATTAACTAAGCTAAGCTAGCCTAACCTGAAATAAAGAACTTTGTTTAAATAAATAACTTTCGTTTCCTTTTATTTATTCATTATTTTATTGGGGTCTTTATGTTATTTTATTTGTATTTAGAAATGCATTGATTTTACTCTTTTATTATTTTCCTTAATTTTACACCTAAATAGTTAAAATACTCTTTCCACCTGTATCCTTTCTGACTTGTGTCTTTGAAAGCGTTTTTGGTGCTGAAACCCCCCTGCCATTTCAGGTAAATAACGGTCTCATCATTATACAACTCGTTGGGAGTGCAGGGAATGGAATGGAATGGAATGGAATGGAATGGAATGGAATGGAACAGAAGAGCTCCGCTATGTTATGCATATAGTTCTGCATGACAAGCTCTGACGTAGGTCTGAGGGGCTGTCTGCAGTCCCAAGGGAGGCCAGTCCCCCCAGGAGACCACTCAGGAAACAAGCCTATGGGAGAGCGACCAGCGGTCATTCTGCATTTCAAGGATTTGCCCAGATGTGCTGGGGGGATTTGTTGCCACTCTCAAAATCTCGGCCCTTCATACAGTACCTTTATGTGATACTTAGCTGAGGGTTTTAAAACTCTTCCACACAACTGAGTCAGTTACTTGTTTTTCCTGAGTGTTGCGGGGAAAAGCTGCTCAGTCCGTGCGCTTTAAACCGAATTGGGATCAAAGCGCTTCATTGAGCTACCAAGAACATGGAAGTAGACAGCAGTCAGTGAAGGGTTGCATTCAAGTTGTAATGCAAGAGGTAACCCCCCAAACTAGACACATGAATGATAACTAAACACAAACAAGTATCTGAACACCCTGTGTAAGAAACGCAGAAGAGATTTCTTAAATCCTTCTTTCCAAGAAAATACCTCACCATAAGCAGCACAGTAGCAAATGCCACTTGCTGTGTTGATAAGTGTTACAAAGATTTACTGGGGTTTTGTCCCAATCGATTTTATTTACAATTGATTAGAAATTTAAAAGAGACTCAGCTGGGTGCGCAGGGAGTCTCCGCTTCTCTCTCTTATACTTCTCAGTTTGCTTCTGCGAGAAGTTCACCCTTAGAGGGAAGTGCCAAAAGCCCTTTATTTAACTTAGGCCAGTCAAACCGTTAAACTTTGGAGCAATCATTGACCACATGATAATCACGCAAATGGTTTCACCAAAGTGCAAAGGCGACAAGGACGCCTAAATTCCTGACACGAATCATCCCTGTATATTTCACATAAGGATACTCCTGTATGTTCTCTGTGCTTCTGCAGAGACAGAGGGAACCAAAAGCCCTTCTTTCACCTCTGGGATCACCACAGGCAAATGACCGTACACGGTATAAAATCCTTCAATGATACAGTCTGAAGACAGCGATTAATTTACAGGGACAGCCCGCAGCGGTGCCCAGTCTGTGGCCACCATGGGCAGGGAGAGCCCCCTGGGCCTAGGCCCGGCCTCAGGGACAGCAGCCCAAAGGCCTTTCTCCAAGGCATGCTGGCTGAAGGGGCAGCAGCAGAGCTGCAGTGAGCAGGGCTGGGGGGCGGGGCCCCGTCACCCCCGTCACCCCCCCCCCCCCCCCCCCCCCCGTGTCATAGGGCCCCACCCGCCAACGCAGCATCACAATGCTCTGGGGCAGTATAAGGCAGCGTCCTCCCGTGTTCCACTGCCAGAGTGCCCGGCTTTGCCACCAGGACAGAGCTGGCAGCCTGCAGGCAGCCGAGAGGAATTTCCTTGAGGCACCAGTGGAATTACTTGGAGGGGCAGAGAAGGGAAGACTGCCTGAAGCTGCTGGGGCTCTTCTGCTGCAATTGCAGCTCCTGGAGGGGCCACACTCACAGCTTATGGGATGGATGGATGGATGGATGGATGGATGGATGGATGGAAGTCCTGCTTCAGTCCTCGGGGGGCTTGCCGTCCTCATCAGATTCTGGGGAGATAGCGGCAGTAGCCATAGGAAACAGGATGCACAGATGGGCCAGTGGCCTCACCCGGTGCTTTGCAGCTCCCGCTGCCAGGCACGGGAAGGGTTCTTGTCCCTAGGGTTGATCAGGCCAGCAGCATTTTGCTCTTCTTGGAAGCCCCTGAGATGGCTCCAGGTGGAGGCAGAAAAGGCAGTGCCAGTGTCCCCTTGTCCCCTTAGAGGCATAAGCAGCCCGTGGACCAGGAGCCGGTCTTGCTCACATGCTCAGGGAGTAGCCGATCGCCAGCGCTGGGGTCAGGAAGGAATTTTCCCCCGGGGCAGATTGGCACTGGTCCCCGGGGGTTTTTTGCCTTCCTCTGAGCACTGAGCATGACCCCTTGGCAGGGCTCCTCTGGTCCTGGTGCTCTGGGTTATGGCCTGGTGCTCATGCTCCACGAAGGTGGCCCTCGTGTCCTGCAGCTGGGGGGGGAAGGGCTTTTTTCTCCCCAGGGTGGACTAGCAAGTGTCCCCGGGGTTTTTTGCCTTCCTCCGCAGCCGAGCACAGCCCCTTCATGGGGCTCCTTTGGGCTCCTGTAGCCCAAAGGCAGCGGCTCGTGCTCCACGCAGCTGGCCCTCGTGCCCCGCATCCGGGGGGAGGCAGCCTTCTGCACTCCCAGGGTGGCCCCACTGTGGCCCCGGGACTTGCTGCTGTCCTCTGTAGCACTGAGCACCACCCCTGTCAGGTCTTCTCCGGCCCATTCTGGCTGGCTTCTTGCACTGCTCTCACACCACCACAGCACTGCTCTGACAGATTTATCAAAAGAAAATAGAACCTAAACTAAGCTAGATTAAAATTAACTAAGCTAAGCTAGCCTAACCTGAAATAAAGAACTTTGTTTAAATAAATAACTTTCGTTTCCTTTTATTTATTCATTATTTTATTGGGGTCTTTATGTTATTTTATTTGTATTTAGAAATGCATTGATTTTACTCTTTTATTATTTTCCTGAATTTTACACCTAAATAGTTAAAATACTCTTTCCACCTGTATCCTTTCTGACTTGTGTCTTTGAAAGCGTTTTTGGTGCTGAAACCCCCCTGCCATTTCAGGTAAATAACGGTCTCATCATTATACAACTCGTTGGGAGTGCAGGGAATGGAATGGAATGGAATGGAATGGAATGGAATGGAATGGAACAGAAGAGCTCCGCTATGTTATGCATATAGTTCTGCATGACAAGCTCTGACATAGGTCTGAGGGGCTGTCTGCAGTCCCAAGGGAGGCCAGTCCCCCCCAGGAGACCACTCAGGAAACAAGCCTATGGGAGAGCGACCAGCGGTCATTCTGCATTTCAAGGATTTGCCCAGATGTGCTGGGGGGATTTGTTGCCACTCTCAAAATCTCGGCCCTTCATACAGTACCTTTATGTGATACTTAGCTGAGGGTTTTAAAACTCTTCCACACAACTGAGTCAGTTACTTGTTTTTCCTGAGTGTTGCGGGGAAAAGCTGCTCAGTCCGTGCGCTTTAAACCGAATTGGGATCAAAGCGCTTCATTGAGCTACCAAGAACATGGAAGTAGACAGCAGTCAGTGAAGGGTTGCATTCAAGTTGTAATGCAAGAGGTAACCCCCCAACTAGACACATGAATGATAACTAAACACAAACAAGTATCTGAACACCCTGTGTAAGAAACGCAGAAGAGATTTCTTAAATCCTTCTTTCCAAGAAAATACCTCACCATAAGCAGCACAGTAGCAAATGCCACTTGCTGTGTTGATAAGTGTTACAAAGATTTACTGCAAACCGGGTTTTGTCCCAATCGATTTTATTTACAATTGATTAGAAATTTAAAAGAGACAATAAGTAAAACAGCGCTGGGTGCGCAGGGGAGTCTCCGCTCCACCAGCAACGCACAACCGGGATCTTTGGAGTACAGTCTCTTATACTTCTCAGATTTGGGTTTTAGCCAATCTTGTTGTCTTCTTTACCCGAATGTCGACGTGGCCCCTTCCTTTGTTCTTTTCTTGTTTGCTGGGGTCTTTTTCCGGTGAAGACGTTGCTGAATTTACTTAGTAATGTATTGACAGAAAAATGCTTACAAGCTTAACATTTTGTTCTATATCTTATATGGTTATTTGCCTAGTGCCCAAGTTTGCAGTATCCTGTAACGAAATGTATCTCCTGATTATTTAACCCCCTTAGGCCAGTCAAACCGTTAAACGGAAGCCCCCTTTGAAACACAGAGCAATTGATTAGGGGAGATTATCCCCTTTGTTTCTCCTTATTGACAGGAGCACTTATGATAATCACGGTCACAAAGGAGGGCTGGTTTCACACAAAGTGCAAAGGCGACAAGGACGCCTAAATTCCTGACACGAATCATCCCTGTATATTTCACATAAGGAATGGTGAGGAACTCCTGTATGTTCTCTGTGCTTCTGCAGAGTTCACCCAGAGGGAACCAAAAGCCCTTTCTTTCACCTCTGGGATCACCACAGGCAAATGACCGTACACGGTATAAAATCCTTCAATGATACAGTCTGAAGACAGCGATTAATTTACAGGGACAGCCCGCAGCGGTGCCCAGTCTGTGGCCGCCATGGGCAGGGAGAGCCCCCTGGGCCTAGGCCCGGCCTCAGGGACAGCAGCCCAAAGGCCTTTCTCCAAGGCATGCTGGCTGAAGGGGCAGCAGCAGAGCTGCAGTGAGCAGGGCTGGGGGGCGGGGCCCCGTCACCCCGTCACCCCCCCCCCCCCCCCCCCCCCGTGTCATAGGGCCCCACCCGCCAACGCAGCATCACAATGCTCTGGGGCAGTATAAGGCAGCGTCCTCCCGTGTTCCACTGCCAGAGTGCCCGGCTTTGCCACCAGGACAGAGCTGGCAGCCTGCAGGCAGCCGAGAGGAATTTCCTTGAGGCACCAGTGGAATTACTTGGAGGGGCAGAGAAGGGAAGACTGCCTGAAGCTGCTGGGGCTCTTCTGCTGCAATTGCAGCTCCTGGAGGGGCCACACTCACAGCTTATGGGATGGATGGATGGATGGATGGATGGATGGATGGATGGAAGTCCTGCTTCAGTCCTCGGGGGGCTTGCCGTCCTCATCAGATTCTGGGGAGATAGCGGCAGTAGCCATAGGAAACAGGATGCACAGATGGGCCAGTGGCCTCACCCGGTGCTTCGCAGCTCCCGCTGCCAGGCACGGGAAGGGTTCTTGTCCCTAGGGTTGATCAGGCCAGCAGCATTTTGCTCTTCTTGGAAGCCCCTGAGATGGCTCCAGGTGGAGGCAGAAAAGGCAGTGCCAGTGTCCCCTTGTCCCCTTAGAGGCATAAGCAGCCCGTGGACCAGGAGCCGGTCTTGCTCACATGCTCAGGGAGTAGCCGATCGCCAGCGCTGGGGTCAGGAAGGAATTTTCCCCCGGGGCAGATTGGCACTGGTCCCCGGGGGTTTTTTGCCTTCCTCTGAGCACTGAGCATGACCCCTTGGCAGGGCTCCTCTGGTCCTGGTGCTCTGGGTTATGGCCTGGTGCTCATGCTCCACGAAGGTGGCCCTCGTGTCCTGCAGCTGGGGGGGGAAGGGCTTTTTTCTCCCCAGGGTGGACTAGCAAGTGTCCCCGGGGTTTTTTGCCTTCCTCCGCAGCCGAGCACAGCCCCTTCATGGGGCTCCTTTGGGCTCCTGTAGCCCAAAGGCAGCGGCTCGTGCTCCACGCAGCTGGCCCTCGTGCCCCGCATCCGGGGGGAGGCAGCCTTCTGCACTCCCAGGGTGGCCCCACTGTGGCCCCGGGACTTGCTGCTGTCCTCTGTAGCACTGAGCACCACCCCCTGTCAGGTCTTCTCCGGCCCATTCTGGCTGGCTTCTTGCACTGCTCTCACACCACCACAGCACTGCTCTGACAGATTTATCAAAAGAAAATAGAACCTAAACTAAGCTAGATTAAAATTAACTAAGCTAAGCTAGCCTAACCTGAAATAAAGAACTTTGTTTAAATAAATAACTTTCGTTTCCTTTTATTTATTCATTATTTTATTGGGGTCTTTATGTTATTTTATTTGTATTTAGAAATGCATTGATTTTACTCTTTTATTATTTTCCTTAATTTTACACCTAAATAGTTAAAATACTCTTTCCACCTGTATCCTTTCTGACTTGTGTCTTTGAAAGCGTTTTTGGTGCTGAAACCCCCCTGCCATTTCAGGTAAATAACGGTCTCATCATTATACAACTCGTTGGGAGTGCAGGGAATGGAATGGAATGGAATGGAGTGGAATGGAACGGAATGGAACGGAACAGAAGAGCTCCGCTATGTTATGCATATAGTTCTGCATGACAAGCTCTGACGTAGGTCTGAGGGGCTGTCTGCAGTCCCAAGGGAGGCCAGTCCCCCCAGGAGACCACTCAGGAAACAAGCCTATGGGAGAGCGACCAGCGGTCATTCTGCATTTCAAGGATTTGCCCAGATGTGCTGGGGGGATTTGTTGCCACTCTCAAAATCTCGGCCCTTCATACAGTACCTTTATGTGATACTTAGCTGAGGGTTTTAAAACTCTTCCACACAACTGAGTCAGTTACTTGTTTTTCCTGAGTGTTGCGGGGAAAAGCTGCTCAGTCCGTGCGCTTTAAACCGAATTGGGATCAAAGCGCTTCATTGAGCTACCAAGAACATGGAAGTAGACAGCAGTCAGTGAAGGGTTGCATTCAAGTTGTAATGCAAGAGGTAACCCCCCAAACTAGACACATGAATGATAACTAAACACAAACAAGTATCTGAACACCCTGTGTAAGAAACGCAAGAAGAGATTTCTTAAATCCTTCTTTCCAAGAAAATACCTCACCATAAGCAGCACAGTAGCAAATGCCACTTGCTGTGTTGATAAGGAATGGTGAGGAACTCCTGTATGTTCTCTGTGCTTCTGCAGAGTTCACCCAGAGGGAACCAAAAGCCCTTTCTTTCACCTCTGGGATCACCACAGGCAAATGACCGTACACGGTATAAAATCCTTCAATGATACAGTCTGAAGACAGCGATTAATTTACAGGGACAGCCCGCAGCGGTGCCCAGTCTGTGGCCACCATGGGCAGGGAGAGCCCCCGGGCCTAGGCCCGGCCTCAGGGACAGCAGCCCAAAGGCCTTTCTCCAAGGCATGCTGGCTGAAGGGGCAGCAGCAGAGCTGCAGTGAGCAGGGCTGGGGGGCGGGGCCCCGGCCCCCCCGCCCCCCCCCCCCCCCCCCCCCCCCCGTGTCATAGGGCCCCACCCGCCAACGCAGCATCACAATGCTCTGGGGCAGTATAAGGCAGCGTCCTCCCGTGTTCCACTGCCAGAGTGCCCGGCTTTGCCACCAGGACAGAGCTGGCAGCCTGCAGGCAGCCGAGAGGAATTTCCTTGAGGCACCAGTGGAATTACTTGGAGGGGCAGAGAAGGGAAGACTGCCTGAAGCTGCTGGGGCTCTTCTGCTGCAATTGCAGCTCCTGGAGGGGCCACACTCACAGCTTATGGGATGGATGGATGGATGGATGGATGGATGGAAGTCCTGCTTCAGTCCTCGGGGGGCTTGCCGTCCTCATCAGATTCTGGGGAGATAGCGGCAGTAGCCATAGGAAACAGGATGCACAGATGGGCCAGTGGCCTCACCCGGTGCTTTGCAGCTCCCGCTGCCAGGCACGGGAAGGGTTCTTGTCCCTAGGGTTGATCAGGCCAGCAGCATTTTGCTCTTCTTGGAAGCCCCTGAGATGGCTCCAGGTGGAGGCAGAAAAGGCAGTGCCAGTGTCCCCTTGTCCCCTTAGAGGCATAAGCAGCCCGTGGACCAGGAGCCGGTCTTGCTCACATGCTCAGGGAGTAGCCGATCGCCAGCGCTGGGGTCAGGAAGGAATTTTCCCCCGGGGCAGATTGGCACTGGTCCCCGGGGGTTTTTTGCCTTCCTCTGAGCACTGAGCATGACCCCTTGGCAGGGCTCCTCTGGTCCTGGTGCTCTGGGTTATGGCCTGGTGCTCATGCTCCACGAAGGTGGCCCTCGTGTCCTGCAGCTGGGGGGGGAAGGGCTTTTTTCTCCCCAGGGTGGACTAGCAAGTGTCCCCGGGGTTTTTTGCCTTCCTCCGCAGCCGAGCACAGCCCCTTCATGGGGCTCCTTTGGGCTCCTGTAGCCCAAAGGCAGCGGCTCGTGCTCCACGCAGCTGGCCCTCGTGCCCCGCATCCGGGGGGAGGCAGCCTTCTGCACTCCCAGGGTGGCCCCACTGTGGCCCCGGGACTTGCTGCTGTCCTCTGTAGCACTGAGCACCACCCCCTGTCAGGTCTTCTCCGGCCCATTCTGGCTGGCTTCTTGCACTGCTCTCACACCACCACAGCACTGCTCTGACAGATTTATCAAAAGAAAATAGAACCTAAACTAAGCTAGATTAAAATTAACTAAGCTAAGCTAGCCTAACCTGAAATAAAGAACTTTGTTTAAATAAATAACTTTCGTTTCCTTTTATTTATTCATTATTTTATTGGGGTCTTTATGTTATTTTATTTGTATTTAGAAATGCATTGATTTTACTCTTTTATTATTTTCCTTAATTTTACACCTAAATAGTTAAAATACTCTTTCCACCTGTATCCTTTCTGACTTGTGTCTTTGAAAGCGTTTTTGGTGCTGAAACCCCCCTGCCATTTCAGGTAAATAACGGTCTCATCATTATACAACTCGTTGGGAGTGCAGGGAATGGAATGGATGGAATGGAATGGAATGGAATGGAATGGAATGGAACAGAAGAGCTCCGCTATGTTATGCATATAGTTCTGCATGACAAGCTCTGACGTAGGTCTGAGGGGCTGTCTGCAGTCCCAAGGGAGGCCAGTCCCCCCCAGGAGACCACTCAGGAAACAAGCCTATGGGAGAGCGACCAGCGGTCATTCTGCATTTCAAGGATTTGCCCAGATGTGCTGGGGGGATTTGTTGCCACTCTCAAAATCTCGGCCCTTCATACAGTACCTTTATGTGATACTTAGCTGAGGGTTTTAAAACTCTTCCACACAACTGAGTCAGTTACTTGTTTTTCCTGAGTGTTGCGGGGAAAAGCTGCTCAGTCCGTGCGCTTTAAACCGAATTGGGATCAAAGCGCTTCATTGAGCTACCAAGAACATGGAAGTAGACAGCAGTCAGTGAAGGGTTGCATTCAAGTTGTAATGCAAGAGGTAACCCCCCAAACTAGACACATGAATGATAACTAAACACAAACAAGTATCTGAACACCCTGTGTAAGAAACGCAGAAGAGATTTCTTAAATCCTTCTTTCCAAGAAAATACCTCACATAAGCAGCACAGTAGCAAATGCCACTTGCTGTGTTGATAAGGATGGTGAGGAACTCCTGTATGTTCTCTGTGCTTCTGCAGAGTTCACCCAGAGGGAACCAAAAGCCCTTTCTTTCACCTCTGGGATCACCACAGGCAAATGACCGTACACGGTATAAAATCCTTCAATGATACAGTCTGAAGACAGCGATTAATTTACAGGGACAGCCCGCAGCGGTGCCCAGTCTGTGGCCACCATGGGCAGGGAGAGCCCCCTGGGCCTAGGCCCGGCCTCAGGGACAGCAGCCCAAAGGCCTTTCTCCAAGGCATGCTGGCTGAAGGGGCAGCAGCAGAGCTGCAGTGAGCAGGGCTGGGGGGCGGGGCCCCGTCACCCCCGTCACCCCCCCCCCCCCCCCCCCCGTGTCATAGGGCCCCACCCGCCAACGCAGCATCACAATGCTCTGGGGCAGTATAAGGCAGCGTCCTCCCGTGTTCCACTGCCAGAGTGCCCGGCTTTGCCACCAGGACAGAGCTGGCAGCCTGCAGGCAGCCGAGAGGAATTTCCTTGAGGCACCAGTGGAATTACTTGGAGGGGCAGAGAAGGGAAGACTGCCTGAAGCTGCTGGGGCTCTTCTGCTGCAATTGCAGCTCCTGGAGGGGCCACACTCACAGCTTATGGGATGGATGGATGGATGGATGGATGGATGGATGGAATTCCTGCTTCAGTCCTCGGGGGGCTTGCCGTCCTCATCAGATTCTGGGGAGATAGCGGCAGTAGCCATAGGAAACAGGATGCACAGATGGGCCAGTGGCCTCACCCGGTGCTTTGCAGCTCCCGCTGCCAGGCACGGGAAGGGTTCTTGTCCCTAGGGTTGATCAGGCCAGCAGCATTTTGCTCTTCTTGGAAGCCCCTGAGATGGCTCCAGGTGGAGGCAGAAAAGGCAGTGCCAGTGTCCCCTTGTCCCCTTAGAGGCATAAGCAGCCCGTGGACCAGGAGCCGGTCTTGCTCACATGCTCAGGGAGTAGCCGATCGCCAGCGCTGGGGTCAGGAAGGAATTTTCCCCCGGGGCAGATTGGCACTGGTCCCCGGGGGTTTTTTGCCTTCCTCTGAGCACTGAGCATGACCCCTTGGCAGGGCTCCTCTGGTCCTGGTGCTCTGGGTTATGGCCTGGTGCTCATGCTCCACGAAGGTGGCCCTCGTGTCCTGCAGCTGGGGGGGGAAGGGCTTTTTTCTCCCCAGGGTGGACTAGCAAGTGTCCCCGGGTTTTTTGCCTTCCTCCGCAGCCGAGCACAGCCCCTTCATGGGGCTCCTTTGGGCTCCTGTAGCCCAAAGGCAGCGGCTCGTGCTCCACGCAGCTGGCCCTCGTGCCCCGCATCCGGGGGGAGGCAGCCTTCTGCACTCCCAGGGTGGCCCCACTGTGGCCCCGGGACTTGCTGCTGTCCTCTGTAGCACTGAGCACCACCCCTGTCAGGTCTTCTCCGGCCCATTCTGGCTGGCTTCTTGCACTGCTCTCACACCACCACAGCACTGCTCTGACAGATTTATCAAAAGAAAATAGAACCTAAACTAAGCTAGATTAAAATTAACTAAGCTAAGCTAGCCTAACCTGAAATAAAGAACTTTGTTTAAATAAATAACTTTCGTTTCCTTTTATTTATTCATTATTTTATTGGGGTCTTTATGTTATTTTATTTGTATTTAGAAATGCATTGATTTTACTCTTTTATTATTTTCCTTAATTTTACACCTAAATAGTTAAAATACTCTTTCCACCTGTATCCTTTCTGACTTGTGTCTTTGAAAGCGTTTTTGGTGCTGAAACCCCCCTGCCATTTCAGGTAAATAACGGTCTCATCATTATACAACTCGTTGGGAGTGCAGGGAATGGAATGGAATGGAATGGAATGGAATGGAATGGAATGGAATGGAATGGAACAGAAGAGCTCCGCTATGTTATGCATATAGTTCTGCATGACAAGCTCTGACGTAGGTCTGAGGGGCTGTCTGCAGTCCCAAGGGAGGCCAGTCCCCCCCAGGAGACCACTCAGGAAACAAGCCTATGGGAGAGCGACCAGCGGTCATTCTGCATTTCAAGGATTTGCCCAGATGTGCTGGGGGGATTTGTTGCCACTCTCAAAATCTCGGCCCTTCATACAGTACCTTTATGTGATACTTAGCTGAGGGTTTTAAAACTCTTCCACACAACTGAGTCAGTTACTTGTTTTTCCTGAGTGTTGCGGGGAAAAGCTGCTCAGTCCGTGCGCTTTAAACCGAATTGGGATCAAAGCGCTTCATTGAGCTACCAAGAACATGGAAGTAGACAGCAGTCAGTGAAGGGTTGCATTCAAGTTGTAATGCAAGAGGTAACCCCCCAAACTAGACACATGAATGATAACTAAACACAAACAAGTATCTGAACACCCTGTGTAAGAAACGCAGAAGAGATTTCTTAAATCCTTCTTCCAAGAAAATACCTCACCATAAGCAGCACAGTAGCAAATGCCACTTGCTGTGTTGATAAGGAATGGTGAGGAACTCCTGTATGTTCTCTGTGCTTCTGCAGAGTTCACCCAGAGGGAACCAAAAGCCCTTTCTTTCACCTCTGGGATCACCACAGGCAAATGACCGTACACGGTATAAAATCCTTCAATGATACAGTCTGAAGACAGCGATTAATTTACAGGGACAGCCCGCAGCGGTGCCCAGTCTGTGGCCACCATGGGCAGAGAGGGAGAGCCCCCTGGGCCTAGGCCCGGCCTCAGGGACAGCAGCCCAAAGGCCTTTCTCCAAGGCATGCTGGCTGAAGGGGCAGCAGCAGAGCTGCAGTGAGCAGGGCTGGGGGGCGGGGCCCCGTCACCCCCTCACCCCCCCACCCCCCACCCCCCCCCCCCCCCCCCCCGTGTCATAGGGCCCCACCCGCCAACGCAGCATCACAATGCTCTGGGGCAGTATAAGGCAGCGTCCTCCCGTGTTCCACTGCCAGAGTGCCCGGCTTTGCCACCAGGACAGAGCTGGCAGCCTGCAGGCAGCCGAGAGGAATTTCCTTGAGGCACCAGTGGAATTACTTGGAGGGGCAGAGAAGGGAAGACTGCCTGAAGCTGCTGGGGCTCTTCTGCTGCAATTGCAGCTCCTGGAGGGGCCACACTCACAGCTTATGGGATGGATGGATGGATGGATGGATGGATGGATGGATGGAAGTCCTGCTTCAGTCCTCGGGGGGCTTGCCGTCCTCATCAGATTCTGGGGAGATAGCGGCAGTAGCCATAGGAAACAGGATGCACAGATGGGCCAGTGGCCTCACCCGGTGCTTTGCAGCTCCCGCTGCCAGGCACGGGAAGGGTTCTTGTCCCTAGGGTTGATCAGGCCAGCAGCATTTTGCTCTTCTTGGAAGCCCCTGAGATGGCTCCAGGTGGAGGCAGAAAAGGCAGTGCCAGTGTCCCCTTGTCCCCTTAGAGGCATAAGCAGCCCGTGGACCAGGAGCCGGTCTTGCTCACATGCTCAGGGAGTAGCCGATCGCCAGCGCTGGGGTCAGGAAGGAATTTTCCCCCGGGCAGATTGGAACTGGTCCCCGGGGGTTTTTTGCCTTCCTCTGAGCACTGAGCATGACCCCTTGGCGGGGCTCCTCTGGTCCTGGTGCTCTGGGTTATGGCCTGGTGCTCATGCTCCACGAAGGTGGCCCTCGTGTCCTGCAGCTGGGGGGGGAAGGGCTTTTTTCTCCCCAGGGTGGACTAGCAAGTGTCCCCGGGGTTTTTTGCCTTCCTCCGCAGCCGAGCACAGCCCCTTCATGGGGCTCCTTTGGGCTCCTGTAGCCCAAAGGCAGCGGCTCGTGCTCCACGCAGCTGGCCCTCGTGCCCCGCATCCGGGGGGAGGCAGCCTTCTGCACTCCCAGGGTGGCCCCACTGTGGCCCCGGGACTTGCTGCTGTCCTCTGTAGCACTGAGCACCACCCCCTGTCAGGTCTTCTCCGGCCCATTCTGGCTGGCTTCTTGCACTGCTCTCACACCACCACAGCACTGCTCTGACAGATTTATCAAAAGAAAATAGAACCTAAACTAAGCTAGATTAAAATTAACTAAGCTAAGCTAGCCTAACCTGAAATAAAGAACTTTGTTTAAATAAATAACTTTCGTTTCCTTTTATTTATTCATTATTTTATTGGGGTCTTTATGTTATTTTATTTGTATTTAGAAATGCATTGATTTTACTCTTTTATTATTTCCTTAATTTTACACCTAAATAGTTAAAATACTCTTTCCACCTGTATCCTTTCTGACTTGTGTCTTTGAAAGCGTTTTTGGTGCTGAAACCCCCCTGCCATTTCAGGTAAATAACGGTCTCATCATTATACAACTCGTTGGGAGTGCAGGGAATGGAATGGAATGGAATGGAATGGAATGGAATGGAACAGAAGAGCTCCGCTATGTTATGCATATAGTTCTGCATGACAAGCTCTGACGTAGGTCTGAGGGGCTGTCTGCAGTCCCAAGGGAGGCCAGTCCCCCCCAGGAGACCACTCAGGAAACAAGCCTATGGGAGAGCGACCAGCGGTCATTCTGCATTTCAAGGATTTGCCCAGATGTGCTGGGGGGATTTGTTGCCACTCTCAAAATCTCGGCCCTTCATACAGTACCTTTATGTGATACTTAGCTGAGGGTTTTAAAACTCTTCCACACAACTGAGTCAGTTACTTGTTTTCCTGAGTGTTGCGGGGAAAAGCTGCTCAGTCCGTGCGCTTTAAACCGAATTGGGATCAAAGCGCTTCATTGAGCTACCAAGAACATGGAAGTAGACAGCAGTCAGTGAAGGGTTGCATTCAAGTTGTAATGCAAGAGGTAACCCCCCAAACTAGACACATGAATGATAACTAAACACAAACAAGTATCTGAACACCCTGTGTAAGAAACGCAGAAGAGATTTCTTAAATCCTTCTTTCCAAGAAAATACCTCACCATAAGCAGCACAGTAGCAAATGCCACTTGCTGTGTTATAAGTGTTACAAAGATATACTGCAAACCGGGTTTTGTCCCAATCGATTTTATTTACAATTGATTAGAAATTTAAAAGAGACAATAAGTAAAACAGCGCTGGGTGCGCAGGGGAGTCTCCGCTCCACCAGCAACGCACAACGGGATCTTTGGAGTACAGTCTCTTATACTTCTCAGATTTGGGTTTTAGCCAATCTTGTTGTCTTCTTTACCCGAATGTCGACGTGGCCCCTTCCTTTGTTCTTTTCTTGTTTGCTGGGGTCTTTTTCCGGTGAAGACGTTGCTGAATTTACTTAGTAATGTATTGACAGAAAAATGCTTACAAGCTTAACATTTGTTCTATATCTTATATGGTTATTTGCCTAGTGCCCAAGTTTGCAGTATCCTGTAACGAAATGTATCTCCTGATTATTTAACCCCCTTAGGCCAGTCAAACCGTTAAACGGAAGCCCCCTTGAAACACAGAGCAATTGATTAGGGGAGATTATCCCCTTTGTTTCTCCTTATTGACAGGAGCACTTATGATAATCACGGTCACAAAGGAGGGCTGGTTTCACACAAAGTGCAAAGGCGACAAGGACGCCTAAATTCCTGACACGAATCATCCCTGTATATTTCACATAAGGAATGGTGAGGAACTCCTGTATGTTCTCTGTGCTTCTGCAGAGTTCACCCAGAGGGAACCAAAAGCCCTTTCTTTCACCTCTGGGATCACCACAGGCAAATGACCGTACACGGTATAAAATCCTTCAATGATACAGTCTGAAGACAGCGATTAATTTACAGGGACAGCCCGCAGCGGTGCCCAGTCTGTGGCCACCATGGGCAGGGAGAGCCCCCTGGGCCTAGGCCCGGCCTCAGGGACAGCAGCCCAAAGGCCTTTCTCCAAGGCATGCTGGCTGAAGGGGCAGCAGCAGAGCTGCAGTGAGCAGGGCTGGGGGGCGGGGCCCCGTCACCCCGTCACCCCACCCCCCCACCCCCCCCCCCCCCCCCGTGTCATAGGGCCCCACCCGCCAACGCAGCATCACAATGCTCTGGGGCAGTATAAGGCAGCGTCCTCCCGTGTTCCACTGCCAGAGTGCCCGGCTTTGCCACCAGGACAGAGCTGGCAGCCTGCAGGCAGCCGAGAGGAATTTCCTTGAGGCACCAGTGGAATTACTTGGAGGGGCAGAGAAGGGAAGACTGCCTGAAGCTGCTGGGGCTCTTCTGCTGCAATTGCAGCTCCTGGAGGGGCCACACTCACAGCTTATGGGATGGATGGATGGATGGATGGATGGATGGATGGATGGATGGAAGTCCTGCTTCAGTCCTCGGGGGGCTTGCCGTCCTCATCAGATTCTGGGGAGATAGCGGCAGTAGCCATAGGAAACAGGATGCACAGATGGGCCAGTGGCCTCACCCGGTGCTTTGCAGCTCCCGCTGCCAGGCACGGGAAGGGTTCTTGTCCCTAGGGTTGATCAGGCCAGCAGCATTTTGCTCTTCTTGGAAGCCCCTGAGATGGCTCCAGGTGGAGGCAGAAAAGGCAGTGCCAGTGTCCCCTTGTCCCCTTAGAGGCATAAGCAGCCCGTGGACCAGGAGCCGGTCTTGCTCACATGCTCAGGGAGTAGCCGATCGCCAGCGCTGGGGTCAGGAAGGAATTTTCCCCGGGGCAGATTGGCACTGGTCCCCGGGGGTTTTTTGCCTTCCTCTGAGCACTGAGCATGACCCCTTGGCAGGGCTCCTCTGGTCCTGGTGCTCTGGGTTATGGCCTGGTGCTCATGCTCCACGAAGGTGGCCCTCGTGTCCTGCAGCTGGGGGGGGAAGGGCTTTTTCTCCCCAGGGTGGACTAGCAAGTGTCCCCGGGGTTTTTTGCCTTCCTCCGCAGCCGAGCACAGCCCCTTCATGGGGCTCCTTTGGGCTCCTGTAGCCCAAAGGCAGCGGCTCGTGCTCCACGCAGCTGGCCCTCGTGCCCCGCATCCGGGGGGAGGCAGCCTTCTGCACTCCCAGGGTGGCCCCACTGTGGCCCCGGGACTTGCTGCTGTCCTCTGTAGCACTGAGCACCACCCCCTGTCAGGTCTTCTCCGGCCCATTCTGGCTGGCTTCTTGCACTGCTCTCACACCACCACAGCACTGCTCTGACAGATTTATCAAAAGAAAATAGAACCTAAACTAAGCTAGATTAAAATTAACTAAGCTAAGCTAGCCTAACCTGAAATAAAGAACTTTGTTTAAATAAATAACTTCGTCCTTTATTTATTATTATTTATTATTTTATTGGGGTCTTTATGTTATTTTATTTGTATTTAGAAATGCATTGATTTTACTCTTTTATTATTTTCCTTAATTTTACACCTAAATAGTTAAAATACTCTTTCCACCTGTATCCTTTCTGACTTGTGTCTTTGAAAGCGTTTTTGGTGCTGAAACCCCCCTGCCATTTCAGGTAAATAACGGTCTCATCATTATACAACTCGTTGGGAGTGCAGGGAATGGAATGGAATGGAATGGAATGGAATGGAATGGAATGGAATGGAATGGAACAGAAGAGCTCCGCTATGTTATGCATATAGTTCTGCATGACAAGCTCTGACGTAGGTCTGAGGGGCTGTCTGCAGTCCCAAGGGAGGCCAGTCCCCCCCAGGAGACCACTCAGGAAACAAGCCTATGGGAGAGCGACCAGCGGTCATTCTGCATTTCAAGGATTTGCCCAGATGTGCTGGGGGGATTTGTTGCCACTCTCAAAATCTCGGCCCTTCATACAGTACCTTTATGTGATACTTAGCTGAGGGTTTTAAAACTCTTCCACACAACTGAGTCAGTTACTTGTTTTTCCTGAGTGTTGCGGGGAAAAGCTGCTCAGTCCGTGCGCTTTAAACCGAATTGGGATCAAAGCGCTTCATTGAGCTACCAAGAACATGGAAGTAGACAGCAGTCAGTGAAGGGTTGCATTCAAGTTGTAATGCAAGAGGTAACCCCCCAAACTAGACACATGAATGATAACTAAACACAAACAAGTATCTGAACACCCTGTGTAAGAAACGCAGAAGAGATTTCTTAAATCCTTCTTTCCAAGAAAATACCTCACCATAAGCAGCACAGTAGCAAATGCCACTTGCTGTGTTGATAAGTGTTACAAAGATTTACTGCAAACCGGGTTTTGTCCCAATCGATTTTATTTACAATTGATTAGAAATTTAAAAGAGACAATAAGTAAAACAGCGCTGGGTGCGCAGGGGAGTCTCCGCTCCACCAGCAACGCACAACCGGGATCTTTGGAGTACAGTCTCTTATACTTCTCAGATTTGGGTTTTAGCCAATCTTGTTGTCTTCTTTACCGAATGTCGACGTGGCCCCTTTCCTTTGTTCTTTTCTTGTTTGCTGGGGTCTTTTTCCGGTGAAGACGTTGCTGAATTTACTTAGTAATGTATTGACAGAAAAATGCTTACAAGCTTAACATTTTGTTCTATATCTTATATGGTTATTTGCCTAGTGCCCAAGTTTGCAGTATCCTGTAACGAAATGTATCTCCTGATTATTTAACCCCCTTAGGCCAGTCAAACCGTTAAACGGAAGCCCCCTTTGAAACACAGAGCAATTGATTAGGGGAGATTATCCCCTTTGTTTCTCCTTATTGACAGGAGCACTTATGATAATCACGGTCACAAAGGAGGGCTGGTTTCACACAAAGTGCAAAGGCGACAAGGACGCCTAAATTCCTGACACGAATCATCCCTGTATATTTCACATAAGGAATGGTGAGGAACTCCTGTATGTTCTCTGTGCTTCTGCAGAGTTCACCCAGAGGGAACCAAAAGCCCTTTCTTTCACCTCTGGGATCACCACAGGCAAATGACCGTACACGGTATAAAATCCTTCAATGATACAGTCTGAAGACAGCGATTAATTTACAGGGACAGCCCGCAGCGGTGCCCAGTCTGTGGCCACCATGGGCAGGGAGAGCCCCCGGGCCTAGGCCCGGCCTCAGGGACAGCAGCCCAAAGGCCTTTCTCCAAGGCATGCTGGCTGAAGGGGCAGCAGCAGAGCTGCAGTGAGCAGGGCTGGGGGCGGGGCCCCGTCACCCCCGTCCCCCCACCCCCCCCCCCCCCCCCGTGTCATAGGGCCCCACCCGCCAACGCAGCATCACAATGCTCTGGGGCAGTATAAGGCAGCGTCCTCCCGTGTTCCACTGCCAGAGTGCCCGGCTTTGCCACCAGGACAGAGCTGGCAGCCTGCAGGCAGCCGAGAGGAATTTCCTTGAGGCACCAGTGGAATTACTTGGAGGGGCAGAGAAGGGAAGACTGCCTGAAGCTGCTGGGGCTCTTCTGCTGCAATTGCAGCTCCTGGAGGGGCCACACTCACAGCTTATGGGATGGATGGATGGATGGATGGATGGATGGATGGATGGAAGTCCTGCTTCAGTCCTCGGGGGGCTTGCCGTCCTCATCAGATTCTGGGGAGATAGCGGCAGTAGCCATAGGAAACAGGATGCACAGATGGGCCAGTGGCCTCACCCGGTGCTTTGCAGCTCCCGCTGCCAGGCACGGGAAGGGTTCTTGTCCCTAGGGTTGATCAGGCCAGCAGCATTTTGCTCTTCTTGGAAGCCCCTGAGATGGCTCCAGGTGGAGGCAGAAAAGGCAGTGCCAGTGTCCCCTTGTCCCCTTAGAGGCATAAGCAGCCCGTGGACCAGGAGCCGGTCTTGCTCACATGCTCAGGGAGTAGCCGATCGCCAGCGCTGGGGTCAGGAAGGAATTTTCCCCCGGGGCAGATTGGCACTGGTCCCGGGGGTTTTTTGCCTTCCTCTGAGCACTGAGCATGACCCCTTGGCAGGGCTCCTCTGGTCCTGGTGCTCTGGGTTATGGCCTGGTGCTCATGCTCCACGAAGGTGGCCCTCGTGTCCTGCAGCTGGGGGGGGAAGGGCTTTTTTCTCCCCAGGGTGGACTAGCAAGTGTCCCGGGGTTTTTTGCCTTCCTCCGCAGCCGAGCACAGCCCCTTCATGGGGCTCCTTTGGGCTCCTGTAGCCCAAAGGCAGCGGCTCGTGCTCCACGCAGCTGGCCCTCGTGCCCCGCATCCGGGGGGAGGCAGCCTTCTGCACTCCCAGGGTGGCCCCACTGTGGCCCCGGGACTTGCTGCTGTCCTCTGTAGCACTGAGCACCACCCCCTGTCAGGTCTTCTCCGGCCCATTCTGGCTGGCTTCTTGCACTGCTCTCACACCACCACAGCACTGCTCTGACAGATTTATCAAAAGAAAATAGAACCTAAACTAAGCTAGATTAAAATTAACTAAGCTAAGCTAGCCTAACCTGAAATAAAGAACTTTGTTTAAATAAATAACTTTCGTTTCCTTTTATTATTCATTATTTTATTGGGGTCTTTATGTTATTTATTTGTATTTAGAAATGCATTGATTTTACTCTTTTATTATTTTCCTTAATTTTACACCTAAATAGTTAAAATACTCTTTCCACCTGTATCCTTTCTGACTTGTGTCTTTGAAAGCGTTTTTGGTGCTGAAACCCCCCTGCCATTTCAGGTAAATAACGGTCTCATCATTATACAACTCGTTGGGAGTGCAGGGAATGGAATGGATGGAATGGAATGGAATGGAATGGAATGGAACAGAAGAGCTCCGCTATGTTATGCATATAGTTCTGCATGACAAGCTCTGACGTAGGTCTGAGGGGCTGTCTGCAGTCCCAAGGGAGGCCAGTCCCCCCAGGAGACCACTCAGGAAACAAGCCTATGGGAGAGCGACCAGCGGTCATTCTGCATTTCAAGGATTTGCCCAGATGTGCTGGGGGGATTTGTTGCCACTCTCAAAATCTCGGCCCTTCATACAGTACCTTTATGTGATACTTAGCTGAGGGTTTTAAAACTCTTCCACACAACTGAGTCAGTTACTTGTTTTTCCTGAGTGTTGCGGGGAAAAGCTGCTCAGTCCGTGCGCTTTAAACCGAATTGGGATCAAAGCGCTTCATTGAGCTACCAAGAACATGGAAGTAGACAGCAGTCAGTGAAGGGTTGCATTCAAGTTGTAATGCAAGAGGTAACCCCCAAACTAGACACATGAATGATAACTAAACACAAACAAGTATCTGAACACCCTGTGTAAGAAACGCAGAAGAGATTTCTTAAATCCTTCTTTCCAAGAAAATACCTCACCATAAGCAGCACAGTAGCAAATGCCACTTGCTGTGTTGATAAGTGTTACAAAGATTTACTGCAAACCGGGTTTTGTCCCAATCGATTTTATTTACAATTGATTAGAAATTTAAAAGAGACAATAAGTAAAACAGCGCTGGGTGCGCAGGGGAGTCTCCGCTCCACCAGCAACGCACAACCGGGATCTTTGGAGTACAGTCTCTTATACTTCTCAGATTTGGGTTTTAGCCAATCTTGTTGTCTTCTTTACCCGAATGTCGACGTGGCCCCTTTCCTTTGTTCTTTTCTTGTTTGCTGGGGTCTTTTTCCGGTGAAGACGTTGCTGAATTTACTTAGTAATGTATTGACAGAAAAATGCTTACAAGCTTAACATTTTGTTCTATATCTTATATGGTTATTTGCCTAGTGCCCAAGTTTGCAGTATCCTGTAACGAAATGTATCTCCTGATTATTTAACCCCTTAGGCCAGTCAAACCGTTAAACGGAAGCCCCCTTTGAAACACAGAGCAATTGATTAGGGGAGATTATCCCCTTTGTTTCTCCTTATTGACAGGAGCACTTATGATAATCACGGTCACAAAGGAGGGCTGGTTTCACACAAAGTGCAAAGGCGACAAGGACGCCTAAATTCCTGACACGAATCATCCCTGTATATTTCACATAAGGAATGGTGAGGAACTCCTGTATGTTCTCTGTGCTTCTGCAGAGTTCACCCAGAGGGAACCAAAAGCCCTTTCTTTCACCTCTGGGATCACCACAGGCAAATGACCGTACACGGTATAAAATCCTTCAATGATACAGTCTGAAGACAGCGATTAATTTACAGGGACAGCCCGCAGCGGTGCCCAGTCTGTGGCCACCATGGGCAGGGAGAGCCCCTGGGCCTAGGCCCGGCCTCAGGGACAGCAGCCCAAAGGCCTTTCTCCAAGGCATGCTGGCTGAAGGGGCAGCAGCAGAGCTGCAGTGTGCCGGGCTGGGGGGGGGGGCCCCGTCACCCCGTCACCCCCCCCCCCCCCCCCCCCGTGTCATAGGGCCCCACCCGCCAACGCAGCATCACAATGCTCTGGGGCAGTATAAGGCAGCGTCCTCCCGTGTTCCACTGCCAGAGTGCCCGGCTTTGCCACCAGGACAGAGCTGGCAGCCTGCAGGCAGCCGAGAGGAATTTCCTTGAGGCACCAGTGGAATTACTTGGAGGGGCAGAGAAGGGAAGACTGCCTGAAGCTGCTGGGGCTCTTCTGCTGCAATTGCAGCTCCTGGAGGGGCCACACTCACAGCTTATGGGATGGATGGATGGATGGATGGATGGATGGATGGATGGATGGATGGAAGTCCTGCTTCAGTCCTCGGGGGGCTTGCCGTCCTCTTCAGATTCTGGGGAGATAGCGGCAGTAGCCATAGGAAACAGGATGCACAGATGGGCCAGTGGCCTCACCCGGTGCTTTGCAGCTCCCGCTGCCAGGCACGGGAAGGGTTCTTGTCCCTAGGGTTGATCAGGCCAGCAGCATTTTGCTCTTCTTGGAAGCCCCTGAGATGGCTCCAGGTGGAGGCAGAAAAGGCAGTGCCAGTGTCCCCTTGTCCCCTTAGAGGCATAAGCAGCCCGTGGACCAGGAGCCGGTCTTGCTCACATGCTCAGGGAGTAGCCGATCGCCAGCGCTGGGGTCAGGAAGGAATTTTCCCCCGGGGCAGATTGGCACTGGTCCCCGGGGGTTTTTTGCCTTCCTCTGAGCACTGAGCATGACCCCTTGGCAGGGCTCCTCTGGTCCTGGTGCTCTGGGTTATGGCCTGGTGCTCATGCTCCACGAAGGTGGCCCTCGTGTCCTGCAGCTGGGGGGGGAAGGGCTTTTTTCTCCCCAGGGTGGACTAGCAAGTGTCCCCGGGGTTTTTTGCCTTCCTCCGCAGCCGAGCACAGCCCCTTCATGGGGCTCCTTTGGGCTCCTGTAGCCCAAAGGCAGCGGCTCGTGCTCCACGCAGCTGGCCCTCGTGCCCCGCATCCGGGGGGAGGCAGCCTTCTGCACTCCCAGGGTGGCCCCACTGTGGCCCCGGGACTTGCTGCTGTCCTCTGTAGCACTGAGCACCACCCCCTGTCAGGTCTTCTCCGGCCCATTCTGGCTGGCTTCTTGCACTGCTCTCACACCACCACAGCACTGCTCTGACAGATTTATCAAAAGAAAATAGAACCTAAACTAAGCTAGATTAAAATTAACTAAGCTAAGCTAGCCTAACCTGAAATAAAGAACTTTGTTTAAATAAATAACTTTCGTTTCCTTTTATTTATTCATTATTTTATTGGGGTCTTTATGTTATTTTATTTGTATTTAGAAATGCATTGATTTTACTCTTTTATTATTTTCCTTAATTTTACACCTAAATAGTTAAAATACTCTTTCCACCTGTATCCTTTCTGACTTGTGTCTTTGAAAGCGTTTTTGGTGCTGAAACCCCCCTGCCATTTCAGGTAAATAACGGTCTCATCATTATACAACTCGTTGGGAGTGCAGGGAAGGAATGGAATGGAATGGAATGGAATGGAATGGAATGGAATGGAACAGAAGAGCTCCGCTATGTTATGCATATAGTTCTGCATGACAAGCTCTGACGTAGGTCTGAGGGGCTGTCTGCAGTCCCAAGGGAGGCCAGTCCCCCAGGAGGAGACCACTCAGGAAACAAGCCTATGGGAGAGCGACCAGCGGTCATTCTGCATTTCAAGGATTTGCCCAGATGTGCTGGGGGGATTTGTTGCCACTCTCAAAATCTCGGCCCTTCATACAGTACCTTTATGTGATACTTAGCTGAGGGTTTTAAAACTCTTCCACACAACTGAGTCAGTTACTTGTTTTTCCTGAGTGTTGCGGGGAAAAGCTGCTCAGTCCGTGCGCTTTAAACCGAATTGGGATCAAAGCGCTTCATTGAGCTACCAAGAACATGGAAGTAGACAGCAGTCAGTGAAGGGTTGCATTCAAGTTGTAATGCAAGAGGTAACCCCCCAAACTAGACACATGAATGATAACTAAACACAAACAAGTATCTGAACACCCTGTGTAAGAAACGCAGAAGAGATTTCTTAAATCCTTCTTTCCAAGAAAATACCTCACCATAAGCAGCACAGTAGCAAATGCCACTTGCTGTGTTGATAAGTGTTACAAAGATTTACTGCAAACCGGGTTTTGTCCCAATCGATTTTATTTACAATTGATTAGAAATTTAAAAGAGACAATAAGTAAAACAGCGCTGGGTGCGCAGGGGAGTCTCCGCTCCACCAGCAACGCACAACCGGGATCTTTGGAGTACAGTCTCTTATACTTCTCAGATTTGGGTTTTAGCCAATCTTGTTGTCTTCTTTACCCGAATGTCGACGTGGCCCCTTTCCTTTGTTCTTTCTTGTTTGCTGGGGTCTTTTTCCGGTGAAGACGTTGCTGAATTTACTTAGTAATGTATTGACAGAAAAATGCTTACAAGCTTAACATTTTGTTCTATCTTATATGGTTATTTGCCTAGTGCCCAAGTTTGCAGTATCCTGTAACGAAATGTATCTCCTGATTATTTAACCCCCTTAGGCCAGTCAAACCGTTAAACGGAAGCCCCCTTTGAAACACAGAGCAATTGATTAGGGGAGATTATCCCCTTTGTTTCTCCTTATTGACAGGAGCACTTATGATAATCACGGTCACAAAGGAGGGCTGGTTTCACACAAAGTGCAAAGGCGACAAGGACGCCTAAATTCCTGACACGAATCATCCCTGTATATTTCACATAAGGAATGGTGAGGAACTCCTGTATGTTCTCTGTGCTTCTGCAGAGTTCACCCAGAGGGAACCAAAAGCCCTTTCTTTCACCTCTGGGATCACCACAGGCAAATGACCGTACACGGTATAAAATCCTTCAATGATACAGTCTGAAGACAGCGATTAATTTACAGGGACAGCCCGCAGCGGTGCCCAGTCTGTGGCCACCATGGGCAGGGAGAGCCCCCTGGGCCTAGGCCCGGCCTCAGGGACAGCAGCCCAAAGGCCTTTCTCCAAGGCATGCTGGCTGAAGGGGCAGCAGCAGAGCTGCAGTGAGCAGGGCTGGGGGGCGGGGCCCCGTCACCCCCGTCACCCCCCCACCCCCCCCCCCCCCCCGTGTCATAGGGCCCCACCCGCCAACGCAGCATCACAATGCTCTGGGGCAGTATAAGGCAGCGTCCTCCCGTGTTCCACTGCCAGAGTGCCCGGCTTTGCCACCAGGACAGAGCTGGCAGCCTGCAGGCAGCCGAGAGGAATTTCCTTGAGGCACCAGTGGAATTACTTGGAGGGGCAGAGAAGGGAAGACTGCCTGAAGCTGCTGGGGCTCTTCTGCTGCAATTGCAGCTCCTGGAGGGGCCACACTCACAGCTTATGGGATGGATGGATGGATGGATGGATGGATGGATGGATGGAAGTCCTGCTTCAGTCCTCGGGGGGCTTGCCGTCCTCATCAGATTCTGGGGAGATAGCGGCAGTAGCCATAGGAAACAGGATGCACAGATGGGCCAGTGGCCTCACCCGGTGCTTTGCAGCTCCCGCTGCCAGGCACGGGAAGGGTTCTTGTCCCTAGGGTTGATCAGGCCAGCAGCATTTTGCTCTTCTTGGAAGCCCCTGAGATGGCTCCAGGTGGAGGCAGAAAAGGCAGTGCCAGTGTCCCCTTGTCCCCTTAGAGGCATAAGCAGCCCGTGGACCAGGAGCCGGTCTTGCTCACATGCTCAGGGAGTAGCCGATCGCCAGCGCTGGGGTCAGGAAGGAATTTTCCCCCGGGGCAGATTGGCACTGGTCCCCGGGGGTTTTTTGCCTTCCTCTGAGCACTGGGCATGACCCCTTGGCAGGGCTCCTCTGGTCCTGGTGCTCTGGGTTATGGCCTGGTGCTCATGCTCCACGAAGGTGGCCCTCGTGTCCTGCAGCTGGGGGGGGAAGGGCTTTTTTCTCCCCAGGGTGGACTAGCAAGTGTCCCCGGGGTTTTTTGCCTTCCTCCGCAGCCGAGCACAGCCCCTTCATGGGGCTCCTTTGGGCTCCTGTAGCCCAAAGGCAGCGGCTCGTGCTCCACGCAGCTGGCCCTCGTGCCCCGCATCCGGGGGGAGGCAGCCTTCTGCACTCCCAGGGTGGCCCCACTGTGGCCCCGGGACTTGCTGCTGTCCTCTGTAGCACTGAGCACCACCCCCTGTCAGGTCTTCTCCGGCCCATTCTGGCTGGCTTCTTGCACTGCTCTCACACCACCACAGCACTGCTCTGACAGATTTATCAAAAGAAAATAGAACCTAAACTAAGCTAGATTAAAATTAACTAAGCTAAGCTAGCCTAACCTGAAATAAAGAACTTTGTTTAAATAAATAACTTTCGTTTCCTTTTATTTATTCATTATTTTATTGGGGTCTTTATGTTATTTTATTTGTATTTAGAAATGCATTGATTTTACTCTTTTATTATTTTCCTTAATTTTACACCTAAATAGTTAAAATACTCTTTCCACCTGTATCCTTTCTGACTTGTGTCTTTGAAAGCGTTTTTGGTGCTGAAACCCCCCTGCCATTTCAGGTAAATAACGGTCTCATCATTATACAACTCGTTGGGAGTGCAGGGAATGGAATGGAATGGAATGGAATGGAATGGAATGAATGGAATGGAAGAACAGAAGAGCTCCGCTATGTTATGCATATAGTTCTGCATGACAAGCTCTGACGTAGGTCTGAGGGGCTGTCTGCAGTCCCAAGGGAGGCCAGTCCCCCCCAGGAGACCACTCAGGAAACAAGCCTATGGGAGAGCGACCAGCGGTCATTCTGCATTTCAAGGATTTGCCCAGATGTGCTGGGGGGATTTGTTGCCACTCTCAAAATCTCGGCCCTTCATACAGTACCTTTATGTGATACTTAGCTGAGGGTTTTAAAACTCTTCCACACAACTGAGTCAGTTACTTGTTTTTCCTGAGTGTTGCGGGGAAAAGCTGCTCAGTCCGTGCGCTTTAAACCGAATTGGGATCAAAGCGCTTCATTGAGCTACCAAGAACATGGAAGTAGACAGCAGTCAGTGAAGGGTTGCATTCAAGTTGTAATGCAAGAGGTAACCCCCCAAACTAGACACATGAATGATAACTAAACACAAACAAGTATCTGAACACCCTGTGTAAGAAACGCAGAAGAGATTTCTTAAATCCTTCTTTCCAAGAAAATACCTCACCATAAGCAGCACAGTAGCAAATGCCACTTGCTGTGTTGATAAGTGTTACAAAGATTTACTGCAAACCGGGTTTTGTCCCAATCGATTTTATTTACAATTGATTAGAAATTTAAAAGAGACAATAAGTAAAACAGCGCTGGGTGCGCAGGGGAGTCTCCGCTCCACCAGCAACGCACAACCGGGATCTTTGGAGTACAGTCTCTTATACTTCTCAGATTTGGGTTTTAGCCAATCTTGTTGTCTTCTTTACCCGAATGTCGACGTGGCCCCTTTCCTTTGTTCTTTTCTTGTTTGCTGGGGTCTTTTTCCGGTGAAGACGTTGCTGAATTTACTTAGTAATGTATTGACAGAAAAATGCTTACAAGCTTAACATTTTGTTCTATATCTTATATGGTTATTTGCCTAGTGCCCAAGTTTGCAGTATCCTGTAACGAAATGTATCTCCTGATTATTTAACCCCCTTAGGCCAGTCAAACCGTTAAACGGAAGCCCCCTTTGAAAAAAAGAGCAATTGATTAGTGGAGATTATCCCCTTTGTTTCTCCTTATTGACAGTAGCACTTATGATAATCACGGTCACAAAGGAGGGCTGGTTTCACACAAAGTGCAAAGGCGACAAGGACGCCTAAATTCCTGACACGAATCATCCCTGTATATTTCACATAAGGAATGGTGAGGAACTCCTGTATGTTCTCTGTGCTTCTGCAGAGTTCACCCAGAGGGAACCAAAAGCCCTTTCTTTCACCTCTGGGATCACCACAGGCAAATGACCGTACACGGTATAAAATCCTTCAATGATACAGTCTGAAGACAGCGATTAATTTACAGGGACAGCCCGCAGCGGTGCCCAGTCTGTGGCCACCATGGGCAGGGAGAGCCCCCTGGGCCTAGGCCCCGGCCTCAGGGACAGCAGCCCAAAGGCCTTTCTCCAAGGCATGCTGGCTGAAGGGGCAGCAGCAGAGCTGCAGTGAGCAGGGCTGGGGGGCGGGGCCCCGTCACCCCCGTCACCACCCCCCCCCCCCCCCCCCGTGTCATAGGGGCCCCACCCGCCAACGCAGCATCACAATGCTCTGGGGCAGTATAAGGCAGCGTCCTCCCGTGTTCCACTGCCAGAGTGCCCGGCTTTGCCACCAGGACAGAGCTGGCAGCCTGCAGGCAGCCGAGAGGAATTTCCTTGAGGCACCAGTGGAATTACTTGGAGGGGCAGAGAAGGGAAGACTGCCTGAAGCTGCTGGGGCTCTTCTGCTGCAATTGCAGCTCCTGGAGGGGCCACACTCACAGCTTATGGGATGGATGGATGGATGGATGGATGGATGGATAGAAGTCCTGCTTCAGTCCTCGGGGGGCTTGCCGTCCTCATCAGATTCTGGGGAGATAGCGGCAGTAGCCATAGGAAACAGGATGCACAGATGGGCCAGTGGCCTCACCCGGTGCTTTGCAGCTCCCGCTGCCAGGCACGGGAAGGGTTCTTGTCCCTAGGGTTGATCAGGCCAGCAGCATTTTGCTCTTCTTGGAAGCCCCTGAGATGGCTCCAGGTGGAGGCAGAAAAGGCAGTGCCAGTGTCCCCTTGTCCCCTTAGAGGCATAAGCAGCCCGTGGACCAGGAGCCGGTCTTGCTCACATGCTCAGGGAGTAGCCGATCGCCAGCGCTGGGGTCAGGAAGGAATTTTCCCCCGGGGCAGATTGGCACTGGTCCCCGGGGGTTTTTTGCCTTCCTCTGAGCACTGAGCATGACCCCTTGGCAGGGCTCCTCTGGTCCTGGTGCTCTGGGTTATGGCCTGGTGCTCATGCTCCACGAAGGTGGCCCTCGTGTCCTGCAGCTGGGGGGGGAAGGGCTTTTTTCTCCCCAGGGTGGACTAGCAAGTGTCCCCGGGGTTTTTTTGCCTTCCTCCGCAGCCGAGCACAGCCCCTTCATGGGGCTCCTTTGGGCTCCTGTAGCCCAAAGGCAGCGGCTCGTGCTCCACGCAGCTGGCCCTCGTGCCCCGCATCCGGGGGGAGGCAGCCTTCTGCACTCCCAGGGTGGCCCCACTGTGGCCCCGGGACTTGCTGCTGTCCTCTGTAGCACTGAGCACCACCCCCTGTCAGGTCTTCTCCGGCCCATTCTGGCTGGCTTCTTGCACTGCTCTCACACCACCACAGCACTGCTCTGACAGATTTATCAAAAGAAAAATAGAACCTAAACTAAGCTAGATTAAAATTAACTAAGCTAAGCTAGCCTAACCTGAAATAAAGAACTTTGTTTAAATAAATAACTTTCGTTTCCTTTTATTTATTCATTATTTTATTGGGGTCTTTATGTTATTTTATTTGTATTTAGAAATGCATTGATTTTACTCTTTTATTATTTTCCTTAATTTTACACCTAAATAGTTAAATACTCTTTCCACCTGTATCCTTTCTGACTTGTGTCTTTGAAAGCGTTTTTGGTGCTGAAACCCCCCTGCCATTTCAGGTAAATAACGGTCTCATCATTATACAACTCGTGGGGAGTGCAGGGAATGGAATGGAATGGAATGGAATGGAATGGAGGATGGAACAGAAGAGCTCCGCTATGTTATGCATATAGTTCTGCATGACAAGCTCTGACGTAGGTCTGAGGGGCTGTCTGCAGTCCCAAGGGAGGCCAGTCCCCCCCAGGAGACCACTCAGGAAACAAGCCTATGGGAGAGTGACCAGCGGTCATTCTGCATTTCAAGGATTTGCCCAGATGTGCTGGGGGGATTTGTTGCCACTCTCAAAATCTCGGCCCTTCATACAGTACCTTTATGTGATACTTAGCTGAGGGTTTTTAAACTCTTCCACACAACTGAGTCAGTTACTTGTTTTTCCTGAGTGTTGCGGGGAAAAGCTGCTCAGTCCGTGCGCTTTAAACCGAATTGGGATCAAAGCGCTTCATTGAGCTACCAAGAACATGGAAGTAGACAGCAGTCAGTGAAGGGTTGCATTCAAGTTGTAATGCAAGAGGTAACCCCCCAAACTAGACACATGAATGATAACTAAACACAAACAGTATCTGAACACCCTGTGTAAGAAACGCAGAAGAGATTTCTTAAATCCTTCTTTCCAAGAAAATACCTCACCATAAGCAGCACAGTAGCAAATGCCACTTGCTGTGTTGATAAGTGTTACAAAGATTTACTGCAAACCGGGTTTTGTCCCAATCGATTTTATTTACAATTGATTAGAAATTTAAAAGAGACAATAAGTAAAACAGCGCTGGGTGCGCAGGGGAGTCTCCGCTCCACCAGCAACGCACAACCGGGATCTTTGGAGTACAGTCTCTTATACTTCTCAGATTTGGGTTTTAGCTAATCTTGTTGTCTTCTTTACCCGAATGTCGACGTGGCCCCTTTCCTTTGTTCTTTTCTTGTTTGCTGGGGTCTTTTTCCGGTGAAGACGTTGCTGAATTTACTTAGTAATGTATTGACAGAAAAATGCTTACAAGCTTAACATTTTGTTCTATATCTTATATGGTTATTTGCCTAGTGCCCAAGTTTGCAGTATCCTGTAACGAAATGTATCTCCTGATTATTTAACCCCCTTAGGCCAGTCAAACCGTTAAACGGAAGCCCCCTTTGAAACACAGAGCAATTGATTAGGGGAGATTATCCCCTTTGTTTCTCCTTATTGACAGGAGCACTTATGATAATCACGGTCACAAAGGAGGGCTGGTTTCACACAAAGTGCAAAGGCGACAAGGACGCCTAAATTCCTGACACGAATCATCCCTGTATATTTCACATAAGGAATGGTGAGGAACTCCTGTATGTTCTCTGTGCTTCTGCAGAGTTCACCCAGAGGGAACCAAAAGCCCTTTCTTTCACCTCTGGGATCACCACAGGCAAATGACCGTACACGGTATAAAATCCTTCAATGATACAGTCTGAAGACAGCGATTAATTTACAGGGACAGCCCGCAGCGGTGCCCAGTCTGTGGCCACCATGGGCAGGGAGAGCCCCCTGGGCCTAGGCCCGGCCTCAGGGACAGCAGCCCAAAGGCCTTTCTCCAAGGCATGCTGGCTGAAGGGGCAGCAGCAGAGCTGCAGTGAGCAGGGCTGGGGGGCGGGGCCCCGTCACCCCCCGTCACCACCCCCCCCCCCCCCCCCCGTGTCATAGGGCCCCACCCGCCAACGCAGCATCACAATGCTCTGGGGCAGTATAAGGCAGCGTCCTCCCGTGTTCCACTGCCAGAGTGCCCGGCTTTGCCACCAGGACAGAGCTGGCAGCCTGCAGGCAGCCGAGAGGAATTTCCTTGAGGCACCAGTGGAATTACTTGGAGGGGCAGAGAAGGGAAGACTGCCTGAAGCTGCTGGGGCTCTTCTGCTGCAATTGCAGCTCCTGGAGGGGCCACACTCACAGCTTATGGGATGGATGGATGGATGGATGGATGGATGGATGGATGGATGGAAGTCCTGCTTCAGTCCTCGGGGGGCTTGCCGTCCTCATCAGATTCTGGGGAGATAGCGGCAGTAGCCATAGGAAACAGGATGCACAGATGGGCCAGTGGCCTCACCCGGTGCTTTGCAGCTCCCGCTGCCAGGCACGGGAAGGGTTCTTGTCCCTAGGGTTGATCAGGCCAGCAGCATTTTGCTCTTCTTGGAAGCCCCTGAGATGGCTCCAGGTGGAGGCAGAAAAGGCAGTGCCAGTGTCCCCTTGTCCCCTTAGAGGCATAAGCAGCCCGTGGACCAGGAGCCGGTCTTGCTCACATGCTCAGGGAGTAGCCGATCGCCAGCGCTGGGGTCAGGAAGGAATTTTCCCCCCGGGGCAGATTGGCACTGGTCCCCGGGGGTTTTTTGCCTTCCTCTGAGCACTGAGCATGACCCCTTGGCAGGGCTCCTCTGGTCCTGGTGCTCTGGGTTATGGCCTGGTGCTCATGCTCCACGAAGGTGGCCCTCGTGTCCTGCAGCTGGGGGGGGAAGGGCTTTTTTCTCCCCAGGGTGGACTAGCAAGTGTCCCCGGGGTTTTTTGCCTTCCTCCGCAGCCGAGCACAGCCCCTTCATGGGGCTCCTTTGGGCTCCTGTAGCCCAAAGGCAGCGGCTCGTGCTCCACGCAGCTGGCCCTCGTGCCCCGCATCCGGGGGGAGGCAGCCTTCTGCACTCCCAGGGTGGCCCCACTGTGGCCCCGGGACTTGCTGCTGTCCTCTGTAGCACTGAGCACCACCCCCTGTCAGGTCTTCTCCGGCCCATTCTGGCTGGCTTCTTGCACTGCTCTCACACCACCACAGCACTGCTCTGACAGATTTATCAAAAGAAAATAGAACCTAAACTAAGCTAGATTAAAATTAACTAAGCTAAGCTAGCCTAACCTGAAATAAAGAACTTTGTTTAAATAAATAACTTTCGTTTCCTTTTATTTATTCATTATTTTATTGGGGTCTTTATGTTATTTTATTTGTATTTAGAAATGCATTGATTTTACTCTTTTATTATTTTCCTTAATTTTACACCTAAATAGTTAAAATACTCTTTCCACCTGTATCCTTTCTGACTTGTGTCTTTGAAAGCGTTTTTGGTGCTGAAACCCCCCTGCCATTTCAGGTAAATAACGGTCTCATCATTATACAACTCGTTGGGAGTGCAGGGAATGGAATGGAATGGAATGGAATGGAATGGAATGGAATGGAATGGAACAGAAGAGCTCCGCTATGTTATGCATATAGTTCTGCATGACAAGCTCTGACATAGGTCTGAGGGGCTGTCTGCAGTCCCAAGGGAGGCCAGTCCCCCCCAGGAGACCACTCAGGAAACAAGCCTATGGGAGAGTGACCAGCGGTCATTCTGCATTTCAAGGATTTGCCCAGATGTGCTGGGGGGATTTGTTGCCACTCTCAAAATCTCGGCCCTTCCTACAGTACCTTTATGTGATACTTAGCTGAGGGTTTTAAAACTCTTCCACACAACTGAGTCAGTTACTTGTTTTTCCTGAGTGTTGCGGGGAAAAGCTGCTCAGTCCGTGCGCTTTAAACCGAATTGGGATCAAAGCGCTTCATTGAGCTACCAAGAACATGGAAGTAGACAGCAGTCAGTGAAGGGTTGCATTCAAGTTGTAATGCAAGAGGTAACCCCCAAACTAGACACATGAATGATAACTAAACACAAACAAGTATCTGAACACCCTGTGTAAGAAACGCAGAAGAGATTTCTTAAATCCTTCTTTCCAAGAAAATACCTCACCATAAGCAGCACAGTAGCAAATGCCACTTGCTGTGTTGATAAGGAATGGTGAGGAACTCCTGTATGTTCTCTGTGCTTCTGCAGAGTTCACCCAGAGGGAACCAAAAGCCCTTTCTTTCACCTCTGGGATCACCACAGGCAAATGACCGTACACGGTATAAAATCCTTCAATGATACAGTCTGAAGACAGCGATTAATTTACAGGGACAGCCCGCAGCGGTGCCCAGTCTGTGGCCACCATGGGCAGGGAGAGCCCCCTGGGCCTAGGCCCGGCCTCAGGGACAGCAGCCCAAAGGCCTTTCTCCAAGGCATGCTGGCTGAAGGGGCAGCAGCAGAGCTGCAGTGAGCAGGGCTGGGGGGCGGGGCCCCGTCACCCCCGTCACCCACCCCCCCCCCCCCCCCCGTGTCATAGGGCCCCACCCGCCAACGCAGCATCACAATGCTCTGGGGCAGTATAAGGCAGCGTCCTCCCGTGTTCCACTGCCAGAGTGCCCGGCTTTGCCACCAGGACAGAGCTGGCAGCCTGCAGGCAGCCGAGAGGAATTTCCTTGAGGCACCAGTGGAATTACTTGGAGGGGCAGAGAAGGGAAGACTGCCTGAAGCTGCTGGGGCTCTTCTGCTGCAATTGCAGCTCCTGGAGGGGCCACACTCACAGCTTATGGGATGGATGGATGGATGGATGGATGGATGGATGGATGGATGGATGGAAGTCCTGCTTCAGTCCTCGGGGGGCTTGCCGTCCTCATCAGATTCTGGGGAGATAGCGGCAGTAGCCATAGGAAACAGGATGCACAGATGGGCCAGTGGCCTCACCCGGTGCTTTGCAGCTCCCGCTGCCAGGCACGGGAAGGGTTCTTGTCCCTAGGGTTGATCAGGCCAGCAGCATTTTGCTCTTCTTGGAAGCCCCTGAGATGGCTCCAGGTGGAGGCAGAAAAGGCAGTGCCAGTGTCCCCTTGTCCCCTTAGAGGCATAAGCAGCCCGTGGACCAGGAGCCGGTCTTGCTCACATGCTCAGGGAGTAGCCGATCGCCAGCGCTGGGGTCAGGAAGGAATTTTCCCCCGGGGCAGATTGGCACTGGTCCCCGGGGGTTTTTTGCCTTCCTCTGAGCACTGAGCATGACCCCTTGGCAGGGCTCCTCTGGTCCTGGTGCTCTGGGTTATGGCCTGGTGCTCATGCTCCACGAAGGTGGCCCTCGTGTCCTGCAGCTGGGGGGGGAAGGGCTTTTTTCTCCCCAGGGTGGACTAGCAAGTGTCCCCGGGGTTTTTTGCCTTCCTCCGCAGCCGAGCACAGCCCCTTCATGGGGCTCCTTTGGGCTCCTGTAGCCCAAAGGCAGCGGCTCGTGCTCCACGCAGCTGGCCCTCGTGCCCCGCATCCGGGGGGAGGCAGCCTTCTGCACTCCCAGGGTGGCCCCACTGTGGCCCCGGGACTTGCTGCTGTCCTCTGTAGCACTGAGCACCACCCCCTGTCAGGTCTTCTCCGGCCCATTCTGGCTGGCTTCTTGCACTGCTCTCACACCACCACAGCACTGCTCTGACAGATTTATCAAAAGAAAATAGAACCTAAACTAAGCTAGATTAAAATTAACTAAGCTAAGCTAGCCTAACCTGAAATAAAGAACTTTGTTTAAATAAATAACTTTCGTTTCCTTTATTTATTCATTATTTTATTGGGGTCTTTATGTTATTTTATTTGTATTTAGAAATGCATTGATTTTACTCTTTTATTATTTTCCTTAATTTTACACCTAAATAGTTAAAATACTCTTTCCACCTGTATCCTTTCTGACTTGTGTCTTTGAAAGCGTTTTTGGTGCTGAAACCCCCCTGCCATTTCAGGTAAATAACGGTCTCATCATTATACAACTCGTTGGGAGTGCAGGGAATGGAATGGAATGGAATGGAATGGAATGGAATGGAATGGAATGGAATGGAATGGAACAGAAGAGCTCCGCTATGTTATGCATATAGTTCTGCATGACAAGCTCTGACGTAGGTCTGAGGGGCTGTCTGCAGTCCCAAGGGAGGCCAGTCCCCCCCAGGAGACCACTCAGGAAACAAGCCTATGGGAGAGCGACCAGCGGTCATTCTGCATTTCAAGGATTTGCCCAGATGTGCTGGGGGGATTTGTTGCCACTCTCAAAATCTCGGCCCTTCATACAGTACCTTTATGTGATACTTAGCTGAGGGTTTTAAAACTCTTCCACACAACTGAGTCAGTTACTTGTTTTTCCTGAGTGTTGCGGGGAAAAGCTGCTCAGTCCGTGCGCTTTAAACCGAATTGGGATCAAAGCGCTTCATTGAGCTACCAAGAACATGGAAGTAGACAGCAGTCAGTGAAGGGTTGCATTCAAGTTGTAATGCAAGAGGTAACCCCCCAAACTAGACACATGAATGATAACTAAACACAAACAAGTATCTGAACACCCTGTGTAAGAAACGCAGAAGAGATTTCTTAAATCCTTCTTTCCAAGAAAATACCTCACCATAAGCAGCACAGTAGCAAATGCCACTTGCTGTGTTGATAAGGAATGGTGAGGAACTCCTGTATGTTCTCTGTGCTTCTGCAGAGTTCACCCAGAGGGAACCAAAAGCCCTTTCTTTCACCTCTGGGATCACCACAGGCAAATGACCGTACACGGTATAAAATCCTTCAATGATACAGTCTGAAGACAGCGATTAATTTACAGGGACAGCCCGCAGCGGTGCCCAGTCTGTGGCCACCATGGGCAGGGAGAGCCCCCTGGGCCTAGGCCCGGCCTCAGGGACAGCAGCCCAAAGGCCTTTCTCCAAGGCATGCTGGCTGAAGGGGCAGCAGCAGAGCTGCAGTGAGCAGGGCTGGGGGGCGGGGCCCCGTCACCCCCGTCACCACCCCCCCCCCCCCCCCCCCCGTGTCATAGGGCCCCACCCGCCAACGCAGCATCACAATGCTCTGGGGCAGTATAAGGCAGCGTCCTCCCGTGTTCCACTGCCAGAGTGCCCGGCTTTGCCACCAGGACAGAGCTGGCAGCCTGCAGGCAGCCGAGAGGAATTTCCTTGAGGCACCAGTGGAATTACTTGGAGGGGCAGAGAAGGGAAGACTGCCTGAAGCTGCTGGGGCTCTTCTGCTGCAATTGCAGCTCCTGGAGGGGCCACACTCACAGCTTATGGGATGGATGGATGGATGGATGGATGGATGGATGGATGGATGGAAGTCCTGCTTCAGTCCTCGGGGGGCTTGCCGTCCTCATCAGATTCTGGGGAGATAGCGGCAGTAGCCATAGGAAACAGGATGCACAGATGGGCCAGTGGCCTCACCCGGTGCTTTGCAGCTCCCGCTGCCAGGCACGGGAAGGGTTCTTGTCCCTAGGGTTGATCAGGCCAGCAGCATTTTGCTCTTCTTGGAAGCCCCTGAGATGGCTCCAGGTGGAGGCAGAAAAGGCAGTGCCAGTGTCCCCTTGTCCCCTTAGAGGCATAAGCAGCCCGTGGACCAGGAGCCGGTCTTGCTCACATGCTCAGGGAGTAGCCGATCGCCAGCGCTGGGGTCAGGAAGGAATTTTCCCCCGGGGCAGATTGGCACTGGTCCCCGGGGGTTTTTTGCCTTCCTCTGAGCACTGAGCATGACCCCTTGGCAGGGCTCCTCTGGTCCTGGTGCTCTGGGTTATGGCCTGGTGCTCATGCTCCACGAAGGTGGCCCTCGTGTCCTGCAGCTGGGGGGGGAAGGGCTTTTTTTCTCCCCAGGGTGGACTAGCAAGTGTCCCCGGGGTTTTTTGCCTTCCTCCGCAGCCGAGCACAGCCCCTTCATGGGGCTCCTTTGGGCTCCTGTAGCCCAAAGGCAGCGGCTCGTGCTCCACGCAGCTGGCCCTCGTGCCCCGCATCCGGGGGGAGGCAGCCTTCTGCACTCCCAGGGTGGCCCCACTGTGGCCCCGGGACTTGCTGCTGTCCTCTGTAGCACTGAGCACCACCCCCTGTCAGGTCTTCTCCGGCCCATTCTGGCTGGCTTCTTGCACTGCTCTCACACCACCACAGCACTGCTCTGACAGATTTATCAAAAGAAAATAGAACCTAAACTAAGCTAGATTAAAATTAACTAAGCTAAGCTAGCCTAACCTGAAATAAAGAACTTTGTTTAAATAAATAACTTTCGTTTCCTTTTATTTATTCATTATTTTATTGGGGTCTTTATGTTATTTTATTTGTATTTAGAAATGCATTGATTTTACTCTTTTATTATTTTCCTTAATTTTACACCTAAATAGTTAAAATACTCTTTCCACCTGTATCCTTTCTGACTTGTGTCTTTGAAAGCGTTTTTGGTGCTGAAACCCCCCTGCCATTTCAGGTAAATAACGGTCTCATCATTATACAACTCGTTGGGAGTGCAGGGAATGGAATGGAATGGAATGGAATGGAATGGATGGAATGGAATGGAATGGAACAGAAGAGCTCCGCTATGTTATGCATATAGTTCTGCATGACAAGCTCTGACGTAGGTCTGAGGGGCTGTCTGCAGTCCCAAGGGAGGCCAGTCCCCCCCAGGAGACCACTCAGGAAACAAGCCTATGGGAGAGCGACCAGCGGTCATTCTGCATTTCAAGGATTTGCCCAGATGTGCTGGGGGGATTTGTTGCCACTCTCAAAATCTCGGCCCTTCATACAGTACCTTTATGTGATACTTAGCTGAGGGTTTTAAAACTCTTCCACACAACTGAGTCAGTTACTTGTTTTTCCTGAGTGTTGCGGGGAAAAGCTGCTCAGTCCGTGCGCTTTAAACCGAATTGGGATCAAAGCGCTTCATTGAGCTACCAAGAACATGGAAGTAGACAGCAGTCAGTGAAGGGTTGCATTCAAGTTGTAATGCAAGAGGTAACCCCCCAAACTAGACACATGAATGATAACTAAACACAAACAAGTATCTGAACACCCTGTGTAAGAAACGCAGAAGAGATTTCTTAAATCCTTCTTTCCAAGAAAATACCTCACCATAAGCAGCACAGTAGCAAATGCCACTTGCTGTGTTGATAAGGAATGGTGAGGAACTCCTGTATGTTCTCTGTGCTTCTGCAGAGTTCACCCAGAGGGAACCAAAAGCCCTTTCTTTCACCTCTGGGATCACCACAGGCAAATGACCGTACACGGTATAAAATCCTTCAATGATACAGTCTGAAGACAGCGATTAATTTACAGGGACAGCCCGCAGCGGTGCCCAGTCTGTGGCCACCATGGGCAGGGAGAGCCCCCTGGGCCTAGGCCCGGCCTCAGGGACAGCAGCCCAAAGGCCTTTCTCCAAGGCATGCTGGCTGAAGGGGCAGCAGCAGAGCTGCAGTGAGCAGGGCTGGGGGGCGGGGCCCCGTCACCCCCGTCACCCCCCCCCCCCCCCCCCCCCCGTGTCATAGGGCCCCACCCGCCAACGCAGCATCACAATGCTCTGGGGCAGTATAAGGCAGCGTCCTCCCGTGTTCCACTGCCAGAGTGCCCGGCTTTGCCACCAGGACAGAGCTGGCAGCCTGCAGGCAGCCGAGAGGAATTTCCTTGAGGCACCAGTGGAATTACTTGGAGGGGCAGAGAAGGGAAGACTGCCTGAAGCTGCTGGGGCTCTTCTGCTGCAATTGCAGCTCCTGGAGGGGCCACACTCACAGCTTATGGGATGGATGGATGGATGGATGGATGGATGGATGGATGGATGGATGGAAGTCCTGCTTCAGTCCTCGGGGGGCTTGCCGTCCTCATCAGATTCTGGGGAGATAGCGGCAGTAGCCATAGGAAACAGGATGCACAGATGGGCCAGTGGCCTCACCCGGTGCTTTGCAGCTCCCGCTGCCAGGCACGGGAAGGGTTCTTGTCCCTAGGGTTGATCAGGCCAGCAGCATTTTGCTCTTCTTGGAAGCCCCTGAGATGGCTCCAGGTGGAGGCAGAAAAGGCAGTGCCAGTGTCCCCTTGTCCCCTTAGAGGCATAACCAGCCCGTGGACCAGGAGCCGGTCTTGCTCACATGCTCAGGGAGTAGCCGATCGCCAGCGCTGGGGTCAGGAAGGAATTTTCCCCCGGGGCAGATTGGCACTGGTCCCCGGGGGTTTTTTGCCTTCCTCTGAGCACTGAGCATGACCCCTTGGCAGGGCTCCTCTGGTCCTGGTGCTCTGGGTTATGGCCTGGTGCTCATGCTCCACGAAGGTGGCCCTCGTGTCCTGCAGCTGGGGGGGGAAGGGCTTTTTTCTCCCCAGGGTGGACTAGCAAGTGTCCCCGGGGTTTTTTGCCTTCCTCTGCAGCCGAGCACAGCCCCTTCATGGGGCTCCTTTGGGCTCCTGTAGCCCAAAGGCAGCGGCTCGTGCTCCACGCAGCTGGCCCTCGTGCCCCGCATCCGGGGGGAGGCAGCCTTCTGCACTCCCAGGGTGGCCCCACTGTGGCCCCGGGACTTGCTGCTGTCCTCTGTAGCACTGAGCACCACCCCCTGTCAGGTCTTCTCCGGCCCATTCTGGCTGGCTTCTTGCACTGCTCTCACACCACCACAGCACTGCTCTGACAGATTTATCAAAAGAAAATAGAACCTAAACTAAGCCAGATTAAAATTAACTAAGCTAAGCTAGCCTAACCTGAAATAAAGAACTTTGTTTAAATAAATAACTTTCGTTTCCTTTTATTTATTCATTATTTTATTGGGGTCTTTATGTTATTTTATTTGTATTTAGAAATGCATTGATTTTACTCTTTTATTATTTTCCTGAATTTTACACCTAAATAGTTAAAATACTCTTTCCACCTGTATCCTTTCTGACTTGTGTCTTTGAAAGCGTTTTTGGTGCTGAAACCCCCCTGCCATTTCAGGTAAATAACGGTCTCATCATTATACAACTCGTTGGGAGTGCAGGGAATGGAATGGAATGGAATGGAATGGAATGGAATGGAATGGAATGGAACAGAAGAGCTCCGCTATGTTATGCATATAGTTCTGCATGACAAGCTCTGACGTAGGTCTGAGGGGCTGTCTGCAGTCCCAAGGGAGGCCAGTCCCCCCCAGGAGACCACTCAGGAAACAAGCCTATGGGAGAGTGACCAGCGGTCATTCTGCATTTCAAGGATTTGCCCAGATGTGCTGGGGGGATTTGTTGCCACTCTCAAAATCTCGGCCCTTCATACAGTACCTTTATGTGATACTTAGCTGAGGGTTTTAAAACTCTTCCACACAACTGAGTCAGTTACTTGTTTTTCCTGAGTGTTGCGGGGAAAAGCTGCTCAGTCCGTGCGCTTTAAACCGAATTGGGATCAAAGCGCTTCATTGAGCTACCAAGAACATGGAAGTAGACAGCAGTCAGTGAAGGGTTGCATTCAAGTTGTAATGCAAGAGGTAACCCCCCAAACTAGACACATGAATGATAACTAAACACAAACAAGTATCTGAACACCCTGTGTAAGAAACGCAGAAGAGATTTCTTAAATCCTTCTTTCCAAGAAAATACCTCACCATAAGCAGCACAGTAGCAAATGCCACTTGCTGTGTTGATAAGGAATGGTGAGGAACTCCTGTATGTTCTCTGTGCTTCTGCAGAGTTCACCCAGAGGGAACCAAAAGCCCTTTCTTTCACCTCTGGGATCACCACAGGCAAATGACCGTACACGGTATAAAATCCTTCAATGATACAGTCTGAAGACAGCGATTAATTTACAGGGACAGCCCGCAGCGGTGCCCAGTCTGTGGCCACCATGGGCAGGGAGAGCCCCCTGGGCCTAGGCCCGGCCTCAGGGACAGCAGCCCAAAGGCCTTTCTCCAAGGCATGCTGGCTGAAGGGGCAGCAGCAGAGCTGCAGTGAGCAGGGCTGGGGGGCGGGGCCCCGTCACCCCCGTCACCCCACCCCCCCCCCCCCCCCCGTGTCATAGGGCCCCACCCGCCAACGCAGCATCACAATGCTCTGGGGCAGTATAAGGCAGCGTCCTCCCGTGTTCCACTGCCAGAGTGCCCGGCTTTGCCACCAGGACAGAGCTGGCAGCCTGCAGGCAGCCGAGAGGAATTTCCTTGAGGCACCAGTGGAATTACTTGGAGGGGCAGAGAAGGGAAGACTGCCTGAAGCTGCTGGGGCTCTTCTGCTGCAATTGCAGCTCCTGGAGGGGCCACACTCACAGCTTATGGGATGGATGGATGGATGGATGGATGGATGGATGGATGGATGGATGGAAGTCCTGCTTCAGTCCTCGGGGGGCTTGCCGTCCTCATCAGATTCTGGGGAGATAGCGGCAGTAGCCATAGGAAACAGGATGCACAGATGGGCCAGTGGCCTCACCCGGTGCTTTGCAGCTCCCGCTGCCAGGCACGGGAAGGGTTCTTGTCCCTAGGGTTGATCAGGCCAGCAGCATTTTGCTCTTCTTGGAAGCCCCTGAGATGGCTCCAGGTGGAGGCAGAAAAGGCAGTGCCAGTGTCCCCTTGTCCCCTTAGAGGCATAAGCAGCCCGTGGACCAGGAGCCGGTCTTGCTCACATGCTCAGGGAGTAGCCGATCGCCAGCGCTGGGGTCAGGAAGGAATTTTCCCCCGGGGCAGATTGGCACTGGTCCCCGGGGGTTTTTTGCCTTCCTCTGAGCACTGAGCATGACCCCTTGGCAGGGCTCCTCTGGTCCTGGTGCTCTGGGTTATGGCCTGGTGCTCATGCTCCACGAAGGTGGCCCTCGTGTCCTGCAGCTGGGGGGGGAAGGGCTTTTTTCTCCCCAGGGTGGACTAGCAAGTGTCCCCGGGGTTTTTTGCCTTCCTCCGCAGCCGAGCACAGCCCCTTCATGGGGCTCCTTTGGGCTCCTGTAGCCCAAAGGCAGCGGCTCGTGCTCCACGCAGCTGGCCCTCGTGCCCCGCATCCGGGGGGAGGCAGCCTTCTGCACTCCCAGGGTGGCCCCACTGTGGCCCCGGGACTTGCTGCTGTCCTCTGTAGCACTGAGCACCACCCCCTGTCAGGTCTTCTCCGGCCCATTCTGGCTGGCTTCTTGCACTGCTCTCACACCACCACAGCACTGCTCTGACAGATTTATCAAAAGAAAATAGAACCTAAACTAAGCTAGATTAAAATTAACTAAGCTAAGCTAGCCTAACCTGAAATAAAGAACTTTGTTTAAATAAATAACTTTCGTTTCCTTTTATTTATTCATTATTTTATTGGGGTCTTTATGTTATTTTATTTGTATTTAGAAATGCATTGATTTTACTCTTTTATTATTTTCCTTAATTTTACACCTAAATAGTTAAAATACTCTTTCCACCTGTATCCTTTCTGACTTGTGTCTTTGAAAGCGTTTTTGGTGCTGAAACCCCCCTGCCATTTCAGGTAAATAACGGTCTCATCATTATACAACTCGTTGGGAGTGCAGGGAATGGAATGGAATGGAATGGAATGGAATGGAATGGAATGGAATGGAATGGAACAGAAGAGCTCCGCTATGTTATGCATATAGTTCTGCATGACAAGCTCTGACGTAGGTCTGAGGGGCTGTCTGCAGTCCCAAGGGAGGCCAGTCCCCCCCAGGAGACCACTCAGGAAACAAGCCTATGGGAGAGTGACCAGCGGTCATTCTGCATTTCAAGGATTTGCCCAGATGTGCTGGGGGGATTTGTTGCCACTCTCAAAATCTCGGCCCTTCATACAGTACCTTTATGTGATACTTAGCTGAGGGTTTTAAAACTCTTCCACACAACTGAGTCAGTTACTTGTTTTTCCTGAGTGTTGCGGGGAAAAGCTGCTCAGTCCGTGCGCTTTAAACCGAATTGGGATCAAAGCGCTTCATTGAGCTACCAAGAACATGGAAGTAGACAGCAGTCAGTGAAGGGTTGCATTCAAGTTGTAATGCAAGAGGTAACCCCCCAAACTAGACACATGAATGATAACTAAACACAAACAAGTATCTGAACACCCTGTGTAAGAAACGCAGAAGAGATTTCTTAAATCCTTCTTTCCAAGAAAATACCTCACCATAAGCAGCACAGTAGCAAATGCCACTTGCTGTGTTGATAAGTGTTACAAAGATTTACTGCAAACCGGGTTTTGTCCCAATCGATTTTATTTACAATTGATTAGAAATTTAAAAGAGACAATAAGTAAAACAGCGCTGGGTGCGCAGGGGAGTCTCCGCTCCACCAGCAACGCACAACCGGGATCTTTGGAGTACAGTCTCTTATACTTCTCAGATTTGGGTTTTAGCCAATCTTGTTGTCTTCTTTACCCGAATGTCGACGTGGCCCCTTTCCTTTGTTCTTTTCTTGTTTGCTGGGGTCTTTTTCCGGTGAAGACGTTGCTGAATTTACTTAGTAATGTATTGACAGAAAAATGCTTACAAGCTTAACATTTTGTTCTATATCTTATATGGTTATTTGCCTAGTGCCCAAGTTTGCAGTATCCTGTAACGAAATGTATCTCCTGATTATTTAACCCCCTTAGGCCAGTCAAACCGTTAAACGGAAGCCCCCTTTGAAACACAGAGCAATTGATTAGGGGAGATTATCCCCTTTGTTTCTCCTTATTGACAGGAGCACTTATGATAATCACGGTCACAAAGGAGGGCTGGTTTCACACAAAGTGCAAAGGCGACAAGGACGCCTAAATTCCTGACACGAATCATCCCTGTATATTTCACATAAGGAATGGTGAGGAACTCCTGTATGTTCTCTGTGCTTCTGCAGAGTTCACCCAGAGGGAACCAAAAGCCCTTTCTTTCACCTCTGGGATCACCACAGGCAAATGACCGTACACGGTATAAAATCCTTCAATGATACAGTCTGAAGACAGCGATTAATTTACAGGGACAGCCCGCAGCGGTGCCCAGTCTGTGGCCACCATGGGCAGGGAGAGCCCCCTGGGCCTAGGCCCGGCCTCAGGGACAGCAGCCCAAAGGCCTTTCTCCAAGGCATGCTGGCTGAAGGGGCAGCAGCAGAGCTGCAGTGAGCAGGGCTGGGGGGCGGGGCCCCGTCACCCCCGTCACCACCCCCCCCCCCCCCCCCCCCCGTGTCATAGGGCCCCACCCGCCAACGCAGCATCACAATGCTCTGGGGCAGTATAAGGCAGCGTCCTCCCGTGTTCCACTGCCAGAGTGCCCGGCTTTGCCACCAGGACAGAGCTGGCAGCCTGCAGGCAGCCGAGAGGAATTTCCTTGAGGCACCAGTGGAATTACTTGGAGGGGCAGAGAAGGGAAGACTGCCTGAAGCTGCTGGGGCTCTTCTGCTGCAATTGCAGCTCCTGGAGGGGCCACACTCACAGCTTATGGGATGGATGGATGGATGGATGGATGGATGGATGGATGGATGGAAGTCCTGCTTCAGTCCTCGGGGGGCTTGCCGTCCTCATCAGATTCTGGGGAGATAGCGGCAGTAGCCATAGGAAACAGGATGCACAGATGGGCCAGTGGCCTCACCCGGTGCTTTGCAGCTCCCGCTGCCAGGCACGGGAAGGGTTCTTGTCCCTAGGGTTGATCAGGCCAGCAGCATTTTGCTCTTCTTGGAAGCCCCTGAGATGGCTCCAGGTGGAGGCAGAAAAGGCAGTGCCAGTGTCCCCTTGTCCCCTTAGAGGCATAAGCAGCCCGTGGACCAGGAGCCGGTCTTGCTCACATGCTCAGGGAGTAGCCGATCGCCCGCGCTGGGGTCAGGAAGGAATTTTCCCCCGGGGCAGATTGGCACTGGTCCCCGGGGGTTTTTTGCCTTCCTCTGAGCACTGAGCATGACCCCTTGGCAGGGCTCCTCTGGTCCTGGTGCTCTGGGTTATGGCCTGGTGCTCATGCTCCACGAAGGTGGCCCTCGTGTCCTGCAGCTGGGGGGGGAAGGGCTTTTTTCTCCCCAGGGTGGACTAGCAAGTGTCCCCGGGGTTTTTTGCCTTCCTCCGCAGCCGAGCACAGCCCCTTCATGGGGCTCCTTTGGGCTCCTGTAGCCCAAAGGCAGCGGCTCGTGCTCCACGCAGCTGGCCCTCGTGCCCCGCATCCGGGGGGAGGCAGCCTTCTGCACTCCCAGGGTGGCCCCACTGTGGCCCCGGGACTTGCTGCTGTCCTCTGTAGCACTGAGCACCACCCCCTGTCAGGTCTTCTCCGGCCCATTCTGGCTGGCTTCTTGCACTGCTCTCACACCACCACAGCACTGCTCTGACAGATTTATCAAAAGAAAATAGAACCTAAACTAAGCTAGATTAAAATTAACTAAGCTAAGCTAGCCTAACCTGAAATAAAGAACTTTGTTTAAATAAATAACTTTCGTTTCCTTTTATTTATTCATTATTTTATTGGGGTCTTTATGTTATTTTATTTGTATTTAGAAATGCATTGATTTTACTCTTTTATTATTTTCCTTAATTTTACACCTAAATAGTTAAAATACTCTTTCCACCTGTATCCTTTCTGACTTGTGTCTTTGAAAGCGTTTTTGGTGCTGAAACCCCCCTGCCATTTCAGGTAAATAACGGTCTCATCATTATACAACTCGTTGGGAGTGCAGGGAATGGAATGGAATGGAATGGAATGGAATGGAATGGAATGGAATGGAACAGAAGAGCTCCGCTATGTTATGCATATAGTTCTGCGTGACAAGCTCTGACGTAGGTCTGAGGGGCTGTCTGCAGTCCCAAGGGAGGCCAGTCCCCCCCAGGAGACCACTCAGGAAACAAGCCTATGGGAGAGTGACCAGCGGTCATTCTGCATTTCAAGGATTTGCCCAGATGTGCTGGGGGGATTTGTTGCCACTCTCAAAATCTCGGCCCTTCATACAGTACCTTTATGTGATACTTAGCTGAGGGTTTTAAAACTCTTCCACACAACTGAGTCAGTTACTTGTTTTTCCTGAGTGTTGCGGGGAAAAGCTGCTCAGTCCGTGCGCTTTAAACCGAATTGGGATCAAAGCGCTTCATTGAGCTACCAAGAACATGGAAGTAGACAGCAGTCAGTGAAGGGTTGCATTCAAGTTGTAATGCAAGAGGTAACCCCCCAAACTAGACACATGAATGATAACTAAACACAAACAAGTATCTGAACACCCTGTGTAAGAAACGCAGAAGAGATTTCTTAAATCCTTCTTTCCAAGAAAATACCTCACCATAAGCAGCACAGTAGCAAATGCCACTTGCTGTGTTGATAAGTGTTACAAAGATTTACTGCAAACCGGGTTTTGTCCCAATCGATTTTATTTACAATTGATTAGAAATTTAAAAGAGACAATAAGTAAAACAGCGCTGGGTGCGCAGGGGAGTCTCCGCTCCACCAGCAACGCACAACCGGGATCTTTGGAGTACAGTCTCTTATACTTCTCAGATTTGGGTTTTAGCCAATCTTGTTGTCTTCTTTACCCGAATGTCGACGTGGCCCCTTTCCTTTGTTCTTTTCTTGTTTGCTGGGGTCTTTTTCCGGTGAAGACGTTGCTGAATTTACTTAGTAATGTATTGACAGAAAAATGCTTACAAGCTTAACATTTTGTTCTATATCTTATATGGTTATTTGCCTAGTGCCCAAGTTTGCAGTATCCTGTAACGAAATGTATCTCCTGATTATTTAACCCCCTTAGGCCAGTCAAACCGTTAAACGGAAGCCCCCTTTGAAACACAGAGCAATTGATTAGGGGAGATTATCCCCTTTGTTTCTCCTTATTGACAGGAGCACTTATGATAATCACGGTCACAAAGGAGGGCTGGTTTCACACAAAGTGCAAAGGCGACAAGGACGCCTAAATTCCTGACACGAATCATCCCTGTATATTTCACATAAGGAATGGTGAGGAACTCCTGTATGTTCTCTGTGCTTCTGCAGAGTTCACCCAGAGGGAACCAAAAGCCCTTTCTTTCACCTCTGGGATCACCACAGGCAAATGACCGTACACGGTATAAAATCCTTCAATGATACAGTCTGAAGACAGCGATTAATTTACAGGGACAGCCCGCAGCGGTGCCCAGTCCTGTGGCCACCATGGGCAGGGAGAGCCCCCTGGGCCTAGGCCCGGCCTCAGGGACAGCAGCCCAAAGGCCTTTCTCCAAGGCATGCTGGCTGAAGGGGCAGCAGCAGAGCTGCAGTGAGCAGGGCTGGGGGGCGGGGCCCCGTCACCCCCGTCACCCCACCCCCCCCCCCCCCCCCCCGTGTCATAGGGCCCCACCCGCCAACGCAGCATCACAATGCTCTGGGGCAGTATAAGGCAGCGTCCTCCCGTGTTCCACTGCCAGAGTGCCCGGCTTTGCCACCAGGACAGAGCTGGCAGCCTGCAGGCAGCCGAGAGGAATTTTCCTTGAGGCACCAGTGGAATTACTTGGAGGGGCAGAGAAGGGAAGACTGCCTGAAGCTGCTGGGGCTCTTCTGCTGCAATTGCAGCTCCTGGAGGGGCCACACTCACAGCTTATGGGATGGATGGATGGATGGATGGATGGATGGATGGATGGATGGAAGTCCTGCTTCAGTCCTCGGGGGGCTTGCCGTCCTCATCAGATTCTGGGGAGATAGCGGCAGTAGCCATAGGAAACAGGATGCACAGATGGGCCAGTGGCCTCACCCGGTGCTTTGCAGCTCCCGCTGCCAGGCACGGGAAGGGTTCTTGTCCCTAGGGTTGATCAGGCCAGCAGCATTTTGCTCTTCTTGGAAGCCCCTGAGATGGCTCCAGGTGGAGGCAGAAAAGGCAGTGCCAGTGTCCCCCTTGTCCCCTTAGAGGCATAAGCAGCCCGTGGACCAGGAGCCGGTCTTGCTCACATGCTCAGGGAGTAGCCGATCGCCAGCGCTGGGGTCAGGAAGGAATTTTCCCCCGGGGCAGATTGGCACTGGTCCCCGGGGGTTTTTTGCCTTCCTCTGAGCACTGAGCATGACCCCTTGGCAGGGCTCCTCTGGTCCTGGTGCTCTGGGTTATGGCCTGGTGCTCATGCTCCACGAAGGTGGCCCTCGTGTCCTGCAGCTGGGGGGGGAAGGGCTTTTTTCTCCCCAGGGTGGACTAGCAAGTGTCCCCGGGGTTTTTTGCCTTCCTCCGCAGCCGAGCACAGCCCCTTCATGGGGCTCCTTTGGGCTCCTGTAGCCCAAAGGCAGCGGCTCGTGCTCCACGCAGCTGGCCCTCGTGCCCCGCATCCGGGGGGAGGCAGCCTTCTGCACTCCCAGGGTGGCCCCACTGTGGCCCCGGGACTTGCTGCTGTCCTCTGTAGCACTGAGCACCACCCCCTGTCAGGTCTTCTCCGGCCCATTCTGGCTGGCTTCTTGCACTGCTCTCACACCACCACAGCACTGCTCTGACAGATTTATCAAAAGAAATAGAACCTAAACTAAGCTAGATTAAAATTAACTAAGCTAAGCTAGCCTAACCTGAAATAAAGAACTTTGTTTAAATAAATAACTTTCGTTTCCTTTTATTTATTCATTATTTTATTGGGGTCTTTATGTTATTTTATTTGTATTTAGAAATGCATTGATTTTACTCTTTTATTATTTTCCTTAATTTTACACCTAAATAGTTAAAATACTCTTTCCACCTGTATCCTTTCTGACTTGTGTCTTTGAAAGCGTTTTTGGTGCTGAAACCCCCCTGCCATTTCAGGTAAATAACGGTCTCATCATTATACAACTCGTTGGGAGTGCAGGGAATGGAATGGAATGGAATGGAATGGAATGGAATGGAATGGAATGGAACAGAAGAGCTCCGCTATGTTATGCATATAGTTCTGCATGACAAGCTCTGACGTAGGTCTGAGGGGCTGTCTGCAGTCCCAAGGGAGGCCAGTCCCCCCCAGGAGACCACTCAGGAAACAAGCCTATGGGAGAGTGACCAGCGGTCATTCTGCATTTCAAGGATTTGCCCAGATGTGCTGGGGGGATTTGTTGCCACTCTCAAAATCTCGGCCCTTCATACAGTACCTTTATGTGATACTTAGCTGAGGGTTTTTAAAACTCTTCCACACAACTGAGTCAGTTACTTGTTTTTCCTGAGTGTTGCGGGAAAAGCTGCTCAGTCCGTGCGCTTTAAACCGAATTTGGATCAAAGCGCTTCATTGAGCTACCAAGAACATGGAAGTAGACAGCAGTCAGTGAAGGGTTGCATTCAAGTTGTAATGCAAGAGGTAACCCCCCAAACTAGACACATGAATGATAACTAAACACAAACAAGTATCTGAACACCCTGTGTAAGAAACGCAGAAGAGATTTCTTAAATCCTTCTTTCCAAGAAAATACCTCACCATAAGCAGCACAGTAGCAAATGCCACTTGCTGTGTTGATAAGGAATGGTGAGGAACTCCTGTATGTTCTCTGTGCTTCTGCAGAGTTCACCCAGAGGGAACCAAAAGCCCTTTCTTTCACCTCTGGGATCACCACAGGCAAATGACCGTACACGGTATAAAATCCTTCAATGATACAGTCTGAAGACAGCGATTAATTTACAGGGACAGCCCGCAGCGGTGCCCAGTCTGTGGCCACCATGGGCAGGGAGAGCCCCCTGGGCCTAGGCCCGGCCTCAGGGACAGCAGCCCAAAGGCCTTTCTCCAAGGCATGCTGGCTGAAGGGGCAGCAGCAGAGCTGCAGTGAGCAGGGCTGGGGGGCGGGGCCCCGTCACCCCCGTCACCCCACCCCCCCCCCCCCCCCCCCCCGTGTCATAGGGCCCCACCCGCCAACGCAGCATCACAATGCTCTGGGGCAGTATAAGGCAGCGTCCTCCCGTGTTCCACTGCCAGAGTGCCCGGCTTTGCCACCAGGACAGAGCTGGCAGCCTGCAGGCAGCCGAGAGGAATTTCCTTGAGGCACCAGTGGAATTACTTGGAGGGGCAGAGAAGGGAAGACTGCCTGAAGCTGCTGGGGCTCTTCTGCTGCAATTGCAGCTCCTGGAGGGGCCACACTCACAGCTTATGGGATGGATGGATGGATGGATGGATGGATGGATGGATGGATGGAAGTCCTGCTTCAGTCCTCGGGGGGCTTGCCGTCCTCATCAGATTCTGGGGAGATAGCGGCAGTAGCCATAGGAAACAGGATGCACAGATGGGCCAGTGGCCTCACCCGGTGCTTTGCAGCTCCCGCTGCCAGGCACGGGAAGGGTTCTTGTCCCTAGGGTTGATCAGGCCAGCAGCATTTTGCTCTTCTTGGAAGCCCCTGAGATGGCTCCAGGTGGAGGCAGAAAAGGCAGTGCCAGTGTCCCCTTGTCCCCTTAGAGGCATAAGCAGCCCGTGGACCAGGAGCCGGTCTTGCTCACATGCTCAGGGAGTAGCCGATCGCCAGCGCTGGGGTCAGGAAGGAATTTTCCCCCGGGGCAGATTGGCACTGGTCCCCGGGGGTTTTTTGCCTTCCTCTGAGCACTGAGCATGACCCCTTGGCAGGGCTCCTCTGGTCCTGGTGCTCTGGGTTATGGCCTGGTGCTCATGCTCCACGAAGGTGGCCCTCGTGTCCTGCAGCTGGGGGGGGAAGGGCTTTTTTCTCCCCAGGGTGGACTAGCAAGTGTCCCCGGGGTTTTTTTGCCTTCCTCCGCAGCCGAGCACAGCCCCTTCATGGGGCTCCTTTGGGCTCCTGTAGCCCAAAGGCAGCGGCTCGTGCTCCACGCAGCTGGCCCTCGTGCCCCGCATCCGGGGGGAGGCAGCCTTCTGCACTCCCAGGGTGGCCCCACTGTGGCCCCGGGACTTGCTGCTGTCCTCTGTAGCACTGAGCACCACCCCCTGTCAGGTCTTCTCCGGCCCATTCTGGCTGGCTTCTTGCACTGCTCTCACACCACCACAGCACTGCTCTGACAGATTTATCAAAGAAAATAGAACCTAAACTAAGCTAGATTAAAATTAACTAAGCTAAGCTAGCCTAACCTGAAATAAAGAACTTTGTTTAAATAAATAACTTTCGTTTCCTTTTATTTATTCATTATTTTATTGGGGTCTTTATGTTATTTTATTTGTATTTAGAAATGCATTGATTTTACTCTTTTATTATTTTCCTTAATTTTACACCTAAATAGTTAAAATACTCTTTCCACCTGTATCCTTTCTGACTTGTGTCTTTGAAAGCGTTTTTGGTGCTGAAACCCCCCTGCCATTTCAGGTAAATAACGGTCTCATCATTATACAACTCGTTGGGAGTGCAGGGAATGGAATGGAATGGAATGGAATGGAATGGAATGGAATGGATGGAACAGAAGAGCTCCGCTATGTTATGCATATAGTTCTGCATGACAAGCTCTGACGTAGGTCTGAGGGGCTGTCTGCAGTCCCAAGGGAGGCCAGTCCCCCCCAGGAGACCACTCAGGAAACAAGCCTATGGGAGAGCGACCAGCGGTCATTCTGCATTTCAAGGATTTGCCCAGATGTGCTGGGGGGATTTGTTGCCACTCTCAAAATCTCGGCCCTTCATACAGTACCTTTATGTGATACTTAGCTGAGGGTTTTAAAACTCTTCCACACAACTGAGTCAGTTACTTGTTTTTCCTGAGTGTTGCGGGGAAAAGCTGCTCAGTCCGTGCGCTTTAAACCGAATTGGGATCAAAGCGCTTCATTGAGCTACCAAGAACATGGAAGTAGACAGCAGTCAGTGAAGGGTTGCATTCAAGTTGTAATGCAAGAGGTAACCCCCCAAACTAGACACATGAATGATAACTAAACACAAACAAGTATCTGAACACCCTGTGTAAGAAACGCAGAAGAGATTTCTTAAATCCTTCTTTCCAAGAAAATACCTCACCATAAGCAGCACAGTAGCAAATGCCACTTGCTGTGTTGATAAGGAATGGTGAGGAACTCCTGTATGTTCTCTGTGATTCTGCAGAGTTCACCCAGAGGGAACCAAAAGCCCTTTCTTTCACCTCTGGGATCACCACAGGCAAATGACCGTACACGGTATAAAATCCTTCAATGATACAGTCTGAAGACAGCGATTAATTTACAGGGACAGCCCGCAGCGGTGCCCAGTCTGTGGCCACCATGGGCAGGGAGAGCCCCCTGGGCCTAGGCCCGGCCTCAGGGACAGCAGCCCAAAGGCCTTTCTCCAAGGCATGCTGGCTGAAGGGGCAGCAGCAGAGCTGCAGTGAGCAGGGCTGGGGGGCGGGGCCCCGGCACCCCCGTCACCCCACCCCCCCCCCCCCCCCCCCCCGTGTCATAGGGCCCCACCCGCCAACGCAGCATCACAATGCTCTGGGGCAGTATAAGGCAGCGTCCTCCCGTGTTCCACTGCCAGAGTGCCCGGCTTTGCCACCAGGACAGAGCTGGCAGCCTGCAGGCAGCCGAGAGGAATTTCCTTGAGGCACCAGTGGAATTACTTGGAGGGGCAGAGAAGGGAAGACTGCCTGAAGCTGCTGGGGCTCTTCTGCTGCAATTGCAGCTCCTGGAGGGGCCACACTCACAGCTTATGGGATGGATGGATGGATGGATGGATGGATGGATGGATGGAAGTCCTGCTTCAGTCCTCGGGGGGCTTGCCGTCCTCATCAGATTCTGGGGAGATAGCGGCAGTAGCCATAGGAAACAGGATGCACAGATGGGCCAGTGGCCTCACCCGGTGCTTTGCAGCTCCCGCTGCCAGGCACGGGAAGGGTTCTTGTCCCTAGGGTTGATCAGGCCAGCAGCATTTTGCTCTTCTTGGAAGCCCCTGAGATGGCTCCAGGTGGAGGCAGAAAAGGCAGTGCCAGTGTCCCCTTGTCCCCTTAGAGGCATAAGCAGCCCGTGGACCAGGAGCCGGTCTTGCTCACATGCTCAGGGAGTAGCCGATCGCCAGCGCTGGGGTCAGGAAGGAATTTTCCCCCGGGGCAGATTGGCACTGGTCCCCGGGGGTTTTTTGCCTTCCTCTGAGCACTGAGCATGACCCCTTGGCAGGGCTCCTCTGGTCCTGGTGCTCTGGGTTATGGCCTGGTGCTCATGCTCCACGAAGGTGGCCCTCGTGTCCTGCAGCTGGGGGGGGAAGGGCTTTTTTTCTCCCCAGGGTGGACTAGCAAGTGTCCCCGGGGTTTTTTGCCTTCCTCCGCAGCCGAGCACAGCCCCTTCATGGGGCTCCTTTGGGCTCCTGTAGCCCAAAGGCAGCGGCTCGTGCTCCACGCAGCTGGCCCTCGTGCCCCGCATCCGGGGGGAGGCAGCCTTCTGCACTCCCAGGGTGGCCCCACTGTGGCCCCGGGACTTGCTGCTGTCCTCTGTAGCACTGAGCACCACCCCCTGTCAGGTCTTCTCCGGCCCATTCTGGCTGGCTTCTTGCACTGCTCTCACACCACCACAGCACTGCTCTGACAGATTTATCAAAAGAAAATAGAACCTAAACTAAGCTAGATTAAAATTAACTAAGCTAAGCTAGCCTAACCTGAAATAAAGAACTTTGTTTAAATAAATAACTTTCGTTTCCTTTTATTTATTCATTATTTTATTGGGGTCTTTATGTTATTTTATTTGTATTTAGAAATGCATTGATTTTACTCTTTTATTATTTTCCTTAATTTTACACCTAAATAGTTAAAATACTCTTTCCACCTGTATCCTTTCTGACTTGTGTCTTTGAAAGCGTTTTTGGTGCTGAAACCCCCCTGCCATTTCAGGTAAATAACGGTCTCATCATTATACAACTCGTTGGGAGTGCAGGGAATGGAATGGAATGGAATGGAATGGAATGGAATGGAATGGAATGGAACAGAAGAGCTCCGCTATGTTATGCATATAGTTCTGCGTGACAAGCTCTGACGTAGGTCTGAGGGGCTGTCTGCAGTCCCAAGGGAGGCCAGTCCCCCCCAGGAGACCACTCAGGAAACAAGCCTATGGGAGAGCTGACCAGCGGTCATTCTGCATTTCAAGGATTTGCCCAGATGTGCTGGGGGGATTTGTTGCCACTCTCAAAATCTCGGCCCTTCATACAGTACCTTTATGTGATACTTAGCTGAGGGTTTTAAAACTCTTCCACACAACTGAGTCAGTTACTTGTTTTTCCTGAGTGTTGCGGGGAAAAGCTGCTCAGTCCGTGCGCTTTAAACCGAATTGGGATCAAAGCGCTTCATTGAGCTACCAAGAACATGGAAGTAGACAGCAGTCAGTGAAGGGTTGCATTCAAGTTGTAATGCAAGAGGTAACCCCCCAAACTAGACACATGAATGATAACTAAACACAAACAAGTATCTGAACACCCTGTGTAAGAAACGCAGAAGAGATTTCTTAAATCCTTCTTTCCAAGAAAATACCTCACCATAAGCAGCACAGTAGCAAATGCCACTTGCTGTGTTGATAAGTGTTACAAAGATTTACTGCAAACCGGGTTTTGTCCCAATCGATTTTATTTACAATTGATTAGAAATTTAAAAGAGACAATAAGTAAAACAGCGCTGGGTGCGCAGGGGAGTCTCCGCTCCACCAGCAACGCACAACCGGGATCTTTGGAGTACAGTCTCTTATACTTCTCAGATTTGGGTTTTAGCCAATCTTGTTGTCTTCTTTACCCGAATGTCGACGTGGCCCCTTTCCTTTGTTCTTTTCTTGTTTGCTGGGGTCTTTTTCCGGTGAAGACGTTGCTGAATTTACTTAGTAATGTATTGACAGAAAAATGCTTACAAGCTTAACATTTTGTTCTATATCTTATATGGTTATTTGCCTAGTGCCCAAGTTTGCAGTATCCTGTAACGAAATGTATCTCCTGATTATTTAACCCCCTTAGGCCAGTCAAACCGTTAAACGGAAGCCCCCTTTGAAACACAGAGCAATTGATTAGGGGAGATTATCCCCTTTGTTTCTCCTTATTGACAGGAGCACTTATGATAATCACGGTCACAAAGGAGGGCTGGTTTCACACAAAGTGCAAAGGCGACAAGGACGCCTAAATTCCTGACACGAATCATCCCTGTATATTTCACATAAGGAATGGTGAGGAACTCCTGTATGTTCTCTGTGCTTCTGCAGAGTTCACCCAGAGGGAACCAAAAGCCCTTTCTTTCACCTCTGGGATCACCACAGGCAAATGACCGTACACGGTATAAAATCCTTCAATGATACAGTCTGAAGACAGCGATTAATTTACAGGGACAGCCCGCAGCGGTGCCCAGTCTGTGGCCACCATGGGCAGGGAGAGCCCCCTGGGCCTAGGCCCGGCCTCAGGGACAGCAGCCCAAAGGCCTTTCTCCAAGGCATGCTGGCTGAAGGGGCAGCAGCAGAGCTGCAGTGAGCAGGGCTGGGGGGCGGGGCCCCGTCACCCCCGGCCCCCCCCCCCCCCCCCCCCCCCCCCCCCGTGTCATAGGGCCCCACCCGCCAACGCAGCATCACAATGCTCTGGGGCAGTATAAGGCAGCGTCCTCCCGTGTTCCACTGCCAGAGTGCCCGGCTTTGCCACCAGGACAGAGCTGGCAGCCTGCAGGCAGCCGAGAGGAATTTCCTTGAGGCACCAGTGGAATTACTTGGAGGGGCAGAGAAGGGAAGACTGCCTGAAGCTGCTGGGGCTCTTCTGCTGCAATTGCAGCTCCTGGAGGGGCCACACTCACAGCTTATGGGATGGATGGATGGATGGATGGATGGATGGATGGATGGAAGTCCTGCTTCAGTCCTCGGGGGGCTTGCCGTCCTCATCAGATTCTGGGGAGATAGCGGCAGTAGCCATAGGAAACAGGATGCACAGATGGGCCAGTGGCCTCACCCGGTGCTTTGCAGCTCCCGCTGCCAGGCACGGGAAGGGTTCTTGTCCCTAGGGTTGATCAGGCCAGCAGCATTTTGCTCTTCTTGGAAGCCCCTGAGATGGCTCCAGGTGGAGGCAGAAAAGGCAGTGCCAGTGTCCCCTTGTCCCCTTAGAGGCATAAGCAGCCCGTGGACCAGGAGCCGGTCTTGCTCACATGCTCAGGGAGTAGCCGATCGCCAGCGCTGGGGTCAGGAAGGAATTTTCCCCCGGGGCAGATTGGCACTGGTCCCCGGGGGTTTTTTGCCTTCCTCTGAGCACTGAGCATGACCCCTTGGCAGGGCTCCTCTGGTCCTGGTGCTCTGGGTTATGGCCTGGTGCTCATGCTCCACGAAGGTGGCCCTCGTGTCCTGCAGCTGGGGGGGGAAGGGCTTTTTTCTCCCCAGGGTGGACTAGCAAGTGTCCCCGGGGTTTTTTGCCTTCCTCCGCAGCCGAGCACAGCCCCTTCATGGGGCTCCTTTGGGCTCCTGTAGCCCAAAGGCAGCGGCTCGTGCTCCACGCAGCTGGCCCTCGTGCCCCGCATCCGGGGGGAGGCAGCCTTCTGCACTCCCAGGGTGGCCCCACTGTGGCCCCGGGACTTGCTGCTGTCCTCTGTAGCACTGAGCACCACCCCCTGTCAGGTCTTCTCCGGCCCATTCTGGCTGGCTTCTTGCACTGCTCTCACACCACCACAGCACTGCTCTGACAGATTTATCAAAAGAAAATAGAACCTAAACTAAGCTAGATTAAAATTAACTAAGCTAAGCTAGCCTAACCTGAAATAAAGAACTTTGTTTAAATAAATAACTTTCGTTTCCTTTTATTTATTCATTATTTTATTGGGGTCTTTATGTTATTTTATTTGTATTTAGAAATGCATTGATTTTACTCTTTTATTATTTTCCTTAATTTTACACCTAAATAGTTAAAATACTCTTTCCACCTGTATCCTTTCTGACTTGTGTCTTTGAAAGCGTTTTTGGTGCTGAAACCCCCCTGCCATTTCAGGTAAATAACGGTCTCATCATTATACAACTCGTTGGGAGTGCAGGGAATGGAATGGAATGGAATGGAATGGAATGGAATGGAATGGAATGGAATGGAACAGAAGAGCTCCGCTATGTTATGCATATAGTTCTGCGTGACAAGCTCTGACGTAGGTCTGAGGGGCTGTCTGCAGTCCCAAGGGAGGCCAGTCCCCCCCAGGAGACCACTCAGGAAACAAGCCTATGGGAGAGCTGACCAGCGGTCATTCTGCATTTCAAGGATTTGCCCAGATGTGCTGGGGGGATTTGTTGCCACTCTCAAAATCTCGGCCCTTCATACAGTACCTTTATGTGATACTTAGCTGAGGGTTTTAAAACTCTTCCACACAACTGAGTCAGTTACTTGTTTTTCCTGAGTGTTGCGGGGAAAAGCTGCTCAGTCCGTGCGCTTTAAACCGAATTGGGATCAAAGCGCTTCATTGAGCTACCAAGAACATGGAAGTAGACAGCAGTCAGTGAAGGGTTGCATTCAAGTTGTAATGCAAGAGGTAACCCCCCAAACTAGACACATGAATGATAACTAAACACAAGCAAGTATCTGAACACCCTGTGTAAGAAACGCAGAAGAGATTTCTTAAATCCTTCTTTCCAAGAAAATACCTCACCATAAGCAGCACAGTAGCAAATGCCACTTGCTGTGTTGATAAGTGTTACAAAGATTTACTGCAAACCGGGTTTTGTCCCAATCGATTTTATTTACAATTGATTAGAAATTTAAAAGAGACAATAAGTAAAACAGCGCTGGGTGCGCAGGGGAGTCTCCGCTCCACCAGCAACGCACAACCGGGATCTTTGGAGTACAGTCTCTTATACTTCTCAGATTTGGGTTTTAGCCAATCTTGTTGTCTTCTTTACCCGAATGTCGACGTGGCCCCTTTCCTTTGTTCTTTTCTTGTTTGCTGGGGTCTTTTTCCGGTGAAGACGTTGCTGAATTTACTTAGTAATGTATTGACAGAAAAATGCTTACAAGCTTAACATTTTGTTCTATATCTTATATGGTTATTTGCCTAGTGCCCAAGTTTGCAGTATCCTGTAACGAAATGTATCTCTTGATTATTTAACCCCCTTAGGCCAGTCAAACCGTTAAACGGAAGCCCCCTTTGAAACACAGAGCAATTGATTAGGGGAGATTATCCCCTTTGTTTCTCCTTATTGACAGGAGCACTTATGATAATCACGGTCACAAAGGAGGGCTGGTTTCACACAAAGTGCAAAGGCGACAAGGACGCCTAAATTCCTGACACGAATCATCCCTGTATATTTCACATAAGGAATGGTGAGGAACTCCTGTATGTTCTCTGTGCTTCTGCAGAGTTCACCCAGAGGGAACCAAAAGCCCTTTCTTTCACCTCTGGGATCACCACAGGCAAATGACCGTACACGGTATAAAATCCTTCAATGATACAGTCTGAAGACAGCGATTAATTTACAGGGACAGCCCGCAGCGGTGCCCAGTCTGTGGCCACCATGGGCAGGGAGAGCCCCCTGGGCCTAGGCCCGGCCTCAGGGACAGCAGCCCAAAGGCCTTTCTCCAAGGCATGCTGGCTGAAGGGGCAGCAGCAGAGCTGCAGTGAGCAGGGCTGGGGGGGGGGGCCCCGTCACCCCCGTCACCCCCCCCCCCCCCCCCCCCCCCCCCGTGTCATAGGGCCCCACCCGCCAACGCAGCATCACAATGCTCTGGGGCAGTATAAGGCAGCGTCCTCCCGTGTTCCACTGCCAGAGTGCCCGGCTTTGCCACCAGGACAGAGCTGGCAGCCTGCAGGCAGCCGAGAGGAATTTCCTTGAGGCACCAGTGGAATTACTTGGAGGGGCAGAGAAGGGAAGACTGCCTGAAGCTGCTGGGGCTCTTCTGCTGCAATTGCAGCTCCTGGAGGGGCCACACTCACAGCTTATGGGATGGATGGATGGATGGATGGATGGATGGATGGATGGATGGAAGTCCTGCTTCAGTCCTCGGGGGGCTTGCCGTCCTCATCAGATTCTGGGGAGATAGCGGCAGTAGCCATAGGAAACAGGATGCACAGATGGGCCAGTGGCCTCACCCGGTGCTTTGCAGCTCCCGCTGCCAGGCACGGGAAGGGTTCTTGTCCCTAGGGTTGATCAGGCCAGCAGCATTTTGCTCTTCTTGGAAGCCCCTGAGATGGCTCCAGGTGGAGGCAGAAAAGGCAGTGCCAGTGTCCCCTTGTCCCCTTAGAGGCATAAGCAGCCCGTGGACCAGGAGCCGGTCTTGCTCACATGCTCAGGGAGTAGCCGATCGCCAGCGCTGGGGTCAGGAAGGAATTTTCCCCCGGGGCAGATTGGCACTGGTCCCCGGGGGTTTTTTGCCTTCCTCTGAGCACTGAGCATGACCCCTTGGCAGGGCTCCTCTGGTCCTGGTGCTCTGGGTTATGGCCTGGTGCTCATGCTCCACGAAGGTGGCCCTCGTGTCCTGCAGCTGGGGGGGGAAGGGCTTTTTTCTCCCCAGGGTGGACTAGCAAGTGTCCCCGGGGTTTTTTGCCTTCCTCCGCAGCCGAGCACAGCCCCTTCATGGGGCTCCTTTGGGCTCCTGTAGCCCAAAGGCAGCGGCTCGTGCTCCACGCAGCTGGCCCTCGTGCCCCGCATCCGGGGGGAGGCAGCCTTCTGCACTCCCAGGGTGGCCCCACTGTGGCCCCGGGACTTGCTGCTGTCCTCTGTAGCACTGAGCACCACCCCCTGTCAGGTCTTCTCCGGCCCATTCTGGCTGGCTTCTTGCACTGCTCTCACACCACCACAGCACTGCTCTGACAGATTTATCAAAAGAAAATAGAACCTAAACTAAGCTAGATTAAAATTAACTAAGCTAAGCTAGCCTAACCTGAAATAAAGAACTTTGTTTAAATAAATAACTTTCGTTTCCTTTTATTTATTCATTATTTTATTGGGGTCTTTATGTTATTTTATTTGTATTTAGAAATGCATTGATTTTACTCTTTTATTATTTTCCTTAATTTTACACCTAAATAGTTAAAATACTCTTTCCACCTGTATCCTTTCTGACTTGTGTCTTTGAAAGCGTTTTTGGTGCTGAAACCCCCCTGCCATTTCAGGTAAATAACGGTCTCATCATTATACAACTCGTTGGGAGTGCAGGGAATGGAATGGAATGGAATGGAATGGAATGGAATGGAATGGAATGGAACAGAAGAGCTCCGCTATGTTATGCATATAGTTCTGCGTGACAAGCTCTGACGTAGGTCTGAGGGGCTGTCTGCAGTCCCAAGGGAGGCCAGTCCCCCCCAGGAGACCACTCAGGAAACAAGCCTATGGGAGAGCGACCAGCGGTCATTCTGCATTTCAAGGATTTGCCCAGATGTGCTGGGGGGATTTGTTGCCACTCTCAAAATCTCGGCCCTTCATACAGTACCTTTATGTGATACTTAGCTGAGGGTTTTAAAACTCTTCCACACAACTGAGTCAGTTACTTGTTTTTCCTGAGTGTTGCGGGGAAAAGCTGCTCAGTCCGTGCGCTTTAAACCGAATTGGGATCAAAGCGCTTCATTGAGCTACCAAGAACATGGAAGTAGACAGCAGTCAGTGAAGGGTTGCATTCAAGTTGTAATGCAAGAGGTAACCCCCCAAACTAGACACATGAATGATAACTAAACACAAACAAGTATCTGAACACCCTGTGTAAGAAACGCAGAAGAGATTTCTTAAATCCTTCTTTCCAAGAAAATACCTCACCATAAGCAGCACAGTAGCAAATGCCACTTGCTGTGTTGATAAGTGTTACAAAGATTTACTGCAAACCGGGTTTTGTCCCAATCGATTTTATTTACAATTGATTAGAAATTTAAAAGAGACAATAAGTAAAACAGCGCTGGGTGCGCAGGGGAGTCTCCGCTCCACCAGCAACGCACAACCGGGATCTTTGGAGTACAGTCTCTTATACTTCTCAGATTTGGGTTTTAGCCAATCTTGTTGTCTTCTTTACCCGAATGTCGACGTGGCCCCTTTCCTTTGTTCTTTTCTTGTTTGCTGGGGTCTTTTTCCGGTGAAGACGTTGCTGAATTTACTTAGTAATGTATTGACAGAAAAATGCTTACAAGCTTAACATTTTGTTCTATATCTTATATGGTTATTTGCCTAGTGCCCAAGTTTGCAGTATCCTGTAACGAAATGTATCTCCTGATTATTTAACCCCCTTAGGCCAGTCAAACCGTTAAACGGAAGCCCCCTTTGAAACACAGAGCAATTGATTAGGGGAGATTATCCCCTTTGTTTCTCCTTATTGACAGGAGCACTTATGATAATCACGGTCACAAAGGAGGGCTGGTTTCACACAAAGTGCAAAGGCGACAAGGACGCCTAAATTCCTGACACGAATCATCCCTGTATATTTCACATAAGGAATGGTGAGGAACTCCTGTATGTTCTCTGTGCTTCTGCAGAGTTCACCCAGAGGGAACCAAAAGCCCTTTCTTTCACCTCTGGGATCACCACAGGCAAATGACCGTACACGGTATAAAATCCTTCAATGATACAGTCTGAAGACAGCGATTAATTTACAGGGACAGCCCGCAGCGGTGCCCAGTCTGTGGCCACCATGGGCAGGGAGAGCCCCCTGGGCCTAGGCCCGGCCTCAGGGACAGCAGCCCAAAGGCCTTTCTCCAAGGCATGCTGGCTGAAGGGGCAGCAGCAGAGCTGCAGTGAGCAGGGCTGGGGGGCGGGGCCCCGTCACCCCCGTCACCCCCCCCCCCCCCCCCCCCCCCCCCCCGTGTCATAGGGCCCCACCCGCCAACGCAGCATCACAATGCTCTGGGGCAGTATAAGGCAGCGTCCTCCCGTGTTCCACTGCCAGAGTGCCCGGCTTTGCCACCAGGACAGAGCTGGCAGCCTGCAGGCAGCCGAGAGGAATTTCCTTGAGGCACCAGTGGAATTACTTGGAGGGGCAGAGAAGGGAAGACTGCCTGAAGCTGCTGGGGCTCTTCTGCTGCAATTGCAGCTCCTGGAGGGGCCACACTCACAGCTTATGGGATGGATGGATGGATGGATGGATGGATGGATGGATGGATGGAAGTCCTGCTTCAGTCCTCGGGGGGCTTGCCGTCCTCATCAGATTCTGGGGAGATAGCGGCAGTAGCCATAGGAAACAGGATGCACAGATGGGCCAGTGGCCTCACCCGGTGCTTTGCAGCTCCCGCTGCCAGGCACGGGAAGGGTTCTTGTCCCTAGGGTTGATCAGGCCAGCAGCATTTTGCTCTTCTTGGAAGCCCCTGAGATGGCTCCAGGTGGAGGCAGAAAAGGCAGTGCCAGTGTCCCCTTGTCCCCTTAGAGGCATAAGCAGCCCGTGGACCAGGAGCCGGTCTTGCTCACATGCTCAGGGAGTAGCCGATCGCCAGCGCTGGGGTCAGGAAGGAATTTTCCCCCGGGGCAGATTGGCACTGGTCCCCGGGGGTTTTTTGCCTTCCTCTGAGCACTGAGCATGACCCCTTGGCAGGGCTCCTCTGGTCCTGGTGCTCTGGGTTATGGCCTGGTGCTCATGCTCCACGAAGGTGGCCCTCGTGTCCTGCAGCTGGGGGGGGAAGGGCTTTTTTCTCCCCAGGGTGGACTAGCAAGTGTCCCCGGGGTTTTTTGCCTTCCTCCGCAGCCGAGCACAGCCCCTTCATGGGGCTCCTTTGGGCTCCTGTAGCCCAAAGGCAGCGGCTCGTGCTCCACGCAGCTGGCCCTCGTGCCCCGCATCCGGGGGGAGGCAGCCTTCTGCACTCCCAGGGTGGCCCCACTGTGGCCCCGGGACTTGCTGCTGTCCTCTGTAGCACTGAGCACCACCCCCTGTCAGGTCTTCTCCGGCCCATTCTGGCTGGCTTCTTGCACTGCTCTCACACCACCACAGCACTGCTCTGACAGATTTATCAAAAGAAAATAGAACCTAAACTAAGCTAGATTAAAATTAACTAAGCTAAGCTAGCCTAACCTGAAATAAAGAACTTTGTTTAAATAAATAACTTTCGTTTCCTTTTATTTATTCATTATTTTATTGGGGTCTTTATGTTATTTTATTTGTATTTAGAAATGCATTGATTTTACTCTTTTATTATTTTCCTTAATTTTACACCTAAATATTTAAAATACTCTTTCCACCTGTATCCTTTCTGACTTGTGTCTTTGAAAGCGTTTTTGGTGCTGAAACCCCCCTGCCATTTCAGGTAAATAACGGTCTCATCATTATACAACTCGTTGGGAGTGCAGGGAATGGAATGGAATGGAATGGAATGGAATGGAATGGAATGGAATGGAACAGAAGAGCTCCGCTATGTTATGCATATAGTTCTGCGTGACAAGCTCTGACGTAGGTCTGAGGGGCTGTCTGCAGTCCCAAGGGAGGCCAGTCCCCCCCAGGAGACCACTCAGGAAACAAGCCTATGGGAGAGCGACCAGCGGTCATTCTGCATTTCAAGGATTTGCCCAGATGTGCTGGGGGGATTTGTTGCCACTCTCAAAATCTCGGCCCTTCATACAGTACCTTTATGTGATACTTAGCTGAGGGTTTTAAAACTCTTCCACACAACTGAGTCAGTTACTTGTTTTTCCTGAGTGTTGCGGGGAAAAGCTGCTCAGTCCGTGCGCTTTAAACCGAATTGGGATCAAAGCGCTTCATTGAGCTACCAAGAACATGGAAGTAGACAGCAGTCAGTGAAGGGTTGCATTCAAGTTGTAATGCAAGAGGTAACCCCCCAAACTAGACACATGAATGATAACTAAACACAAACAAGTATCTGAACACCCTGTGTAAGAAACGCAGAAGAGATTTCTTAAATCCTTCTTTCCAAGAAAATACCTCACCATAAGCAGCACAGTAGCAAATGCCACTTGCTGTGTTGATAAGTGTTACAAAGATTTACTGCAAACCGGGTTTTGTCCCAATCGATTTTATTTACAATTGATTAGAAATTTAAAAGAGACAATAAGTAAAACAGCGCTGGGTGCGCAGGGGAGTCTCCGCTCCACCAGCAACGCACAACCGGGATCTTTGGAGTACAGTCTCTTATACTTCTCAGATTTGGGTTTTAGCCAATCTTGTTGTCTTCTTTACCCGAATGTCGACGTGGCCCCTTTCCTTTGTTCTTTTCTTGTTTGCTGGGGTCTTTTTCCGGTGAAGACGTTGCTGAATTTACTTAGTAATGTATTGACAGAAAAATGCTTACAAGCTTAACATTTTGTTCTATATCTTATATGGTTATTTGCCTAGTGCCCAAGTTTGCAGTATCCTGTAACGAAATGTATCTCCTGATTATTTAACCCCCTTAGGCCAGTCAAACCGTTAAACGGAAGCCCCCTTTGAAACACAGAGCAATTGATTAGGGGAGATTATCCCCTTTGTTTCTCCTTATTGACAGGAGCACTTATGATAATCACGGTCACAAAGGAGGGCTGGTTTCACACAAAGTGCAAAGGCGACAAGGACGCCTAAATTCCTGACACGAATCATCCCTGTATATTTCACATAAGGAATGGTGAGGAACTCCTGTATGTTCTCTGTGCTTCTGCAGAGTTCACCCAGAGGGAACCAAAAGCCCTTTCTTTCACCTCTGGGATCACCACAGGCAAATGACCGTACACGGTATAAAATCCTTCAATGATACAGTCTGAAGACAGCGATTAATTTACAGGGACAGCCCGCAGCGGTGCCCAGTCTGTGGCCACCATGGGCAGGGAGAGCCCCCTGGGCCTAGGCCCGGCCTCAGGGACAGCAGCCCAAAGGCCTTTCTCCAAGGCATGCTGGCTGAAGGGGCAGCAGCAGAGCTGCAGTGAGCAGGGCTGGGGGGCGGGGCCCCGCCCCCCCCGTCACCCCCCCCCCCCCCCCCCCCCCCCCGTGTCATAGGGCCCCACCCGCCAACGCAGCATCACAATGCTCTGGGGCAGTATAAGGCAGCGTCCTCCCGTGTTCCACTGCCAGAGTGCCCGGCTTTGCCACCAGGACAGAGCTGGCAGCCTGCAGGCAGCCGAGAGGAATTTCCTTGAGGCACCAGTGGAATTACTTGGAGGGGCAGAGAAGGGAAGACTGCCTGAAGCTGCTGGGGCTCTTCTGCTGCAATTGCAGCTCCTGGAGGGGCCACACTCACAGCTTATGGGATGGATGGATGGATGGATGGATGGATGGATGGATGGAAGTCCTGCTTCAGTCCTCGGGGGGCTTGCCGTCCTCATCAGATTCTGGGGAGATAGCGGCAGTAGCCATAGGAAACAGGATGCACAGATGGGCCAGTGGCCTCACCCGGTGCTTTGCAGCTCCCGCTGCCAGGCACGGGAAGGGTTCTTGTCCCTAGGGTTGATCAGGCCAGCAGCATTTTGCTCTTCTTGGAAGCCCCTGAGATGGCTCCAGGTGGAGGCAGAAAAGGCAGTGCCAGTGTCCCCTTGTCCCCTTAGAGGCATAAGCAGCCCGTGGACCAGGAGCCGGTCTTGCTCACATGCTCAGGGAGTAGCCGATCGCCAGCGCTGGGGTCAGGAAGGAATTTTCCCCCGGGGCAGATTGGCACTGGTCCCCGGGGGTTTTTTGCCTTCCTCTGAGCACTGAGCATGACCCCTTGGCAGGGCTCCTCTGGTCCTGGTGCTCTGGGTTATGGCCTGGTGCTCATGCTCCACGAAGGTGGCCCTCGTGTCCTGCAGCTGGGGGGGGAAGGGCTTTTTTTCTCCCCAGGGTGGACTAGCAAGTGTCCCCGGGGTTTTTTGCCTTCCTCCGCAGCCGAGCACAGCCCCTTCATGGGGCTCCTTTGGGCTCCTGTAGCCCAAAGGCAGCGGCTCGTGCTCCACGCAGCTGGCCCTCGTGCCCCGCATCCGGGGGGAGGCAGCCTTCTGCACTCCCAGGGTGGCCCCACTGTGGCCCCGGGACTTGCTGCTGTCCTCTGTAGCACTGAGCACCACCCCCTGTCAGGTCTTCTCCGGCCCATTCTGGCTGGCTTCTTGCACTGCTCTCACACCACCACAGCACTGCTCTGACAGATTTATCAAAAGAAAATAGAACCTAAACTAAGCTAGATTAAAATTAACTAAGCTAAGCTAGCCTAACCTGAAATAAAGAACTTTGTTTAAATAAATAACTTTCGTTTCCTTTTATTTATTCATTATTTTATTGGGGTCTTTATGTTATTTTATTTGTATTTAGAAATGCATTGATTTTACTCTTTTATTATTTTCCTTAATTTTACACCTAAATAGTTAAAATACTCTTTCCACCTGTATCCTTTCTGACTTGTGTCTTTGAAAGCGTTTTTGGTGCTGAAACCCCCCTGCCATTTCAGGTAAATAACGGTCTCATCATTATACAACTCGTTGGGAGTGCAGGGAATGGAATGGAATGGAATGGAATGGAATGGAATGGAATGGAATGGAATGGAACAGAAGAGCTCCGCTATGTTATGCATATAGTTCTGCGTGACAAGCTCTGACGTAGGTCTGAGGGGCTGTCTGCAGTCCCAAGGGAGGCCAGTCCCCCCCAGGAGACCACTCAGGAAACAAGCCTATGGGAGAGCTGACCAGCGGTCATTCTGCATTTCAAGGATTTGCCCAGATGTGCTGGGGGGATTTGTTGCCACTCTCAAAATCTCGGCCCTTCATACAGTACCTTTATGTGATACTTAGCTGAGGGTTTTAAAACTCTTCCACACAACTGAGTCAGTTACTTGTTTTTCCTGAGTGTTGCGGGGAAAAGCTGCTCAGTCCGTGCGCTTTAAACCGAATTGGGATCAAAGCGCTTCATTGAGCTACCAAGAACATGGAAGTAGACAGCAGTCAGTGAAGGGTTGCATTCAAGTTGTAATGCAAGAGGTAACCCCCCAAACTAGACACATGAATGATAACTAAACACAAACAAGTATCTGAACACCCTGTGTAAGAAACGCAGAAGAGATTTCTTAAATCCTTCTTTCCAAGAAAATACCTCACCATAAGCAGCACAGTAGCAAATGCCACTTGCTGTGTTGATAAGTGTTACAAAGATTTACTGCAAACCGGGTTTTGTCCCAATCGATTTTATTTACAATTGATTAGAAATTTAAAAGAGACAATAAGTAAAACAGCGCTGGGTGCGCAGGGGAGTCTCCGCTCCACCAGCAACGCACAACCGGGATCTTTGGAGTACAGTCTCTTATACTTCTCAGATTTGGGTTTTAGCCAATCTTGTTGTCTTCTTTACCCGAATGTCGACGTGGCCCCTTTCCTTTGTTCTTTTCTTGTTTGCTGGGGTCTTTTTCCGGTGAAGACGTTGCTGAATTTACTTAGTAATGTATTGACAGAAAAATGCTTACAAGCTTAACATTTTGTTCTATATCTTATATGGTTATTTGCCTAGTGCCCAAGTTTGCAGTATCCTGTAACGAAATGTATCTCCTGATTATTTAACCCCCTTAGGCCAGTCAAACCGTTAAACGGAAGCCCCCTTTGAAACACAGAGCAATTGATTAGGGGAGATTATCCCCTTTGTTTCTCCTTATTGACAGGAGCACTTATGATAATCACGGTCACAAAGGAGGGCTGGTTTCACACAAAGTGCAAAGGCGACAAGGACGCCTAAATTCCTGACACGAATCATCCCTGTATATTTCACATAAGGAATGGTGAGGAACTCCTGTATGTTCTCTGTGCTTCTGCAGAGTTCACCCAGAGGGAACCAAAAGCCCTTTCTTTCACCTCTGGGATCACCACAGGCAAATGACCGTACACGGTATAAAATCCTTCAATGATACAGTCTGAAGACAGCGATTAATTTACAGGGACAGCCCGCAGCGGTGCCCAGTCTGTGGCCACCATGGGCAGGGAGAGCCCCCTGGGCCTAGGCCCGGCCTCAGGGACAGCAGCCCAAAGGCCTTTCTCCAAGGCATGCTGGCTGAAGGGGCAGCAGCAGAGCTGCAGTGAGCAGGGCTGGGGGGCGGGGCCCCGTCCCCCCCGTCACCCCCCCCCCCCCCCCCCCCCCCCCGTGTCATAGGGCCCCACCCGCCAACGCAGCATCACAATGCTCTGGGGCAGTATAAGGCAGCGTCCTCCCGTGTTCCACTGCCAGAGTGCCCGGCTTTGCCACCAGGACAGAGCTGGCAGCCTGCAGGCAGCCGAGAGGAATTTCCTTGAGGCACCAGTGGAATTACTTGGAGGGGCAGAGAAGGGAAGACTGCCTGAAGCTGCTGGGGCTCTTCTGCTGCAATTGCAGCTCCTGGAGGGGCCACACTCACAGCTTATGGGATGGATGGATGGATGGATGGATGGATGGATGGATGGATGGAAGTCCTGCTTCAGTCCTCGGGGGGCTTGCCGTCCTCATCAGATTCTGGGGAGATAGCGGCAGTAGCCATAGGAAACAGGATGCACAGATGGGCCAGTGGCCTCACCCGGTGCTTTGCAGCTCCCGCTGCCAGGCACGGGAAGGGTTCTTGTCCCTAGGGTTGATCAGGCCAGCAGCATTTTGCTCTTCTTGGAAGCCCCTGAGATGGCTCCAGGTGGAGGCAGAAAAGGCAGTGCCAGTGTCCCCTTGTCCCCTTAGAGGCATAAGCAGCCCGTGGACCAGGAGCCGGTCTTGCTCACATGCTCAGGGAGTAGCCGATCGCCAGCGCTGGGGTCAGGAAGGAATTTTCCCCCGGGGCAGATTGGCACTGGTCCCCGGGGGTTTTTTGCCTTCCTCTGAGCACTGAGCATGACCCCTTGGCAGGGCTCCTCTGGTCCTGGTGCTCTGGGTTATGGCCTGGTGCTCATGCTCCACGAAGGTGGCCCTCGTGTCCTGCAGCTGGGGGGGGAAGGGCTTTTTTCTCCCCAGGGTGGACTAGCAAGTGTCCCCGGGGTTTTTTTGCCTTCCTCCGCAGCCGAGCACAGCCCCTTCATGGGGCTCCTTTGGGCTCCTGTAGCCCAAAGGCAGCGGCTCGTGCTCCACGCAGCTGGCCCTCGTGCCCCGCATCCGGGGGGAGGCAGCCTTCTGCACTCCCAGGGTGGCCCCACTGTGGCCCCGGGACTTGCTGCTGTCCTCTGTAGCACTGAGCACCACCCCCTGTCAGGTCTTCTCCGGCCCATTCTGGCTGGCTTCTTGCACTGCTCTCACACCACCACAGCACTGCTCTGACAGATTTATCAAAAGAAAATAGAACCTAAACTAAGCTAGATTAAAATTAACTAAGCTAAGCTAGCCTAACCTGAAATAAAGAACTTTGTTTAAATAAATAACTTTCGTTTCCTTTTATTTATTCATTATTTTATTGGGGTCTTTATGTTATTTTATTTGTATTTAGAAATGCATTGATTTTACTCTTTTATTATTTTCCTTAATTTTACACCTAAATAGTTAAAATACTCTTTCCACCTGTATCCTTTCTGACTTGTGTCTTTGAAAGCGTTTTTTGGTGCTGAAACCCCCCTGCCATTTCAGGTAAATAACGGTCTCATCATTATACAACTCGTTGGGAGTGCAGGGAATGGAATGGAATGGAATGGAATGGAATGGAATGGAATGGAATGGAACAGAAGAGCTCCGCTATGTTATGCATATAGTTCTGCGTGACAAGCTCTGACGTAGGTCTGAGGGGCTGTCTGCAGTCCCAAGGGAGGCCAGTCCCCCCCAGGAGACCACTCAGGAAACAAGCCTATGGGAGAGCGACCAGCGGTCATTCTGCATTTCAAGGATTTGCCCAGATGTGCTGGGGGGATTTGTTGCCACTCTCAAAATCTCGGCCCTTCATACAGTACCTTTATGTGATACTTAGCTGAGGGTTTTAAAACTCTTCCACACAACTGAGTCAGTTACTTGTTTTTCCTGAGTGTTGCGGGGAAAAGCTGCTCAGTCCGTGCGCTTTAAACCGAATTGGGATCAAAGCGCTTCATTGAGCTACCAAGAACATGGAAGTAGACAGCAGTCAGTGAAGGGTTGCATTCAAGTTGTAATGCAAGAGGTAACCCCCCAAACTAGACACATGAATGATAACTAAACACAAACAAGTATCTGAACACCCTGTGTAAGAAACGCAGAAGAGATTTCTTAAATCCTTCTTTCCAAGAAAATACCTCACCATAAGCAGCACAGTAGCAAATGCCACTTGCTGTGTTGATAAGGAATGGTGAGGAACTCCTGTATGTTCTCTGTGCTTCTGCAGAGTTCACCCAGAGGGAACCAAAAGCCCTTTCTTTCACCTCTGGGATCACCACAGGGCAAATGACCGTACACGGTATAAAATCCTTCAATGATACAGTCTGAAGACAGCGATTAATTTACAGGGGACAGCCCGCAGCGGTGCCCAGTCTGTGGCCACCATGGGCAGGGAGAGCCCCCTGGGCCTAGGCCCGGCCTCAGGGACAGCAGCCCAAAGGCCTTTCTCCAAGGCATGCTGGCTGAAGGGGCAGCAGCAGAGCTGCAGTGAGCAGGGCTGGGGGGCGGGGCCCCGTCCCCCCCGTCACCCCCCCCCCCCCCCCCCCGTGTCATAGGGCCCCACCCGCCAACGCAGCATCACAATGCTCTGGGGCAGTATAAGGCAGCGTCCTCCCGTGTTCCACTGCCAGAGTGCCCGGCTTTGCCACCAGGACAGAGCTGGCAGCCTGCAGGCAGCCGAGAGGAATTTCCTTGAGGCACCAGTGGAATTACTTGGAGGGGCAGAGAAGGGAAGACTGCCTGAAGCTGCTGGGGCTCTTCTGCTGCAATTGCAGCTCCTGGAGGGGCCACACTCACAGCTTATGGGATGGATGGATGGATGGATGGATGGATGGATGGATGGATGGAAGTCCTGCTTCAGTCCTCGGGGGGCTTGCCGTCCTCATCAGATTCTGGGGAGATAGCGGCAGTAGCCATAGGAAACAGGATGCACAGATGGGCCAGTGGCCTCACCCGGTGCTTTGCAGCTCCCGCTGCCAGGCACGGGAAGGGTTCTTGTCCCTAGGGTTGATCAGGCCAGCAGCATTTTGCTCTTCTTGGAAGCCCCTGAGATGGCTCCAGGTGGAGGCAGAAAAGGCAGTGCCAGTGTCCCCTTGTCCCCTTAGAGGCATAAGCAGCCCGTGGACCAGGAGCCGGTCTTGCTCACATGCTCAGGGAGTAGCCGATCGCCAGCGCTGGGGTCAGGAAGGAATTTTCCCCCGGGGCAGATTGGCACTGGTCCCCGGGGGTTTTTTTGCCTTCCTCTGAGCACTGAGCATGACCCCTTGGCAGGGCTCCTCTGGTCCTGGTGCTCTGGGTTATGGCCTGGTGCTCATGCTCCACGAAGGTGGCCCTCGTGTCCTGCAGCTGGGGGGGGAAGGGCTTTTTTCTCCCCAGGGTGGACTAGCAAGTGTCCCCGGGGTTTTTTGCCTTCCTCCGCAGCCGAGCACAGCCCCTTCATGGGGCTCCTTTGGGCTCCTGTAGCCCAAAGGCAGCGGCTCGTGCTCCACGCAGCTGGCCCTCGTGCCCCGCATCCGGGGGGAGGCAGCCTTCTGCACTCCCAGGGTGGCCCCACTGTGGCCCCGGGACTTGCTGCTGTCCTCTGTAGCACTGAGCACCACCCCCTGTCAGGTCTTCTCCGGCCCATTCTGGCTGGCTTCTTGCACTGCTCTCACACCACCACAGCACTGCTCTGACAGATTTATCAAAAGAAAATAGAACCTAAACTAAGCTAGATTAAAATTAACTAAGCTAAGCTAGCCTAACCTGAAATAAAGAACTTTGTTTAAATAAATAACTTTCGTTTCCTTTTATTTATTCATTATTTTATTGGGGTCTTTATGTTATTTTTATTTGTATTTAGAAATGCATTGATTTTACTCTTTTATTATTTTCCTTAATTTTACACCTAAATAGTTAAAATACTCTTTCCACCTGTATCCTTTCTGACTTGTGTCTTTGAAAGCGTTTTTGGTGCTGAAACCCCCCCTGCCATTTCAGGTAAATAACGGTCTCATCATTATACAACTCGTTGGGAGTGCAGGGAATGGAATGGAATGGAATGGAATGGAATGGAATGGAATGGAATGGAATGGAACAGAAGAGCTCCGCTATGTTATGCATATAGTTCTGCATGACAAGCTCTGACGTAGGTCTGAGGGGCTGTCTGCAGTCCCAAGGGAGGCCAGTCCCCCCCAGGAGACCACTCAGGAAACAAGCCTATGGGAGAGTGACCAGCGGTCATTCTGCATTTCAAGGATTTGCCCAGATGTGCTGGGGGGATTTGTTGCCACTCTCAAAATCTCGGCCCTTCATACAGTACCTTTATGTGATACTTAGCTGAGGGTTTTAAAACTCTTCCACACAACTGAGTCAGTTACTTGTTTTTTCCTGAGTGTTGCGGGGAAAAGCTGCTCAGTCCGTGCGCTTTAAACCGAATTGGGATCAAAGCGCTTCATTGAGCTACCAAGAACATGGAAGTAGACAGCAGTCAGTGAAGGGTTGCATTCAAGTTGTAATGCAAGAGGTAACCCCCCAAACTAGACACATGAATGATAACTAAACACAAACAAGTATCTGAACACCCTGTGTAAGAAACGCAGAAGAGATTTCTTAAATCCTTCTTTCCAAGAAAATACCTCACCATAAGCAGCACAGTAGCAAATGCCACTTGCTGTGTTGATAAGGAATGGTGAGGAACTCCTGTATGTTCTCTGTGCTTCTGCAGAGTTCACCCAGAGGGAACCAAAAGCCCTTTCTTTCACCTCTGGGATCACCACAGGCAAATGACCGTACTCGGTATAAATCCTTCAATGATACAGTCTGAAGACAGCGATTAATTTTACAGGGACAGCCCGCAGCGGTGCCCAGTCTGTGGCCACCATGGGCAGGGAGAGCCCCCTGGGCCTAGGCCCGGCCTCAGGGACAGCAGCCCAAAGGCCTTTCTCCAAGGCATGCTGGCTGAAGGGGCAGCAGCAGAGCTGCAGTGAGCAGGGCTGGGGGGCGGGGCCCCGTCACCCCCGTCACCCACCCCCCCCCCCCCCCCCGTGTCATAGGGCCCCACCGCCAACGCAGCATCACAATGCTCTGGGGCAGTATAAGGCAGCGTCCTCCCGTGTTCCACTGCCAGAGTGCCCGGCTTTGCCACCAGGACAGAGCTGGCAGCCTGCAGGCAGCCGAGAGGAATTTCCCTTGAGGCACCAGTGGAATTACTTGGAGGGGCAGAGAAGGGAAGACTGCCTGAAGCTGCTGGGGCTCTTCTGCTGCAATTGCAGCTCCTGGAGGGGCACACTCACAGCTTATGGATGGATGGATGGATGGATGGATGGATGGATGGTATGGGATGGAAGTCCTGCTCAGTCCTCGGGGGGCTTGCCGTCCTCATCAGATTTCTGGGGAGATAGCGGCAGTAGCCATAGGAAACAGGATGCACAGATGGGCCAGTGGCCTCACCCGGTGCTTTGCAGCTCCCGCTGCCAGGCACGGGAAGGGTTCTTGTCCCTAGGGTTGATCAGGCCAGCAGCATTTTGCTCTTCTTGGAAGCCCCTGAGATGGCTCCAGGTGGAGGCAGAAAAGGCAGTGCCAGTGTCCCCTTGTCCCCTTAGAGGCATAAGCAGCCCGTGGACCAGGAGCCGGTCTTGCTCACATGCTCAGGGAGTAGCCGATCGCCAGCGCTGGGGTCAGGAAGGAATTTTCCCCCGGGGCAGATTGGCACTGGTCCCCGGGGGTTTTTTTGCCTTCCTCTGAGCACTGAGCATGACCCCTTGGCAGGGCTCCTCTGGTCCTGGTGCTCTGGGTTATGGCCTGGTGCTTCATGCTCCACGAAGGTGGCCCTCGTGTCCTGCAGCTGGGGGGGGAAGGGCTTTTTTCTCCCCAGGGTGGACTAGCAAGTGTCCCCGGGTTTTTTGCCTTCCTCCGCAGCCGAGCACAGCCCCTTCATGGGGCTCCTTTGGGCTCTGTAGCCAAAGGCAGCGGCTCGTGCTCCACGCAGCTGGCCCTCGTGCCCCGCATCCGGGGGGAGGCAGCCTTCTGCACTCCCAGGGTGGCCCCACTGTGGCCCGGGACTTGCTGCTGTCCTCTGTAGCACTGAGCACCACCCCCTGTCAGGTCTTCTCCGGCCCATTCTGGCTGGCTTCTTGCACTGCTCTCACACACCCACACCACTGCTCTGACAGATTTATCAAAAGAAAATAGAACCTAAACTAAGCTAGATTAAAATTAACTAAGCTAAGCTAGCCTAACCTGAAATAAAGAACTTTGTTTAAATAAATAACTTTCGTTTCCTTTTATTTATTCATTATTTTATTGGGGTCTTTATGTTATTTTATTTGTATTTAGAAATGAATTGATTTTACTCTTTTATTATTTTCCTTAATTTTACACCTAAATAGTTAAAATACTCTTTCCACCTGTATCCTTTCTGACTTGTGTCTTTGAAAGCGTTTTTGGTGCTGAAACCCCCCTGCCATTTCAGGTAAATAACGGTCTCATCATTATACAACTCGTTGGGAGTGCAGGGAATGGAATGGAATGGAATGGAATGGAATGGAAGGGATGGAACAGAAGAGCTCCGCTATGTTATGCATATAGTTCTGCGATGACAAGCTCTGACGTAGGTCTGAGGGGCTGTCTGCAGTCCCAAGGGAGGCCAGTCCCCCCCAGGAGACCACTCAGGAAACAAGCCTATGGAGAGCGACCAGCGGTCATTCTGCATTTCAAGGATTTGCCCAGATGTGCTGGGGGGATTTGTTGCCACTCTCAAAATCTCGGCCCTTCATACAGTACCTTTATGTGATACTTAGCTGAGGGTTTTAAAACTCTTCCACACAACTGAGTCAGTTACTTGTTTTTCCTGAGTGTTGCGGGGAAAAGCTGCTCAGTCCGTGCGCTTTAAACCGAATTGGGATCAAAGCGCTTCATTGAGCTACCAAGAACATGGAAGTAGACAGCAGTCAGTGAAGGGTTGCATTCAAGTTGTAATGCAAGAGGTAACCCCCCAAACTAGACACATGAATGATAACTAAACACAAACAAGTATCTGAACACCCTGTGTAAGAAACGCAGAAGAGATTTCTTAAATCCTTCTTTCCACGAAAATACCTCACCATAAGCAGCACAGTAGCAAATGCCACTTGCTGTGTTGATAAGGAATGGTGAGGAACTCCTGTATGTTCTCTGTGCTTCTGCAGAGTTCACCCAGAGGGAACCAAAAGCCCTTTCTTTCACCTCTGGGATCACCACAGGCAAATGACCGTACACGGTATAAAATCCTTCAATGATACAGTCTGAAGACAGCGATTAATTTACAGGGACAGCCCGCAGCGGTGCCCAGTCTGTGGCCACCATGGGCAGGGAGAGCCCCCTGGGCCTAGGCCCGGCCTCAGGGACAGCAGCCCAAAGGCCTTTCTCCAAGGCATGCTGGCTGAAGGGGCAGCAGCAGAGCTGCAGTGGGCAGGGCTGGGGGGCGGGGCCCCGTCACCCCCGTCCCCCCACCCCCCCCCCCCCCCGTGTCATAGGGCCCCACCCGCCAACGCAGCATCACAATGCTCTGGGGCAGTATAAGGCAGCGTCCTCCCGTGTTCCACTGCCAGAGTGCCCGGCTTGCCACCAGGACAGAGCTGGCAGCCTGCAGGCAGCCGAGAGGAATTTCCTTGAGGCACCAGTGGAATTACTTGGAGGGGCAGAGAAGGGAAGACTGCCTGAAGCTGCTGGGGCTCTTCTGCTGCAATTGCAGCTCCTGGAGGGGCCACACTCACAGCTTATGGGATGGATGGATGAGGATGGATAGGATGGATGGATGGATGGATGGATGGAAGTCCTGCTTCAGTCCTCGGGGGGCTTGCCGTCCTCATCAGATTCTGGGGAGATAGCGGCAGTAGCCATAGGAAACAGGATGCACAGATGGGCCAGTGGCCTCACCCGGTGCTTTGCAGCTCCCGCTGCCAGGCACGGGAAGGGTTCTTGTCCCTAGGGTTGATCAGGCCAGCAGCATTTTGCTCTTCTTGGAAGCCCCTGAGATGGCTCCAGGTGGAGGCAGAAAAGGCAGTGCCAGTGTCCCCTTGTCCCCTTAGAGGCATAAGCAGCCCGTGGACCAGGAGCCGGTCTTGCTCACATGCTCAGGGAGTAGCCGATCGCCAGCGCTGGGGTCAGGAAGGAATTTTCCCCCGGGCAGATTGGCACTGGTCCCCGGGGGTTTTTTGCCTTCCTCTGAGCACTGAGCATGACCCCTTGGCAGGGCTCCTCTGGTCCTGGTGCTCTGGGTTATGGCCTGGTGCTCATGCTCCACGAAGGTGGCCCTCGTGTCCTGCAGCTGGGGGGGGAAGGGCTTTTTTCTCCCAGGGTGGACTAGCAAGTGTCCCCGGGGTTTTTTGCCTTCCTCCGCAGCCGAGCACAGCCCCTTCATGGGGCTCCTTTGGGCTCCTGTAGCCCAAAGGCAGCGGCTCGTGCTCCACGCAGCTGGCCCTCGTGCCCCGCATCCGGGGGGAGGCAGCCTTCTGCACTCCCAGGGTGGCCCCACTGTGGCCCCGGGACTTGCTGCTGTCCTCTGTAGCACTGAGCACCACCCCTGTCAGGTCTTCTCCGGCCCATTCTGGCTGGCTTCTTGCACTGCTCTCACACCACCACAGCACTGCTCTGACAGATTTATCAAAAGAAAATAGAACCTAAACTAAGCTAGATTAAAATTAACTAAGCTAAGCTAGCCTAACCTGAAATAAAGAACTTTGTTTAAATAAATAACTTTCGTTTCCTTTTATTTATTCATTATTTTATTGGGGTCTTTATGTTATTTTATTTGTATTTAGAAATGCATTGATTTTACTCTTTTATTATTTTCCTTAATTTTACACCTAAATAGTTAAAATACTCTTTCCACCTGTATCCTTTCTGACTTGTGTCTTTGAAAGCGTTTTTGGTGCTGAAACCCCCCTGCCATTTCAGGTAAATAACGGTCTCATCATTATACAACTCGTTGGGAGTGCAGGGAATGGAATGGAATGGAATGGAATGGAATGGAATGGAATGGAACAGAAGAGCTCCGCTATGTTATGCATATAGTTCTGCATGACAAGCTCTGACATAGGTCTGAGGGGCTGTCTGCAGTCCCAAGGGAGGCCAGTCCCCCCCAGGAGACCACTCAGGAAACAAGCCTATGGGAGAGTGACCAGCGGTCATTCTGCATTTCAAGGATTTGCCCAGATGTGCTGGGGGGATTTGTTGCCACTCTCAAAATCTCAGCCCTTCATACAGTACCTTTATGTGATACTTAGCTGAGGGTTTTAAAACTCTTCCACACAACTGAGTCAGTTACTTGTTTTTCCTGAGTGTTGCGGGGAAAAGCTGCTCAGTCCGTGCGCTTTAAACCGAATTGGGATCAAAGCGCTTCATTGAGCTACCAAGAACATGGAAGTAGACAGCAGTCAGTGAAGGGTTGCATTCAAGTTGTAATGCAAGAGGTAACCCCCAAACTAGACACATGAATGATAACTAAACACAAACAAGTATCTGAACACCCTGTGTAAGAAACGCAGAAGAGATTTCTTAAATCCTTCTTTCCAAGAAAATACCTCACCATAAGCAGCACAGTAGCAAATGCCACTTGCTGTGTTGATAAGGAATGGTGAGGAACTCCTGTATGTTCTCTGTGCTTCTGCAGAGTTCACCCAGAGGGAACCAAAAGCCCTTTCTTTCACCTCTGGGATCACCACAGGCAAATGACCGTACACGGTATAAAATCCTTCAATGATACAGTCTGAAGACAGCGATTAATTTACAGGGACAGCCCGCAGCGGTGCCCAGTCTGTGGCCACCATGGGCAGGGAGAGCCCCCTGGGCCTAGGCCCGGCCTCAGGGACAGCAGCCCAAAGGCCTTTCTCCAAGGCATGCTGGCTGAAGGGGCAGCAGCAGAGCTGCAGTGGGCAGGGCTGGGGGGCGGGGCCCCGTCACCCCCGTCACCCCACCCCCCCCCCCCCGTGTCATAGGGCCCCACCCGCCAACGCAGCATCACAATGCTCTGGGGCAGTATAAGGCAGCGTCCTCCCGTGTTCCACTGCCAGAGTGCCCGGCTTTGCCACCAGGACAGAGCTGGCAGCCTGCAGGCAGCCGAGAGGAATTTCCTTGAGGCACCAGTGGAATTACTTGGAGGGGCAGAGAAGGGAAGACTGCCTGAAGCTGCTGGGGCTCTTCTGCTGCAATTGCAGCTCCTGGAGGGGCCACACTCACAGCTTATGGGATGGATGGATGGATGGATGGATGGATGGATGGATGGATGGATGGATGGAAGTCCTGCTTCAGTCCTCGGGGGGCTTGCCGTCCTCATCAGATTCTGGGGAGATAGCGGCAGTAGCCATAGGAAACAGGATGCACAGATGGGCCAGTGGCCTCACCCGGTGCTTTGCAGCTCCCGCTGCCAGGCACGGGAAGGGTTCTTGTCCCTAGGGTTGATCAGGCCAGCAGCATTTTGCTCTTCTTGGAAGCCCCTGAGATGGCTCCAGGTGGAGGCAGAAAAGGCAGTGCCAGTGTCCCCTTGTCCCCTTAGAGGCATAAGCAGCCCGTGGACCAGGAGCCGGTCTTGCTCACATGCTCAGGGAGTAGCCGATCGCCAGCGCTGGGGTCAGGAAGGAATTTTCCCCCGGGGCAGATTGGCACTGGTCCCCGGGGGTTTTTTGCCTTCCTCTGAGCACTGAGCATGACCCCTTGGCAGGGCTCCTCTGGTCCTGGTGCTCTGGGTTATGGCCTGGTGCTCATGCTCCACGAAGGTGGCCCTCGTGTCCTGCAGCTGGGGGGGGAAGGGCTTTTTTCTCCCCAGGGTGGACTAGCAAGTGTCCCCGGGGTTTTTTGCCTTCCTCCGCAGCCGAGCACAGCCCCTTCATGGGGCTCCTTTGGGCTCCTGTAGCCCAAAGGCAGCGGCTCGTGCTCCACGCAGCTGGCCCTCGTGCCCCGCATCCGGGGGGAGGCAGCCTTCTGCACTCCCAGGGTGGCCCCACTGTGGCCCCGGGACTTGCTGCTGTCCTCTGTAGCACTGAGCACCACCCCTGTCAGGTCTTCTCCGGCCCATTCTGGCTGGCTTCTTGCACTGCTCTCACACCACCACAGCACTGCTCTGACAGATTTATCAAAAGAAAATAGAACCTAAACTAAGCTAGATTAAAATTAACTAAGCTAAGCTAGCCTAACCTGAAATAAAGAACTTTGTTTAAATAAATAACTTTCGTTTCCTTTTATTTATTCATTATTTTATTGGGGTCTTTATGTTATTTTATTTGTATTTAGAAATGCATTGATTTTACTCTTTTATTATTTTCCTTAATTTTACACCTAAATAGTTAAAATACTCTTTCCACCTGTATCCTTTCTGACTTGTGTCTTTGAAAGCGTTTTTGGTGCTGAAACCCCCCTGCCATTTCAGGTAAATAACGGTCTCATCATTATACAACTCGTTGGGAGTGCAGGGAATGGAATGGAATGGAATGGAATGGAATGGAATGGAACAGAAGAGCTCCGCTATGTTATGCATATAGTTCTGCATGACAAGCTCTGACGTAGGTCTGAGGGGCTGTCTGCAGTCCCAAGGGAGGCCAGTCCCCCCCAGGAGACCACTCAGGAAACAAGCCTATGGGAGAGTGACCAGCGGTCATTCTGCATTTCAAGGATTTGCCCAGATGTGCTGGGGGGATTTGTTGCCACTCTCAAAATCTCGGCCCTTCATACAGTACCTTTATGTGATACTTAGCTGAGGGTTTTAAAACTCTTCCACACAACTGAGTCAGTTACTTGTTTTTCCTGAGTGTTGCGGGGAAAAGCTGCTCAGTCCGTGCGCTTTAAACCGAATTGGGATCAAAGCGCTTCATTGAGCTACCAAGAACATGGAAGTAGACAGCAGTCAGTGAAGGGTTGCATTCAAGTTGTAATGCAAGAGGTAACCCCCCAAACTAGACACATGAATGATAACTAAACACAAACAAGTATCTGAACACCCTGTGTAAGAAACGCAGAAGAGATTTCTTAAATCCTTCTTTCCAAGAAAATACCTCACCATAAGCAGCACAGTAGCAAATGCCACTTGCTGTGTTGATAAGGAATGGTGAGGAACTCCTGTATGTTCTCTGTGCTTCTGCAGAGTTCACCCAGAGGGAACCAAAAGCCCTTTCTTTCACCTCTGGGATCACCACAGGCAAATGACCGTACACGGTATAAAATCCTTCAATGATACAGTCTGAAGACAGCGATTAATTTACAGGGACAGCCCGCAGCGGTGCCCAGTCTGTGGCCACCATGGGCAGGGAGAGCCCCCTGGGCCTAGGCCCGGCCTCAGGGACAGCAGCCCAAAGGCCTTTCTCCAAGGCATGCTGGCTGAAGGGGCAGCAGCAGAGCTGCAGTGAGCAGGGCGGGGGGGCGGGGCCCCGTCACCCCCGTCACCCCACCCCCCCCCCCCCCCCCGTGTCATAGGGCCCCACCCGCCAACGCAGCATCACAATGCTCTGGGGCAGTATAAGGCAGCGTCCTCCCGTGTTCCACTGCCAGAGTGCCCGGCTTTGCCACCAGGACAGAGCTGGCAGCCTGCAGGCAGCCGAGAGGAATTTCCTTGAGGCACCAGTGGAATTACTTGGAGGGGCAGAGAAGGGAAGACTGCCTGAAGCTGCTGGGGCTCTTCTGCTGCAATTGCAGCTCCTGGAGGGGCCACACTCACAGCTTATGGGATGGATGGATGGATGGATGGATGGATGGATGGATGGATGGATGGAAGTCCTGCTTCAGTCCTCGGGGGGCTTGCCGTCCTCATCAGATTCTGGGGAGATAGCGGCAGTAGCCATAGGAAACAGGATGCACAGATGGGCCAGTGGCCTCACCCGGTGCTTTGCAGCTCCCGCTGCCAGGCACGGGAAGGGTTCTTGTCCCTAGGGTTGATCAGGCCAGCAGCATTTTGCTCTTCTTGGAAGCCCCTGAGATGGCTCCAGGTGGAGGCAGAAAAGGCAGTGCCAGTGTCCCCTTGTCCCCTTAGAGGCATAAGCAGCCCGTGGACCAGGAGCCGGTCTTGCTCACATGCTCAGGGAGTAGCCGATCGCCAGCGCTGGGGTCAGGAAGGAATTTTCCCCCGGGGCAGATTGGCACTGGTCCCCGGGGGTTTTTTGCCTTCCTCTGAGCACTGAGCATGACCCCTTGGCAGGGCTCCTCTGGTCCTGGTGCTCTGGGTTATGGCCTGGTGCTCATGCTCCACGAAGGTGGCCCTCGTGTCCTGCAGCTGGGGGGGGAAGGGCTTTTTTCTCCCCAGGGTGGACTAGCAAGTGTCCCCGGGGTTTTTTGCCTTCCTCCGCAGCCGAGCACAGCCCCTTCATGGGGCTCCTTTGGGCTCCTGTAGCCCAAAGGCAGCGGCTCGTGCTCCACGCAGCTGGCCCTCGTGCCCCGCATCCGGGGGGAGGCAGCCTTCTGCACTCCCAGGGTGGCCCCACTGTGGCCCCGGGACTTGCTGCTGTCCTCTGTAGCACTGAGCACCACCCCCTGTCAGGTCTTCTCCGGCCCATTCTGGCTGGCTTCTTGCACTGCTCTCACACCACCACAGCACTGCTCTGACAGATTTATCAAAAGAAAATAGAACCTAAACTAAGCTAGATTAAAATTAACTAAGCTAAGCTAGCCTAACCTGAAATAAAGAACTTTGTTTAAATAAATAACTTTCGTTTCCTTTTATTTATTCATTATTTTATTGGGGTCTTTATGTTATTTTATTTGTATTTAGAAATGCATTGATTTTACTCTTTTATTATTTTCCTTAATTTTACACCTAAATAGTTAAAATACTCTTTCCACCTGTATCCTTTCTGACTTGTGTCTTTGAAAGCGTTTTTGGTGCTGAAACCCCCCTGCCATTTCAGGTAAATAACGGTCTCATCATTATACAACTCGTTGGGAGTGCAGGGAATGGAATGGAATGGAATGGAATGGAATGGAATGGAATGGAATGGAACAGAAGAGCTCCGCTATGTTATGCATATAGTTCTGCATGACAAGCTCTGACGTAGGTCTGAGGGGCTGTCTGCAGTCCCAAGGGAGGCCAGTCCCCCCCAGGAGACCACTCAGGAAACAAGCCTATGGGAGAGTGACCAGCGGTCATTCTGCATTTCAAGGATTTGCCCAGATGTGCTGGGGGGATTTGTTGCCACTCTCAAAATCTCGGCCCTTCATACAGTACCTTTATGTGATACTTAGCTGAGGGTTTTAAAACTCTTCCACACAACTGAGTCAGTTACTTGTTTTTCCTGAGTGTTGCGGGGAAAAGCTGCTCAGTCCGTGCGCTTTAAACCGAATTGGGATCAAAGCGCTTCATTGAGCTACCAAGAACATGGAAGTAGACAGCAGTCAGTGAAGGGTTGCATTCAAGTTGTAATGCAAGAGGTAACCCCCCAAACTAGACACATGAATGATAACTAAACACAAACAAGTATCTGAACACCCTGTGTAAGAAACGCAGAAGAGATTTCTTAAATCCTTCTTTCCAAGAAAATACCTCACCATAAGCAGCACAGTAGCAAATGCCACTTGCTGTGTTGATAAGGAATGGTGAGGAACTCCTGTATGTTCTCTGTGCTTCTGCAGAGTTCACCCAGAGGGAACCAAAAGCCCTTTCTTTCACCTCTGGGATCACCACAGGCAAATGACCGTACACGGTATAAAATCCTTCAATGATACAGTCTGAAGACAGCGATTAATTTACAGGGACAGCCCGCAGCGGTGCCCAGTCTGTGGCCACCATGGGCAGGGAGAGCCCCCTGGGCCTAGGCCCGGCCTCAGGGACAGCAGCCCAAAGGCCTTTCTCCAAGGCATGCGGGGTGAAGGGGCAGCAGCAGAGCTGCAGTGTGCAGGGCTGGGGGGCGGGGCCCCGTCACCCCCGTCACCCCACCCCCCCCCCCCCCCCGTGTCATAGGGCCCCACCCGCCAACGCAGCATCACAATGCTCTGGGGCAGTATAAGGCAGCGTCCTCCCGTGTTCCACTGCCAGAGTGCCCGGCTTTGCCACCAGGACAGAGCTGGCAGCCTGCAGGCAGCCGAGAGGAATTTCCTTGAGGCACCAGTGGAATTACTTGGAGGGGCAGAGAAGGGAAGACTGCCTGAAGCTGCTGGGGCTCTTCTGCTGCAATTGCAGCTCCTGGAGGGGCCACACTCACAGCTTATGGGATGGATGGATGGATGGATGGATGGATGGATGGATGGATGGATGGAAGTCCTGCTTCAGTCCTCGGGGGGCTTGCCGTCCTCATCAGATTCTGGGGAGATAGCGGCAGTAGCCATAGGAAACAGGATGCACAGATGGGCCAGTGGCCTCACCCGGTGCTTTGCAGCTCCCGCTGCCAGGCACGGGAAGGGTTCTTGTCCCTAGGGTTGATCAGGCCAGCAGCATTTTGCTCTTCTTGGAAGCCCCTGAGATGGCTCCAGGTGGAGGCAGAAAAGGCAGTGCCAGTGTCCCCTTGTCCCCTTAGAGGCATAAGCAGCCCGTGGACCAGGAGCCGGTCTTGCTCACATGCTCAGGGAGTAGCCGATCGCCAGCGCTGGGGTCAGGAAGGAATTTTCCCCCGGGGCAGATTGGCACTGGTCCCCGGGGGTTTTTTGCCTTCCTCTGAGCACTGAGCATGACCCCTTGGCAGGGCTCCTCTGGTCCTGGTGCTCTGGGTTATGGCCTGGTGCTCATGCTCCACGAAGGTGGCCCTCGTGTCCTGCAGCTGGGGGGGGAAGGGCTTTTTTCTCCCCAGGGTGGACTAGCAAGTGTCCCCGGGGTTTTTTGCCTTCCTCCGCAGCCGAGCACAGCCCCTTCATGGGGCTCCTTTGGGCTCCTGTAGCCCAAAGGCAGCGGCTCGTGCTCCACGCAGCTGGCCCTCGTGCCCCGCATCCGGGGGGAGGCAGCCTTCTGCACTCCCAGGGTGGCCCCACTGTGGCCCCGGGACTTGCTGCTGTCCTCTGTAGCACTGAGCACCACCCCTGTCAGGTCTTCTCCGGCCCATTCTGGCTGGCTTCTTGCACTGCTCTCACACCACCACAGCACTGCTCTGACAGATTTATCAAAAGAAAATAGAACCTAAACTAAGCTAGATTAAAATTAACTAAGCTAAGCTAGCCTAACCTGAAATAAAGAACTTTGTTTAAATAAATAACTTTCGTTTCCTTTTATTTATTCATTATTTTATTGGGGTCTTTATGTTATTTTATTTGTATTTAGAAATGCATTGATTTTACTCTTTTATTATTTTCCTTAATTTTACACCTAAATAGTTAAAATACTCTTTCCACCTGTATCCTTTCTGACTTGTGTCTTTGAAAGCGTTTTTGGTGCTGAAACCCCCCTGCCATTTCAGGTAAATAACGGTCTCATCATTATACAACTCGTTGGGAGTGCAGGGAATGGAATGGAATGGAATGGAATGGAATGGAATGGAATGGAACAGAAGAGCTCCGCTATGTTATGCATATAGTTCTGCATGACAAGCTCTGACGTAGGTCTGAGGGGCTGTCTGCAGTCCCAAGGGAGGCCAGTCCCCCCCAGGAGACCACTCAGGAAACAAGCCTATGGGAGAGTGACCAGCGGTCATTCTGCATTTCAAGGATTTGCCCAGATGTGCTGGGGGGATTTGTTGCCACTCTCAAAATCTCGGCCCTTCATACAGTACCTTTATGTGATACTTAGCTGAGGGTTTTAAAACTCTTCCACACAACTGAGTCAGTTACTTGTTTTTCCTGAGTGTTGCGGGGAAAAGCTGCTCAGTCCGTGCGCTTTAAACCGAATTGGGATCAAAGCGCTTCATTGAGCTACCAAGAACATGGAAGTAGACAGCAGTCAGTGAAGGGTTGCATTCAAGTTGTAATGCAAGAGGTAACCCCCCAAACTAGACACATGAATGATAACTAAACACAAACAAGTATCTGAACACCCTGTGTAAGAAACGCAGAAGAGATTTCTTAAATCCTTCTTTCCAAGAAAATACCTCACCATAAGCAGCACAGTAGCAAATGCCACTTGCTGTGTTGATAAGGAATGGTGAGGAACTCCTGTATGTTCTCTGTGCTTCTGCAGAGTTCACCAGAGGGAACCAAAAGCCCTTTCTTTCACCTCTGGGATCACCACAGGCAAATGACCGTACGGTATAAAATCCTTCAATGATACAGTCTGAAGACAGCGATTAATTTACAGGGACAGCCCGCAGCGGTGCCCAGTCTGTGGCCACCATGGGCAGGGAGAGCCCCCTGGGCCTAGGCCCGGCCTCAGGGACAGCAGCCCAAAGGCCTTTCTCCAAGGCATGCTGGCTGAAGGGGCAGCAGCAGAGCTGCAGTGAGCAGGGCTGGGGGGCGGGGCCCCGTCACCCCCGTCACCCCACCCCCCCCCCCCCCCGTGTCATAGGGCCCCACCCGCCAACGCAGCATCACAATGCTCTGGGGCAGTATAAGGCAGCGTCCTCCCGTGTTCCACTGCCAGAGTGCCCGGCTTTGCCACCAGGACAGAGCTGGCAGCCTGCAGGCAGCCGAGAGGAATTTCCTTGAGGCACCAGTGGAATTACTTGGAGGGGCAGAGAAGGGAAGACTGCCTGAAGCTGCTGGGGCTCTTCTGCTGCAATTGCAGCTCCTGGAGGGGCCACACTCACAGCTTATGGGATGGATGGATGGATGGATGGATGGATGGATGGATGGATGGATGGAAGTCCTGCTTCAGTCCTCGGGGGGCTTGCCGTCCTCATCAGATTCTGGGGAGATAGCGGCAGTAGCCATAGGAAACAGGATGCACAGATGGGCCAGTGGCCTCACCCGGTGCTTTGCAGCTCCCGCTGCCAGGCACGGGAAGGGTTCTTGTCCCTAGGGTTGATCAGGCCAGCAGCATTTTGCTCTTCTTGGAAGCCCCTGAGATGGCTCCAGGTGGAGGCAGAAAAGGCAGTGCCAGTGTCCCCTTGTCCCCTTAGAGGCATAAGCAGCCCGTGGACCAGGAGCCGGTCTTGCTCACATGCTCAGGGAGTAGCCGATCGCCAGCGCTGGGGTCAGGAAGGAATTTTCCCCCGGGGCAGATTGGCACTGGTCCCCGGGGGTTTTTTGCCTTCCTCTGAGCACTGAGCATGACCCCTTGGCAGGGCTCCTCTGGTCCTGGTGCTCTGGGTTATGGCCTGGTGCTCATGCTCCACGAAGGTGGCCCTCGTGTCCTGCAGCTGGGGGGGGAAGGGCTTTTTTCTCCCCAGGGTGGACTAGCAAGTGTCCCCGGGGTTTTTTGCCTTCCTCCGCAGCCGAGCACAGCCCCTTCATGGGGCTCCTTTGGGCTCCTGTAGCCCAAAGGCAGCGGCTCGTGCTCCACGCAGCTGGCCCTCGTGCCCCGCATCCGGGGGGAGGCAGCCTTCTGCACTCCCAGGGTGGCCCCACTGTGGCCCCGGGACTTGCTGCTGTCCTCTGTAGCACTGAGCACCACCCCCTGTCAGGTCTTCTCCGGCCCATTCTGGCTGGCTTCTTGCACTGCTCTCACACCACCACAGCACTGCTCTGACAGATTTATCAAAAGAAAATAGAACCTAAACTAAGCTAGATTAAAATTAACTAAGCTAAGCTAGCCTAACCTGAAATAAAGAACTTTGTTTAAATAAATAACTTTCGTTTCCTTTTATTTATTCATTATTTTATTGGGGTCTTTATGTTATTTTATTTGTATTTAGAAATGCATTGATTTTACTCTTTTATTATTTTCCTTAATTTTACACCTAAATAGTTAAAATACTCTTTCCACCTGTATCCTTTCTGACTTGTGTCTTTGAAAGCGTTTTTGGTGCTGAAACCCCCCTGCCATTTCAGGTAAATAACGGTCTCATCATTATACAACTCGTTGGGAGTGCAGGGGAATGGAATGGAATGGAATGGAATGGAATGGAATGGAACAGAAGAGCTCCGCTATGTTATGCATATAGTTCTGCATGACAAGCTCTGACGTAGGTCTGAGGGGCTGTCTGCAGTCCCAAGGGAGGCCAGTCCCCCCCAGGAGACCACTCAGGAAACAAGCCTATGGGAGAGTGACCAGCGGTCATTCTGCATTTCAAGGATTTGCCCAGATGTGCTGGGGGGATTTGTTGCCACTCTCAAAATCTCGGCCCTTCATACAGTACCTTTATGTGATACTTAGCTGAGGGTTTTAAAACTCTTCCACACAACTGAGTCAGTTACTTGTTTTTCCTGAGTGTTGCGGGGAAAAGCTGCTCAGTCCGTGCGCTTTAAACCGAATTGGGATCAAAGCGCTTCATTGAGCTACCAAGAACATGGAAGTAGACAGCAGTCAGTGAAGGGTTGCATTCAAGTTGTAATGCAAGAGGTAACCCCCCAAACTAGACACATGAATGATAACTAAACACAAACAAGTATCTGAACACCCTGTGTAAGAAACGCAGAAGAGATTTCTTAAATCCTTCTTTCCAAGAAAATACCTCACCATAAGCAGCACAGTAGCAAATGCCACTTGCTGTGTTGATAAGGAATGGTGAGGAACTCCTGTATGTTCTCTGTGCTTCTGCAGAGTTCACCCAGAGGGAACCAAAAGCCCTTTCTTTCACCTCTGGGATCACCACAGGCAAATGACCGTACACGGTATAAAATCCTTCAATGATACAGTCTGAAGACAGCGATTAATTTACAGGGACAGCCCGCAGCGGTGCCCAGTCTGTGGCCACCATGGGCAGGGAGAGCCCCTGGGCCTAGGCCCGGCCTCAGGGACAGCAGCCCAAAGGCCTTTCTCCAAGGCATGCTGGCTGAAGGGGCAGCAGCAGAGCTGCAGTGAGCAGGGCTGGGGGGCGGGGCCCCGTCACCCCCGTCACCCCACCCCCCCCCCCCCGTGTCATAGGGCCCCACCCGCCAACGCAGCATCACAATGCTCTGGGGCAGTATAAGGCAGCGTCCTCCCGTGTTCCACTGCCAGAGTGCCCGGCTTTGCCACCAGGACAGAGCTGGCAGCCTGCAGGCAGCCGAGAGGAATTTCCTTGAGGCACCAGTGGAATTACTTGGAGGGGCAGAGAAGGGAAGACTGCCTGAAGCTGCTGGGGCTCTTCTGCTGCAATTGCAGCTCCTGGAGGGGCCACACTCACAGCTTATGGGATGGATGGATGGATGGATGGATGGATGGATGGATGGATGGATGGAAGTCCTGCTTCAGTCCTCGGGGGGCTTGCCGTCCTCATCAGATTCTGGGGAGATAGCGGCAGTAGCCATAGGAAACAGGATGCACAGATGGGCCAGTGGCCTCACCCGGTGCTTTGCAGCTCCCGCTGCCAGGCACGGGAAGGGTTCTTGTCCCTAGGGTTGATCAGGCCAGCAGCATTTTGCTCTTCTTGGAAGCCCCTGAGATGGCTCCAGGTGGAGGCAGAAAAGGCAGTGCCAGTGTCCCCTTGTCCCCTTAGAGGCATAAGCAGCCCGTGGACCAGGAGCCGGTCTTGCTCACATGCTCAGGGAGTAGCCGATCGCCAGCGCTGGGGTCAGGAAGGAATTTTCCCCCGGGGCAGATTGGCACTGGTCCCCGGGGGTTTTTTGCCTTCCTCTGAGCACTGAGCATGACCCCTTGGCAGGGCTCCTCTGGTCCTGGTGCTCTGGGTTATGGCCTGGTGCTCATGCTCCACGAAGGTGGCCCTCGTGTCCTGCAGCTGGGGGGGGAAGGGCTTTTTTCTCCCCAGGGTGGACTAGCAAGTGTCCCCGGGGTTTTTTGCCTTCCTCCGCAGCCGAGCACAGCCCCTTCATGGGGCTCCTTTGGGCTCCTGTAGCCCAAAGGCAGCGGCTCGTGCTCCACGCAGCTGGCCCTCGTGCCCCGCATCCGGGGGGAGGCAGCCTTCTGCACTCCCAGGGTGGCCCCACTGTGGCCCCGGGACTTGCTGCTGTCCTCTGTAGCACTGAGCACCACCCCCTGTCAGGTCTTCTCCGGCCCATTCTGGCTGGCTTCTTGCACTGCTCTCACACCACCACAGCACTGCTCTGACAGATTTATCAAAAGAAAATAGAACCTAAACTAAGCTAGATTAAAATTAACTAAGCTAAGCTAGCCTAACCTGAAATAAAGAACTTTGTTTAAATAAATAACTTTCGTTTCCTTTTATTTATTCATTATTTTATTGGGGTCTTTATGTTATTTTATTTGTATTTAGAAATGCATTGATTTTACTCTTTTATTATTTTCCTGAATTTTACACCTAAATAGTTAAAATACTCTTTCCACCTGTATCCTTTCTGACTTGTGTCTTTGAAAGCGTTTTTGGTGCTGAAACCCCCCTGCCATTTCAGGTAAATAACGGTCTCATCATTATACAACTCGTTGGGAGTGCAGGGAATGGAATGGAATGGAAATGGAATGGAATGGAATGGAATGGAACAGAAGAGCTCCGCTATGTTATGCATATAGTTCTGCATGACAAGCTCTGACGTAGGTCTGAGGGGCTGTCTGCAGTCCCAAGGGAGGCCAGTCCCCCCCAGGAGACCACTCAGGAAACAAGCCTATGGGAGAGTGACCAGCGGTCATTCTGCATTTCAAGGATTTGCCCAGATGTGCTGGGGGGATTTGTTGCCACTCTCAAAATCTCGGCCCTTCATACAGTACCTTTATGTGATACTTAGCTGAGGGTTTTAAAACTCTTCCACACAACTGAGTCAGTTACTTGTTTTTCCTGAGTGTTGCGGGGAAAAGCTGCTCAGTCCGTGCGCTTTAAACCGAATTGGGATCAAAGCGCTTCATTGAGCTACCAAGAACATGGAAGTAGACAGCAGTCAGTGAAGGGTTGCATTCAAGTTGTAATGCAAGAGGTAACCCCCCAAACTAGACACATGAATGATAACTAAACACAAACAAGTATCTGAACACCCTGTGTAAGAAACGCAGAAGAGATTTCTTAAATCCTTCTTTCCAAGAAAATACCTCACCATAAGCAGCACAGTAGCAAATGCCACTTGCTGTGTTGATAAGGAATGGTGAGGAACTCCTGTATGTTCTCTGTGCTTCTGCAGAGTTCACCCAGAGGGAACCAAAAGCCCTTTCTTTCACCTCTGGGATCACCACAGGCAAATGACCGTACACGGTATAAAATCCTTCAATGATACAGTCTGAAGACAGCGATTAATTTACAGGGACAGCCCGCAGCGGTGCCCAGTCTGTGGCCACCATGGGCAGGGAGAGCCCCCTGGGCCTAGGCCCGGCCTCAGGGACAGCAGCCCAAAGGCCTTTCTCCAAGGCATGCTGGCTGAAGGGGCAGCAGCAGAGCTGCAGTGAGCAGGGCTGGGGGGCGGGGCCCCGTCACCCCCGTCACCCCACCCCCCCCCCCCCCGTGTCATAGGGCCCCACCCGCCAACGCAGCATCACAATGCTCTGGGGCAGTATAAGGCAGCGTCCTCCCGTGTTCCACTGCCAGAGTGCCCGGCTTTGCCACCAGGACAGAGCTGGCAGCCTGCAGGCAGCCGAGAGGAATTTCCTTGAGGCACCAGTGGAATTACTTGGAGGGGCAGAGAAGGGAAGACTGCCTGAAGCTGCTGGGGCTCTTCTGCTGCAATTGCAGCTCCTGGAGGGGCCACACTCACAGCTTATGGGATGGATGGATGGATGGATGGATGGATGGATGGATGGATGGATGGAAGTCCTGCTTCAGTCCTCGGGGAGCTTGCCGTCCTCATCAGATTCTGGGGAGATAGCGGCAGTAGCCATAGGAAACAGGATGCACAGATGGGCCAGTGGCCTCACCGGTGCTTTGCAGCTCCCGCTGCCAGGCACGGGAAGGGTTCTTGTCCTTAGGGTTGATCAGGCCAGCAGCATTTTGCTCTTCTTGGAAGCCCCTGAGATGGCTCCAGGTGGAGGCAGAAAAGGCAGTGCCAGTGTCCCCTTGTCCCCTTAGAGGCATAAGCAGCCCGTGGACCAGGAGCCGGTCTTGCTCACATGCTCAGGGAGTAGCCGATCGCCAGCGCTGGGGTCAGGAAGGAATTTTCCCCCGGGGCAGATTGGCACTGGTCCCCGGGGGTTTTTTGCCTTCCTCTGAGCACTGAGCATGACCCCTTGGCAGGGCTCCTCTGGTCCTGGTGCTCTGGGTTATGGCCTGGTGCTCATGCTCCACGAAGGTGGCCCTCGTGTCCTGCAGCTGGGGGGGGAAGGGCTTTTTTCTCCCCAGGGTGGACTAGCAAGTGTCCCCGGGGTTTTTTGCCTTCCTCTGCAGCCGAGCACAGCCCCTTCATGGGGCTCCTTTGGGCTCCTGTAGCCCAAAGGCAGCGGCTCGTGCTCCACGCAGCTGGCCCTCGTGCCCCGCATCCGGGGGGAGGCAGCCTTCTGCACTCCCAGGGTGGCCCCACTGTGGCCCCGGGACTTGCTGCTGTCCTCTGTAGCACTGAGCACCACCCCCTGTCAGGTCTTCTCCGGCCCATTCTGGCTGGCTTCTTGCACTGCTCTCACACCACCACAGCACTGCTCTGACAGATTTATCAAAAGAAAATAGAACCTAAACTAAGCTAGATTAAAATTAACTAAGCTAAGCTAGCCTAACCTGAAATAAAGAACTTTGTTTAAATAAATAACTTTCGTTTCCTTTTATTTATTCATTATTTTATTGGGGTCTTTATGTTATTTTATTTGTATTTAGAAATGCATTGATTTTACTCTTTTATTATTTTCCTTAATTTTACACCTAAATAGTTAAAATACTCTTTCCACCTGTATCCTTTCTGACTTGTGTCTTTGAAAGCGTTTTTGGTGCTGAAACCCCCCTGCCATTTCAGGTAAATAACGGTCTCATCATTATACAACTCGTTGGGAGTGCAGGGAATGGAATGGAATGGAATGGAATGGAATGGAATGGAATGGAATGGAATGGAACAGAAGAGCTCCGCTATGTTATGCATATAGTTCTGCATGACAAGCTCTGACGTAGGTCTGAGGGGCTGTCTGCAGTCCCAAGGGAGGCCAGTCCCCCCCGGAGACCACTCAGGAAACAAGCCTATGGGAGAGTGACCAGCGGTCATTCTGCATTTCAAGGATTTGCCCAGATGTGCTGGGGGGATTTGTTGCCACTCTCAAAATCTCGGCCCTTCATACAGTACCTTTATGTGATACTTAGCTGAGGGTTTTAAAACTCTTCCACACAACTGAGTCAGTTACTTGTTTTTCCTGAGTGTTGCGGGGAAAAGCTGCTCAGTCCGTGCGCTTTAAACCGAATTGGGATCAAAGCGCTTCATTGAGCTACCAAGAACATGGAAGTAGACAGCAGTCAGTGAAGGGTTGCATTCAAGTTGTAATGCAAGAGGTAACCCCCCAAACTAGACACATGAATGATAACTAAACACAAACAAGTATCTGAACACCCTGTGTAAGAAACGCAGAAGAGATTTCTTAAATCCTTCTTTCCAAGAAAATACCTCACCATAAGCAGCACAGTAGCAAATGCCACTTGCTGTGTTGATAAGGAATGGTGAGGAACTCCTGTATGTTCTCTGTGCTTCTGCAGAGTTCACCCAGAGGGAACCAAAAGCCCTTTCTTTCACCTCTGGGATCACCACAGGCAAATGACCGTACACGGTATAAAATCCTTCAATGATACAGTCTGAAGACAGCGATTAATTTACAGGGACAGCCCGCAGCGGTGCCCAGTCTGTGGCCACCATGGGCAGGGAGAGCCCCTGGGCCTAGGCCCGGCCTCAGGGACAGCAGCCCAAAGGCCTTTCTCCAAGGCATGCTGGCTGAAGGGGCAGCAGCAGAGCTGCAGTGGGCAGGGCTGGGGGGCGGGGCCCCGTCACCCCCGTCACCCCACCCCCCCCCCCCCCGTGTCATAGGGCCCCACCCGCCAACGCAGCATCACAATGCTCTGGGGCAGTATAAGGCAGCGTCCTCCCGTGTTCCACTGCCAGAGTGCCCGGCTTTGCCACCAGGACAGAGCTGGCAGCCTGCAGGCAGCCGAGAGGAATTTCCTTGAGGCACCAGTGGAATTACTTGGAGGGGCAGAGAAGGGAAGACTGCCTGAAGCTGCTGGGGCTCTTCTGCTGCAATTGCAGCTCCTGGAGGGGCCACACTCACAGCTTATGGGATGGATGGATGGATGGATGGATGGATGGATGGATGGATGGATGGATGGAAGTCCTGCTTCAGTCCTCGGGGGGCTTGCCGTCCTCATCAGATTCTGGGGAGATAGCGGCAGTAGCCATAGGAAACAGGATGCACAGATGGGCCAGTGGCCTCACCCGGTGCTTTGCAGCTCCCGCTGCCAGGCACGGGAAGGGTTCTTGTCCCTAGGGTTGATCAGGCCAGCAGCATTTTGCTCTTCTTGGAAGCCCCTGAGATGGCTCCAGGTGGAGGCAGAAAAGGCAGTGCCAGTGTCCCCTTGTCCCCTTAGAGGCATAAGCAGCCCGTGGACCAGGAGCCGGTCTTGCTCACATGCTCAGGGAGTAGCCGATCGCCAGCGCTGGGGTCAGGAAGGAATTTCCCCCGGGGCAGATTGGCACTGGTCCCCTGGGGTTTTTTGCCTTCCTCTGAGCACTGAGCATGACCCCTTGGCAGGGCTCCTCTGGTCCTGGTGCTCTGGGTTATGGCCTGGTGCTCATGCTCCACGAAGGTGGCCCTCGTGTCCTGCAGCTGGGGGGGGAAGGGCTTTTTTCTCCCCAGGGTGGACTAGCAAGTGTCCCCGGGGTTTTTTGCCTTCCTCCGCAGCCGAGCACAGCCCCTTCATGGGGCTCCTTTGGGCTCCTGTAGCCCAAAGGCAGCGGCTCGTGCTCCACGCAGCTGGCCCTCGTGCCCCGCATCCGGGGGGAGGCAGCCTTCTGCACTCCCAGGGTGGCCCCACTGTGGCCCCGGGACTTGCTGCTGTCCTCTGTAGCACTGAGCACCACCCCCTGTCAGGTCTTCTCCGGCCCATTCTGGCTGGCTTCTTGCACTGCTCTCACACCACCACAGCACTGCTCTGACAGATTTATCAAAAGAAAATAGAACCTAAACTAAGCTAGATTAAAATTAACTAAGCTAAGCTAGCCTAACCTGAAATAAAGAACTTTGTTTAAATAAATAACTTTCGTTTCCTTTTATTTATTCATTATTTTATTGGGGTCTTTATGTTATTTTATTTGTATTTAGAAATGCATTGATTTTACTCTTTTATTATTTTCCTTAATTTTACACCTAAATAGTTAAAATACTCTTTCCACCTGTATCCTTTCTGACTTGTGTCTTTGAAAGCGTTTTTGGTGCTGAAACCCCCTGCCATTTCAGGTAAATAACGGTCTCATCATTATACAACTCGTTGGGAGTGCAGGGAATGGAATGGAATGGAATGGAATGGAATGGAATGGAATGGAACAGAAGAGCTCCGCTATGTTATGCATATAGTTCTGCATGACAAGCTCTGACGTAGGTCTGAGGGGCTGTCTGCAGTCCCAAGGGAGGCCAGTCCCCCCCAGGAGACCACTCAGGAAACAAGCCTATGGGAGAGTGACCAGCGGTCATTCTGCATTTCAAGGATTTGCCCAGATGTGCTGGGGGGATTTGTTGCCACTCTCAAAATCTCGGCCCTTCATACAGTACCTTTATGTGATACTTAGCTGAGGGTTTTAAAACTCTTCCACACAACTGAGTCAGTTACTTGTTTTTCCTGAGTGTTGCGGGGAAAAGCTGCTCAGTCCGTGCGCTTTAAACCGAATTGGGATCAAAGCGCTTCATTGAGCTACCAAGAACATGGAAGTAGACAGCAGTCAGTGAAGGGTTGCATTCAAGTTGTAATGCAAGAGGTAACCCCCCAAACTAGACACATGAATGATAACTAAACACAAACAAGTATCTGAACACCCTGTGTAAGAAACGCAGAAGAGATTTCTTAAATCCTTCTTTCCAAGAAAATACCTCACCATAAGCAGCACAGTAGCAAATGCCACTTGCTGTGTTGATAAGGAATGGTGAGGAACTCCTGTATGTTCTCTGTGCTTCTGCAGAGTTCACCCAGAGGGAACCAAAAGCCCTTTCTTTCACCTCTGGGATCACCACAGGCAAATGACCGTACACGGTATAAAATCCTTCAATGATACAGTCTGAAGACAGCGATTAATTTACAGGGACAGCCCGCAGCGGTGCCCAGTCTGTGGCCACCATGGGCAGGGAGAGCCCCCTGGGCCTAGGCCCGGCCTCAGGGACAGCAGCCCAAAGGCCTTTCTCCAAGGCATGCTGGCTGAAGGGGCAGCAGCAGAGCTGCAGTGAGCAGGGCTGGGGGGCGGGGCCCCGTCACCCCCGTCACCCCACACCCCCCCCCCCCCCGTGTCATAGGGCCCCACCCGCCAACGCAGCATCACAATGCTCTGGGGCAGTATAAGGCAGCGTCCTCCCGTGTTCCACTGCCAGAGTGCCCGGCTTTGCCACCAGGACAGAGCTGGCAGCCTGCAGGCAGCCGAGAGGAATTTCCTTGAGGCACCAGTGGAATTACTTGGAGGGGCAGAGAAGGGAAGACTGCCTGAAGCTGCTGGGGCTCTTCTGCTGCAATTGCAGCTCCTGGAGGGGCCACACTCACAGCTTATGGGATGGATGGATGGATGGATGGATGGATGGATGGATGGATGGAAGTCCTGCTTCAGTCCTCGGGGGGCTTGCCGTCCTCATCAGATTCTGGGGAGATAGCGGCAGTAGCCATAGGAAACAGGATGCACAGATGGGCCAGTGGCCTCACCCGGTGCTTTGCAGCTCCCGCTGCCAGGCACGGGAAGGGTTCTTGTCCCTAGGGTTGATCAGGCCAGCAGCATTTTGCTCTTCTTGGAAGCCCCTGAGATGGCTCCAGGTGGAGGCAGAAAAGGCAGTGCCAGTGTCCCCTTGTCCCCTTAGAGGCATAAGCAGCCCGTGGACCAGGAGCCGGTCTTGCTCACATGCTCAGGGAGTAGCCGATCGCCAGCGCTGGGGTCAGGAAGGAATTTTCCCCCGGGGCAGATTGGCACTGGTCCCCGGGGGTTTTTTGCCTTCCTCTGAGCACTGAGCATGACCCCTTGGCAGGGCTCCTCTGGTCCTGGTGCTCTGGGTTATGGCCTGGTGCTCATGCTCCACGAAGGTGGCCCTCGTGTCCTGCAGCTGGGGGGGGAAGGGCTTTTTTCTCCCCAGGGTGGACTAGCAAGTGTCCCCGGGGTTTTTTGCCTTCCTCCGCAGCCGAGCACAGCCCCTTCATGGGGCTCCTTTGGGCTCCTGTAGCCCAAAGGCAGCGGCTCGTGCTCCACGCAGCTGGCCCTCGTGCCCCGCATCCGGGGGGAGGCAGCCTTCTGCACTCCCAGGGTGGCCCCACTGTGGCCCCGGGACTTGCTGCTGTCCTCTGTAGCACTGAGCACCACCCCCTGTCAGGTCTTCTCCGGCCCATTCTGGCTGGCTTCTTGCACTGCTCTCACACCACCACAGCACTGCTCTGACAGATTTATCAAAAGAAAATAGAACCTAAACTAAGCTAGATTAAAATTAACTAAGCTAAGCTAGCCTAACCTGAAATAAAGAACTTTGTTTAAATAAATAACTTTCGTTTCCTTTTATTTATTCATTATTTTATTGGGGTCTTTATGTTATTTTATTTGTATTTAGAAATGCATTGATTTTACTCTTTTATTATTTTCCTTAATTTTACACCTAAATAGTTAAAATACTCTTTCCACCTGTATCCTTTCTGACTTGTGTCTTTGAAAGCGTTTTTGGTGCTGAAACCCCCTGCCATTTCAGGTAAATAACGGTCTCATCATTATACAACTCGTTGGGAGTGCAGGGATGGAATGGAATGGAATGGAATGGAATGGAATGGAATGGAACAGAAGAGCTCCGCTATGTTATGCATATAGTTCTGCATGACAAGCTCTGACGTAGGTCTGAGGGGCTGTCTGCAGTCCCAAGGGAGGCCAGTCCCCCCCAGGAGACCACTCAGGAAACAAGCCTATGGGAGAGTGACCAGCGGTCATTCTGCATTTCAAGGATTTGCCCAGATGTGCTGGGGGGATTTGTTGCCACTCTCAAAATCTCGGCCCTTCATACAGTACCTTTATGTGATACTTAGCTGAGGGTTTTAAAACTCTTCCACACAACTGAGTCAGTTACTTGTTTTTCCTGAGTGTTGCGGGGAAAAGCTGCTCAGTCCGTGCGCTTTAAACCGAATTGGGATCAAAGCGCTTCATTGAGCTACCAAGAACATGGAAGTAGACAGCAGTCAGTGAAGGGTTGCATTCAAGTTGTAATGCAAGAGGTAACCCCCCAAACTAGACACATGAATGATAACTAAACACAAACAAGTATCTGAACACCCTGTGTAAGAAACGCAGAAGAGATTTCTTAAATCCTTCTTTCCAAGAAAATACCTCACCATAAGCAGCACAGTAGCAAATGCCACTTGCTGTGTTGATAAGGAATGGTGAGGAACTCCTGTATGTTCTCTGTGCTTCTGCAGAGTTCACCCAGAGGGAACCAAAAGCCCTTTCTTTCACCTCTGGGATCACCACAGGCAAATGACCGTACACGGTATAAAATCCTTCAATGATACAGTCTGAAGACAGCGATTAATTTACAGGGACAGCCCGCAGCGGTGCCCAGTCTGTGGCCACCATGGGCAGGGAGAGCCCCCTGGGCCTAGGCCCGGCCTCAGGGACAGCAGCCCAAAGGCCTTTCTCCAAGGCATGCTGGCTGAAGGGGCAGCAGCAGAGCTGCAGTGAGCAGGGCTGGGGGGCGGGGCCCCGTCACCCCCGGCACCCCACCCCCCCCCCCCCCCGTGTCATAGGGCCCCACCCGCCAACGCAGCATCACAATGCTCTGGGGCAGTATAAGGCAGCGTCCTCCCGTGTTCCACTGCCAGAGTGCCCGGCTTTGCCACCAGGACAGAGCTGGCAGCCTGCAGGCAGCCGAGAGGAATTTCCTTGAGGCACCAGTGGAATTACTTGGAGGGGCAGAGAAGGGAAGACTGCCTGAAGCTGCTGGGGCTCTTCTGCTGCAATTGCAGCTCCTGGAGGGGCCACACTCACAGCTTATGGGATGGATGGATGGATGGATGGATGGATGGATGGATGGATGGATGGAAGTCCTGCTTCAGTCCTCGGGGGGCTTGCCGTCCTCATCAGATTCTGGGGAGATAGCGGCAGTAGCCATAGGAAACAGGATGCACAGATGGGCCAGTGGCCTCACCCGGTGCTTTGCAGCTCCCGCTGCCAGGCACGGGAAGGGTTCTTGTCCCTAGGGTTGCTCCGGCCAGCAGCATTTTGCTCTTCTTGGAAGCCCCTGAGATGGCTCCAGGTGGAGGCAGAAAAGGCAGTGCCAGTGTCCCCTTGTCCCCTTAGAGGCATAAGCAGCCCGTGGACCAGGAGCCGGTCTTGCTCACATGCTCAGGGAGTAGCCGATCGCCAGCGCTGGGGTCAGGAAGGAATTTCCCCCGGGGCAGATTGGCACTGGTCCCCGGGGGTTTTTTGCCTTCCTCTGAGCACTGAGCATGACCCCTTGGCAGGGCTCCTCTGGTCCTGGTGCTCTGGGTTATGGCCTGGTGCTCATGCTCCACGAAGGTGGCCCTCGTGTCCTGCAGCTGGGGGGGGAAGGGCTTTTTTCTCCCCAGGGTGGACTAGCAAGTGTCCCCGGGGTTTTTTGCCTTCCTCCGCAGCCGAGCACAGCCCCTTCATGGGGCTCCTTTGGGCTCCTGTAGCCCAAAGGCAGCGGCTCGTGCTCCACGCAGCTGGCCCTCGTGCCCCGCATCCGGGGGGAGGCAGCCTTCTGCACTCCCAGGGTGGCCCCACTGTGGCCCCGGGACTTGCTGCTGTCCTCTGTAGCACTGAGCACCACCCCCTGTCAGGTCTTCTCCGGCCCATTCTGGCTGGCTTCTTGCACTGCTCTCACACCACCACAGCACTGCTCTGACAGATTTATCAAAAGAAAATAGAACCTAAACTAAGCTAGATTAAAATTAACTAAGCTAAGCTAGCCTAACCTGAAATAAAGAACTTTGTTTAAATAAATAACTTTCGTTTCCTTTTATTTATTCATTATTTTATTGGGGTCTTTATGTTATTTTATTTGTATTTAGAAATGCATTGATTTTACTCTTTTATTATTTTCCTTAATTTTACACCTAAATAGTTAAAATACTCTTTCCACCTGTATCCTTTCTGACTTGTGTCTTTGAAAGCGTTTTTGGTGCTGAAACCCCCCTGCCATTTCAGGTAAATAACGGTCTCATCATTATACAACTCGTTGGGAGTGCAGGGAATGGAATGGAATGGAATGGAATGGAATGGAATGGAATGGAACAGAAGAGCTCCGCTATGTTATGCATATAGTTCTGCGTGACAAGCTCTGACGTAGGTCTGAGGGGCTGTCTGCAGTCCCAAGGGAGGCCAGTCCCCCCAGGAGACCACTCAGGAAACAAGCCTATGGGAGAGTGACCAGCGGTCATTCTGCATTTCAAGGATTTGCCCAGATGTGCTGGGGGGATTTGTTGCCACTCTCAAAATCTCGGCCCTTCATACAGTACCTTTATGTGATACTTAGCTGAGGGTTTTAAAACTCTTCCACACAACTGAGTCAGTTACTTGTTTTTCCTGAGTGTTGCGGGGAAAAGCTGCTCAGTCCGTGCGCTTTAAACCGAATTGGGATCAAAGCGCTTCATTGAGCTACCAAGAACATGGAAGTAGACAGCAGTCAGTGAAGGGTTGCATTCAAGTTGTAATGCAAGAGGTAACCCCCCAAACTAGACACATGAATGATAACTAAACACAAGCAAGTATCTGAACACCCTGTGTAAGAAACGCAGAAGAGATTTCTTAAATCCTTCTTTCCAAGAAAATACCTCACCATAAGCAGCACAGTAGCAAATGCCACTTGCTGTGTTGATAAGGAATGGTGAGGAACTCCTGTATGTTCTCTGTGCTTCTGCAGAGTTCACCCAGAGGGAACCAAAAGCCCTTTCTTTCACCTCTGGGATCACCACAGGCAAATGACCGTACACGGTATAAAATCCTTCAATGATACAGTCTGAAGACAGCGATTAATTTACAGGGACAGCCCGCAGCGGTGCCCAGTCTGTGGCCACCATGGGCAGGGAGAGCCCCCTGGGCCTAGGCCCGGCCTCAGGGACAGCAGCCCAAAGGCCTTTCTCCAAGGCATGCTGGCTGAAGGGGGCAGCAGCAGAGCTGCAGTGAGCAGGGCTGGGGGGCGGGGCCCCGTCACCCCCGTCACCCCACCCCCCCCCCCCCGTGTCATAGGGCCCCACCCGCCAACGCAGCATCACAATGCTCTGGGGCAGTATAAGGCAGCGTCCTCCCGTGTTCCACTGCCAGAGTGCCCGGCTTTGCCACCAGGACAGAGCTGGCAGCCTGCAGGCAGCCGAGAGGAATTTCCTTGAGGCACCAGTGGAATTACTTGGAGGGGCAGAGAAGGGAAGACTGCCTGAAGCTGCTGGGGCTCTTCTGCTGCAATTGCAGCTCCTGGAGGGGCCACACTCACAGCTTATGGGATGGATGGATGGATGGATGGATGGATGGATGGATGGATGGAAGTCCTGCTTCAGTCCTCGGGGGGCTTGCCGTCCTCATCAGATTCTGGGGAGATAGCGGCAGTAGCCATAGGAAACAGGATGCACAGATGGGCCAGTGGCCTCACCCGGTGCTTTGCAGCTCCCGCTGCCAGGCACGGGAAGGGTTCTTGTCCCTAGGGTTGATCAGGCCAGCAGCATTTTGCTCTTCTTGGAAGCCCCTGAGATGGCTCCAGGTGGAGGCAGAAAAGGCAGTGCCAGTGTCCCCTTGTCCCCTTAGAGGCATAAGCAGCCCGTGGACCAGGAGCCGGTCTTGCTCACATGCTCAGGGAGTAGCCGATCGCCAGCGCTGGGGTCAGGAAGGAATTTTCCCCCGGGGCAGATTGGCACTGGTCCCCGGGGGTTTTTTGCCTTCCTCTGAGCACTGAGCATGACCCCTTGGCAGGGCTCCTCTGGTCCTGGTGCTCTGGGTTATGGCCTGGTGCTCATGCTCCACGAAGGTGGCCCTCGTGTCCTGCAGCTGGGGGGGGAAGGGCTTTTTTCTCCCCAGGGTGGACTAGCAAGTGTCCCCGGGGTTTTTTGCCTTCCTCCGCAGCCGAGCACAGCCCCTTCATGGGGCTCCTTTGGGCTCCTGTAGCCCAAAGGCAGCGGCTCGTGCTCCACGCAGCTGGCCCTCGTGCCCCGCATCCGGGGGGAGGCAGCCTTCTGCACTCCCAGGGTGGCCCCACTGTGGCCCCGGGACTTGCTGCTGTCCTCTGTAGCACTGAGCACCACCCCCTGTCAGGTCTTCTCCGGCCCATTCTGGCTGGCTTCTTGCACTGCTCTCACACCACCACAGCACTGCTCTGACAGATTTATCAAAAGAAAATAGAACCTAAACTAAGCTAGATTAAAATTAACTAAGCTAAGCTAGCCTAACCTGAAATAAAGAACTTTGTTTAAATAAATAACTTTCGTTTCCTTTTATTTATTCATTATTTTATTGGGGTCTTTATGTTATTTTATTTGTATTTAGAAATGCATTGATTTTACTCTTTTATTATTTTCCTGAATTTTACACCTAAATAGTTAAAATACTCTTTCCACCTGTATCCTTTCTGACTTGTGTCTTTGAAAGCGTTTTTGGTGCTGAAACCCCCCTGCCATTTCAGGTAAATAACGGTCTCATCATTATACAACTCGTTGGGAGTGCAGGGAATGGAATGGAATGGAATGGAATGGAATGGAATGGAATGGAACAGAAGAGCTCCGCTATGTTATGCATATAGTTCTGCATGACAAGCTCTGACATAGGTCTGAGGGGCTGTCTGCAGTCCCAAGGGAGGCCAGTCCCCCCCAGGAGACCACTCAGGAAACAAGCCTATGGGAGAGCGACCAGCGGTCATTCTGCATTTCAAGGATTTGCCCAGATGTGCTGGGGGGATTTGTTGCCACTCTCAAAATCTCGGCCCTTCATACAGTACCTTTATGTGATACTTAGCTGAGGGTTTTAAAACTCTTCCACACAACTGAGTCAGTTACTTGTTTTTCCTGAGTGTTGCGGGGAAAAGCTGCTCAGTCCGTGCGCTTTAAACCGAATTGGGATCAAAGCGCTTCATTGAGCTACCAAGAACATGGAAGTAGACAGCAGTCAGTGAAGGGTTGCATTCAAGTTGTAATGCAAGAGGTAACCCCCCAAACTAGACACATGAATGATAACTAAACACAAACAAGTATCTGAACACCCTGTGTAAGAAACGCAGAAGAGATTTCTTAAATCCTTCTTTCCAAGAAAATACCTCACCATAAGCAGCACAGTAGCAAATGCCACTTGCTGTGTTGATAAGGAATGGTGAGGAACTCCTGTATGTTCTCTGTGCTTCTGCAGAGTTCACCCAGAGGGAACCAAAAGCCCTTTCTTTCACCTCTGGGATCACCACAGGCAAATGACCGTACACGGTATAAAATCCTTCAATGATACAGTCTGAAGACAGCGATTAATTTACAGGGACAGCCCGCAGCGGTGCCCAGTCTGTGGCCACCATGGGCAGGGAGAGCCCCCTGGGCCTAGGCCCGGCCTCAGGGACAGCAGCCCAAAGGCCTTTCTCCAAGGCATGCTGGCTGAAGGGGCAGCAGCAGAGCTGCAGTGAGCAGGGCTGGGGGGCGGGGCCCCGTCCCCCCCCCGCCCCCCCCCCCCCCCCCCCCCCCCGTGTCATAGGGCCCCACCCGCCAACGCAGCATCACAATGCTCTGGGGCAGTATAAGGCAGCGTCCTCCCGTGTTCCACTGCCAGAGTGCCCGGCTTTGCCACCAGGACAGAGCTGGCAGCCTGCAGGCAGCCGAGAGGAATTTCCTTGAGGCACCAGTGGAATTACTTGGAGGGGCAGAGAAGGGAAGACTGCCTGAAGCTGCTGGGGCTCTTCTGCTGCAATTGCAGCTCCTGGAGGGGCCACACTCACAGCTTATGGGATGGATGGATGGATGGATGGATGGATGGATGGATGGATGGAAGTCCTGCTTCAGTCCTCGGGGGGCTTGCCGTCCTCATCAGATTCTGGGGAGATAGCGGCAGTAGCCATAGGAAACAGGATGCACAGATGGGCCAGTGGCCTCACCCGGTGCTTTGCAGCTCCCGCTGCCAGGCACGGGAAGGGTTCTTGTCCCTAGGGTTGATCAGGCCAGCAGCATTTTGCTCTTCTTGGAAGCCCCTGAGATGGCTCCAGGTGGAGGCAGAAAAGGCAGTGCCAGTGTCCCCTTGTCCCCTTAGAGGCATAAGCAGCCCGTGGACCAGGAGCCGGTCTTGCTCACATGCTCAGGGAGTAGCCGATCGCCAGCGCTGGGGTCAGGAAGGAATTTTCCCCGGGGCAGATTGGCACTGGTCCCCGGGGGTTTTTTGCCTTCCTCTGAGCACTGAGCATGACCCTTGGCAGGGCTCCTCTGGTCCTGGTGCTCTGGGTTATGGCCTGGTGCTCATGCTCCACGAAGGTGGCCCTCGTGTCCTGCAGCTGGGGGGGGAAGGGCTTTTTTCTCCCCAGGGTGGACTAGCAAGTGTCCCCGGGGTTTTTTGCCTTCCTCCGCAGCCGAGCACAGCCCCTTCATGGGGCTCCTTTGGGCTCCTGTAGCCCAAAGGCAGCGGCTCGTGCTCCACGCAGCTGGCCCTCGTGCCCCGCATCCGGGGGGAGGCAGCCTTCTGCACTCCCAGGGTGGCCCCACTGTGGCCCCGGGACTTGCTGCTGTCCTCTGTAGCACTGAGCACCACCCCCTGTCAGGTCTTCTCCGGCCCATTCTGGCTGGCTTCTTGCACTGCTCTCACACCACCACAGCACTGCTCTGACAGATTTATCAAAAGAAAATAGAACCTAAACTAAGCTAGATTAAAATTAACTAAGCTAAGCTAGCCTAACCTGAAATAAAGAACTTTGTTTAAATAAATAACTTTCGTTTCCTTTTATTTATTCATTATTTTATTGGGGTCTTTATGTTATTTTATTTGTATTTAGAAATGCATTGATTTTACTCTTTTATTATTTTCCTTAATTTTACACCTAAATAGTTAAAATACTCTTTCCACCTGTATCCTTTCTGACTTGTGTCTTTGAAAGCGTTTTTGGTGCTGAAACCCCCCTGCCATTTCAGGTAAATAACGGTCTCATCATTATACAACTCGTTGGGAGTGCAGGGAATGGAATGGAATGGAATGGAATGGAATGGAATGGAATGGAATGAACAGAAGAGCTCCGCTATGTTATGCATATAGTTCTGCATGACAAGCTCTGACGTAGGTCTGAGGGGCTGTCTGCAGTCCCAAGGGAGGCCAGTCCCCCCCAGGAGACCACTCAGGAAACAAGCCTATGGGAGAGTGACCAGCGGTCATTCTGCATTTCAAGGATTTGCCCAGATGTGCTGGGGGGATTTGTTGCCACTCTCAAAATCTCGGCCCTTCATACAGTACCTTTATGTGATACTTAGCTGAGGGTTTTAAAACTCTTCCACACAACTGAGTCAGTTACTTGTTTTTCCTGAGTGTTGCGGGGAAAAGCTGCTCAGTCCGTGCGCTTTAAACCGAATTGGGATCAAAGCGCTTCATTGAGCTACCAAGAACATGGAAGTAGACAGCAGTCAGTGAAGGGTTGCATTCAAGTTGTAATGCAAGAGGTAACCCCCAAACTAGACACATGAATGATAACTAAACACAAACAAGTATCTGAACACCCTGTGTAAGAAACGCAGAAGAGATTTCTTAAATCCTTCTTTCCAAGAAAATACCTCACCATAAGCAGCACAGTAGCAAATGCCACTTGCTGTGTTGATAAGGAATGGTGAGGAACTCCTGTATGTTCTCTGTGCTTCTGCAGAGTTCACCCAGAGGGAACCAAAAGCCCTTTCTTTCACCTCTGGGATCACCACAGGCAAATGACCGTACACGGTATAAAATCCTTCAATGATACAGTCTGAAGACAGCGATTAATTTACAGGGACAGCCCGCAGCGGTGCCCAGTCTGTGGCCACCATGGGCAGGGAGAGCCCCCTGGGCCTAGGCCCGGCCTCAGGGACAGCAGCCCAAAGGCCTTTCTCCAAGGCATGCTGGCTGAAGGGGCAGCAGCAGAGCTGCAGTGAGCAGGGCTGGGGGGCGGGGGCCCCGTCACCCCCGTCACCCCCCCCCCCCCCCCCCCGTGTCATAGGGCCCCACCCGCCAACGCAGCATCACAATGCTCTGGGGCAGTATAAGGCAGCGTCCTCCCGTGTTCCACTGCCAGAGTGCCCGGCTTTGCCACCAGGACAGAGCTGGCAGCCTGCAGGCAGCCGAGAGGAATTTCCTTGAGGCACCAGTGGAATTACTTGGAGGGGCAGAGAAGGGAAGACTGCCTGAAGCTGCTGGGGCTCTTCTGCTGCAATTGCAGCTCCTGGAGGGGCCACACTCACAGCTTATGGGATGGATGGATGGATGGATGGATGGATGGATGGATGGATGGATGTCCTGCTTCAGTCCTCGGGGGGCTTGCCGTCCTCATCAGATTCTGGGGAGATAGCGGCAGTAGCCATAGGAAACAGGATGCACAGATGGGCCAGTGGCCTCACCCGGTGCTTTGCAGCTCCCGCTGCCAGGCACGGGAAGGGTTCTTGTCCCTAGGGTTGATCAGGCCAGCAGCATTTTGCTCTTCTTGGAAGCCCCTGAGATGGCTCCAGGTGGAGGCAGAAAAGGCAGTGCCAGTGTCCCCTTGTCCCCTTAGAGGCATAAGCAGCCCGTGGACCAGGAGCCGGTCTTGCTCACATGCTCAGGGAGTAGCCGATCGCCAGCGCTGGGGTCAGGAAGGAATTTTCCCCCGGGGCAGATTGGCACTGGTCCCCGGGGGTTTTTTGCCTTCCTCTGAGCACTGAGCATGACCCCTTGGCAGGGCTCCTCTGGTCCTGGTGCTCTGGTTTATGGCCTGGTGCTCATGCTCCACGAAGGTGGCCCTCGTGTCCTGCAGCTGGGGGGGGAAGGGCTTTTTTCTCCCCAGGGTGGACTAGCAAGTGTCCCCGGGGTTTTTTGCCTTCCTCTGCAGCCGAGCACAGCCCCTTCATGGGGCTCCTTTGGGCTCCTGTAGCCCAAAGGCAGCGGCTCGTGCTCCACGCAGCTGGCCCTCGTGCCCCGCATCCGGGGGGAGGCAGCCTTCTGCACTCCCAGGGTGGCCCCACTGTGGCCCCGGGACTTGCTGCTGTCCTCTGTAGCACTGAGCACCACCCCCTGTCAGGTCTTCTCCGGCCCATTCTGGCTGGCTTCTTGCACTGCTCTCACACCACCACAGCACTGCTCTGACAGATTTATCAAAAGAAAATAGAACCTAAACTAAGCTAGATTAAAATTAACTAAGCTAAGCTAGCCTAACCTGAAATAAAGAACTTTGTTTAAATAAATAACTTTCGTTTCCTTTTATTTATTCATTATTTTATTGGGGTCTTTATGTTATTTTATTTGTATTTAGAAATGCATTGATTTTACTCTTTTATTATTTTCCTTAATTTTACACCTAAATAGTTAAAATACTCTTTCCACCTGTATCCTTTCTGACTTGTGTCTTTGAAAGCGTTTTTGGTGCTGAAACCCCCCTGCCATTTCAGGTAAATAACGGTCTCATCATTATACAACTCGTTGGGAGTGCAGGGAATGGAATGGAATGGAATGGAATGGAATGGAATGGAATGGAACAGAAGAGCTCCGCTATGTTATGCATATAGTTCTGCATGACAAGCTCTGACGTAGGTCTGAGGGGCTGTCTGCAGTCCCAAGGGAGGCCAGTCCCCCCAGGAGACCACTCAGGAAACAAGCCTATGGGAGAGTGACCAGCGGTCATTCTGCATTTCAAGGATTTGCCCAGATGTGCTGGGGGGATTTGTTGCCACTCTCAAAATCTCGGCCCTTCATACAGTACCTTTATGTGATACTTAGCTGAGGGTTTTAAAACTCTTCCACACAACTGAGTCAGTTACTTGTTTTTCCTGAGTGTTGCGGGGAAAAGCTGCTCAGTCCGTGCGCTTTAAACCGAATTGGGATCAAAGCGCTTCATTGAGCTACCAAGAACATGGAAGTAGACAGCAGTCAGTGAAGGGTTGCATTCAAGTTGTAATGCAAGAGGTAACCCCCAAACTAGACACATGAATGATAACTAAACACAAACAAGTATCTGAACACCCTGTGTAAGAAACGCAGAAGAGATTTCTTAAATCCTTCTTTCCAAGAAAATACCTCACCATAAGCAGCACAGTAGCAAATGCCACTTGCTGTGTTGATAAGGGTTACAAAGATTTACTGCAAACCGGGTTTTGTCCCAATCGATTTTATTTACAATTGATTAGAAATTAAAAGAGACAATAAGTAAAACAGCGCTGGGTGCGCAGGGGAGTCTCCGCTCCACCAGCAACGCACAACCGGGATCTTTGGAGTACAGTCTCTTATACTTCTCAGATTTGGGTTTTAGCCAATCTTGTTGTCTTCTTACCCGAATGTCGACGTGGCCCCTTTCCTTTGTTCTTTTCTTGTTTGCTGGGGTCTTTTTCCGGTGAAGACGTTGCTGAATTTACTTAGTAATGTATTGACAGAAAAATGCTTACAAGCTTAACATTTTGTTCTATATCTTATATGGTTATTTGCCTAGTGCCCAAGTTTGCAGTATCCTGTAACGAAATGTATCTCCTGATTATTTACCCCCTTAGGCCAGTCAAACCGTTAAACGGAAGCCCCCTTGAAACACAGAGCAATTGATTAGGGGAGATTATCCCCTTTGTTTCTCCTTATTGACAGGAGCACTTATGATAATCACGGTCACAAAGGAGGGCTGGTTTCACACAAAGTGCAAAGGCGACAAGGACGCCTAAATTCCTGACACGAATCATCCCTGTATATTTCACATAAGGAATGGTGAGGAACTCCTGTATGTTCTCTGTGCTTCTGCAGAGTTCACCCAGAGGGAACCAAAAGCCCTTTCTTTCACCTCTGGGATCACCACAGGCAAATGACCGTACACGGTATAAAATCCTTCAATGATACAGTCTGAAGACAGCGATTAATTTACAGGGACAGCCCGCAGCGGTGCCCAGTCTGTGGCCACCATGGGCAGGGAGAGCCCCTGGGCCTAGGCCCGGCCTCAGGGACAGCAGCCCAAAGGCCTTTCTCCAAGGCATGCTGGCTGAAGGGGCAGCAGCAGAGCTGCAGTGTGCAGGGCTGGGGGGGGGGGCCCCGTCACCCCGTCACCCCCCCCCCCCCCCCCCCCCGTGTCATAGGGCCCCACCCGCCAACGCAGCATCACAATGCTCTGGGGCAGTATAAGGCAGCGTCCTCCCGTGTTCCACTGCCAGAGTGCCCGGCTTTGCCACCAGGACAGAGCTGGCAGCCTGCAGGCAGCCGAGAGGAATTTCCTTGAGGCACCAGTGGAATTACTTGGAGGGGCAGAGAAGGGAAGACTGCCTGAAGCTGCTGGGGCTCTTCTGCTGCAATTGCAGCTCCTGGAGGGGCCACACTCACAGCTTATGGGATGGATGGATGGATGGATGGATGGATGGATGGATGGAAGTCCTGCTTCAGTCCTCGGGGGGCTTGCCGTCCTCATCAGATTCTGGGGAGATAGCGGCAGTAGCCATAGGAAACAGGATGCACAGATGGGCCAGTGGCCTCACCCGGTGCTTTGCAGCTCCCGCTGCCAGGCACGGGAAGGGTTCTTGTCCCTAGGGTTGATCAGGCCAGCAGCATTTTGCTCTTCTTGGAAGCCCCTGAGATGGCTCCAGGTGGAGGCAGAAAAGGCAGTGCCAGTGTCCCCTTGTCCCCTTAGAGGCATAAGCAGCCCGTGGACCAGGAGCCGGTCTTGCTCACATGCTCAGGGAGTAGCCGATCGCCAGCGCTGGGGTCAGGAAGGAATTTTCCCCCGGGGCAGATTGGCACTGGTCCCCGGGGGTTTTTGCCTTCCTCTGAGCACTGAGCATGACCCCTTGGCAGGGCTCCTCTGGTCCTGGTGCTCTGGGTTATGGCCTGGTGCTCATGCTCCACGAAGGTGGCCCTCGTGTCCTGCAGCTGGGGGGGGAAGGGCTTTTTTCTCCCCAGGGTGGACTAGCAAGTGTCCCCGGGGTTTTTTGCCTTCCTCCGCAGCCGAGCACAGCCCCTTCATGGGGCTCCTTTGGGCTCCTGTAGCCCAAAGGCAGCGGCTCGTGCTCCACGCAGCTGGCCCTCGTGCCCCGCATCCGGGGGGAGGCAGCCTTCTGCACTCCCAGGGTGGCCCCACTGTGGCCCCGGGACTTGCTGCTGTCCTCTGTAGCACTGAGCACCACCCCCTGTCAGGTCTTCTCCGGCCCATTCTGGCTGGCTTCTTGCACTGCTCTCACACCACCACAGCACTGCTCTGACAGATTTATCAAAAGAAAATAGAACCTAAACTAAGCTAGATTAAAATTAACTAAGCTAAGCTAGCCTAACCTGAAATAAAGAACTTTGTTTAAATAAATAACTTTCGTTTCTTTTATTTATTCATTATTTTATTGGGGTCTTTATGTTATTTTATTTGTATTTAGAAATGCATTGATTTTACTCTTTTATTATTTTCCTTAATTTTACACCTAAATAGTTAAAATACTCTTTCCACCTGTATCCTTTCTGACTTGTGTCTTTGAAAGCGTTTTTGGTGCTGAAACCCCCCTGCCATTTCAGGTAAATAACGGTCTCATCATTATACAACTCGTTGGGAGTGCAGGGAATGGAATGGAATGGAATGGAATGGAACAGAAGAGCTCCGCTATGTTATGCATATAGTTCTGCATGACAAGCTCTGACGTAGGTCTGAGGGGCTGTCTGCAGTCCCAAGGGAGGCCAGTCCCCCCAGGAGACCACTCAGGAAACAAGCCTATGGGAGAGTGACCAGCGGTCATTCTGCATTTCAAGGATTTGCCCAGATGTGCTGGGGGGATTTGTTGCCACTCTCAAAATCTCGGCCCTTCATACAGTACCTTTATGTGATACTTAGCTGAGGGTTTTAAAACTCTTCCACACAACTGAGTCAGTTACTTGTTTTTCCTGAGTGTTGCGGGGAAAAGCTGCTCAGTCCGTGCGCTTTAAACCGAATTGGGATCAAAGCGCTTCATTGAGCTACCAAGAACATGGAAGTAGACAGCAGTCAGTGAAGGGTTGCATTCAAGTTGTAATGCAAGAGGTAACCCCCCAAACTAGACACATGAATGATAACTAAACACAAACAAGTATCTGAACACCCTGTGTAAGAAACGCAGAAGAGATTTCTTAAATCCTTCTTTCCAAGAAAATACCTCACCATAAGCAGCACAGTAGCAAATGCCACTTGCTGTGTTGATAAGTGTTACAAAGATTTACTGAACCGGGTTTTGTCCCAATCGATTTATTTACAATTGATTAGAAATTTAAAAGAGACAATAAGTAAAACAGCGCTGGGTGCGCAGGGGAGTCTCCGCTCCCCAGCAACGCACAACCGGGATCTTTGGAGTACAGTTCTTATACTTCTCAGATTTGGGTTTTAGCCAATCTTGTTGTCTTCTTTACCGAATGTCGACGTGGCCCTTTCCTTGTTCTTTTCTTGTTTGCTGGGGTCTTTTTCGGTGAAGACGTTGCTGAATTTACTTAGTAATGTATTGACAGAAAAATGCTTACAAGCTTAACATTTTGTTCTATATCTTATATGGTTATTTGCCTAGTGCCCAAGTTTGCAGTATCCTGTAACGAAATGTATCTCCTGATTATTTAACCCCCTTAGGCCAGTCAAACCGTTAAACGGAAGCCCCCTTGAAACACAGAGCAATTGATTAGGGGAGATTATCCCCTTTGTTTCTCCTTATTGACAGGAGCACTTATGATAATCACGGTCACAAAGGAGGGCTGGTTTCACACAAAGTGCAAAGGCGACAAGGACGCCTAAATTCCTGACACGAATCATCCCTGTATATTTCACATAAGGAATGGTGAGGAACTCCTGTATGTTCTCTGTGCTTCTGCAGAGTTCACCCAGAGGGAACCAAAAGCCCTTTCTTTCACCTCTGGGATCACCACAGGCAAATGACCGTACACGGTATAAAATCCTTCAATGATACAGTCTGAAGACAGCGATTAATTTACAGGGACAGCCCGCAGCGGTGCCCAGTCTGTGGCCACCATGGGCAGGGAGAGCCCCCTGGGCCTAGGCCCGGCCTCAGGGACAGCAGCCCAAAGGCCTTCTCCAAGGCATGCTGGCTGAAGGGGCAGCAGCAGAGCTGCAGTGAGCAGGGCTGGGGGGCGGGGCCCCGTCACCCCCGTCACCCCCCCCCCCCCCCCCCCGTGTCATAGGGCCCCACCCGCCAACGCAGCATCACAATGCTCTGGGGCAGTATAAGGCAGCGTCCTCCCGTGTTCCACTGCCAGAGTGCCCGGCTTTGCCACCAGGACAGAGCTGGCAGCCTGCAGGCAGCCGAGAGGAATTTCCTTGAGGCACCAGTGGAATTACTTGGAGGGGCAGAGAAGGGAAGACTGCCTGAAGCTGCTGGGGCTCTTCTGCTGCAATTGCAGCTCCTGGAGGGGCCACACTCACAGCTTATGGGATGGATGGATGGATGGATGGATGGATGGATGGATGGATGGAAGTCCTGCTTCAGTCCTCGGGGGGCTTGCCGTCCTCATCAGATTCTGGGGAGATAGCGGCAGTAGCCATAGGAAACAGGATGCACAGATGGGCCAGTGGCCTCACCCGGTGCTTTGCAGCTCCCGCTGCCAGGCACGGGAAGGGTTCTTGTCCCTAGGGTTGATCAGGCCAGCAGCATTTTGCTCTTCTTGGAAGCCCCTGAGATGGCTCCAGGTGGAGGCAGAAAAGGCAGTGCCAGTGTCCCCTTGTCCCCTTAGAGGCATAAGCAGCCCGTGGACCAGGAGCCGGTCTTGCTCACATGCTCAGGGAGTAGCCGATCGCCAGCGCTGGGGTCAGGAAGGAATTTTCCCCGGGGCAGATTGGCACTGGTCCCCGGGGGTTTTTTGCCTTCCTCTGAGCACTGAGCATGACCCCTTGGCAGGGCTCCTCTGGTCCTGGTGCTCTGGGTTATGGCCTGGTGCTCATGCTCCACGAAGGTGGCCCTCGTGTCCTGCAGCTGGGGGGGGAAGGGCTTTTTTCTCCCCAGGGTGGACTAGCAAGTGTCCCCGGGGTTTTTTGCCTTCCTCCGCAGCCGAGCACAGCCCCTTCATGGGGCTCCTTTGGGCTCCTGTAGCCCAAAGGCAGCGGCTCGTGCTCCACGCAGCTGGCCCTCGTGCCCCGCATCCGGGGGGAGGCAGCCTTCTGCACTCCCAGGGTGGCCCCACTGTGGCCCCGGGACTTGCTGCTGTCCTCTGTAGCACTGAGCACCACCCCCTGTCAGGTCTTCTCCGGCCCATTCTGGCTGGCTTCTTGCACTGCTCTCACACCACCACAGCACTGCTCTGACAGATTTATCAAAAGAAAATAGAACCTAAACTAAGCTAGATTAAAATTAACTAAGCTAAGCTAGCCTAACCTGAAATAAAGAACTTTGTTTAAATAAATAACTTTCGTTTCCTTTTATTTATTCATTATTTTATTGGGGTCTTTATGTTATTTTATTTGTATTTAGAAATGCATTGATTTTACTCTTTTATTATTTTCCTTAATTTTACACCTAAATAGTTAAAATACTCTTTCCACCTGTATCCTTTCTGACTTGTGTCTTTGAAAGCGTTTTTGGTGCTGAAACCCCCCTGCCATTTCAGGTAAATAACGGTCTCATCATTATACAACTCGTTGGGAGTGCAGGGAATGGAATGGAATGGAATGGAATGGAATGGAATGGAATGGAATGGAACAGAAGAGCTCCGCTATGTTATGCATATAGTTCTGCATGACAAGCTCTGACGTAGGTCTGAGGGGCTGTCTGCAGTCCCAAGGGAGGCCAGTCCCCCCCAGGAGACCACTCAGGAAACAAGCCTATGGGAGAGTGACCAGCGGTCATTCTGCATTTCAAGGATTTGCCCAGATGTGCTGGGGGGATTTGTTGCCACTCTCAAAATCTCGGCCCTTCATACAGTACCTTTATGTGATACTTAGCTGAGGGTTTTAAAACTCTTCCACACAACTGAGTCAGTTACTTGTTTTTCCTGAGTGTTGCGGGGAAAAGCTGCTCAGTCCGTGCGCTTTAAACCGAATTGGGATCAAAGCGCTTCATTGAGCTACCAAGAACATGGAAGTAGACAGCAGTCAGTGAAGGGTTGCATTCAAGTTGTAATGCAAGAGGTAACCCCCCAAACTAGACACATGAATGATAACTAAACACAAACAAGTATCTGAACACCCTGTGTAAGAAACGCAGAAGAGATTTCTTAAATCCTTCTTTCCAAGAAAATACCTCACCATAAGCAGCACAGTAGCAAATGCCACTTGCTGTGTTGATAAGGAATGGTGAGGAACTCCTGTATGTTCTCTGTGCTTCTGCAGAGTTCACCCAGAGGGAACCAAAAGCCCTTTCTTTCACCTCTGGGATCACCACAGGCAAATGACCGTACACGGTATAAAATCCTTCAATGATACAGTCTGAAGACAGCGATTAATTTACAGGGACAGCCCGCAGCGGTGCCCAGTCTGTGGCCACCATGGGCAGGGAGAGCCCCCTGGGCCTAGGCCCGGCCTCAGGGACAGCAGCCCAAAGGCCTTTCTCCAAGGCATGCTGGCTGAAGGGGCAGCAGCAGAGCTGCAGTGAGCAGGGCTGGGGGGCGGGGCCCCGTCACCCCCGTCACCCCCCCCCCCCCCCCCCCCGTGTCATAGGGCCCCACCCGCCAACGCAGCATCACAATGCTCTGGGGCAGTATAAGGCAGCGTCCTCCCGTGTTCCACTGCCAGAGTGCCCGGCTTTGCCACCAGGACAGAGCTGGCAGCCTGCAGGCAGCCGAGAGGAATTTCCTTGAGGCACCAGTGGAATTACTTGGAGGGGCAGAGAAGGGAAGACTGCCTGAAGCTGCTGGGGCTCTTCTGCTGCAATTGCAGCTCCTGGAGGGGCCACACTCACAGCTTATGGGATGGATGGATGGATGGATGGATGGATGGATGGATGGATGGAAGTCCTGCTTCAGTCCTCGGGGGGCTTGCCGTCCTCATCAGATTCTGGGGAGATAGCGGCAGTAGCCATAGGAAACAGGATGCACAGATGGGCCAGTGGCCTCACCCGGTGCTTTGCAGCTCCCGCTGCCAGGCACGGGAAGGGTTCTTGTCCCTAGGGTTGATCAGGCCAGCAGCATTTTGCTCTTCTTGGAAGCCCCTGAGATGGCTCCAGGTGGAGGCAGAAAAGGCAGTGCCAGTGTCCCCTTGTCCCCTTAGAGGCATAAGCAGCCCGTGGACCAGGAGCCGGTCTTGCTCACATGCTCAGGGAGTAGCCGATCGCCAGCGCTGGGGTCAGGAAGGAATTTTCCCCCGGTCAGATTGGCACTGGTCCCCGGGGGTTTTTTGCCTTCCTCTGAGCACTGAGCATGACCCCTTGGCAGGGCTCCTCTGGTCCTGGTGCTCTGGGTTATGGCCTGGTGCTCATGCTCCACGAAGGTGGCCCTCGTGTCCTGCAGCTGGGGGGGGAAGGGCTTTTTTCTCCCCAGGGTGGACTAGCAAGTGTCCCCGGGGTTTTTTGCCTTCCTCCGCAGCCGAGCACAGCCCCTTCATGGGGCTCCTTTGGGCTCCTGTAGCCCAAAGGCAGCGGCTCGTGCTCCACGCAGCTGGCCCTCGTGCCCCGCATCCGGGGGGAGGCAGCCTTCTGCACTCCCAGGGTGGCCCCACTGTGGCCCCGGGACTTGCTGCTGTCCTCTGTAGCACTGAGCACCACCCCCTGTCAGGTCTTCTCCGGCCCATTCTGGCTGGCTTCTTGCACTGCTCTCACACCACCACAGCACTGCTCTGACAGATTTATCAAAAGAAAATAGAACCTAAACTAAGCTAGATTAAAATTAACTAAGCTAAGCTAGCCTAACCTGAAATAAAGAACTTTGTTTAAATAAATAACTTTCGTTTCCTTTTATTTATTCATTATTTTATTGGGGTCTTTATGTTATTTTATTTGTATTTAGAAATGCATTGATTTTACTCTTTTATTATTTTCCTTAATTTTACACCTAAATAGTTAAAATACTCTTTCCACCTGTATCCTTTCTGACTTGTGTCTTTGAAAGCGTTTTTGGTGCTGAAACCCCCCTGCCATTTCAGGTAAATAACGGTCTCATCATTATACAACTCGTTGGGAGTGCAGGGAATGGAATGGAATGGAATGGAATGGAATGGAATGGAATGGAACAGAAGAGCTCCGCTATGTTATGCATATAGTTCTGCATGACAAGCTCTGACGTAGGTCTGAGGGGCTGTCTGCAGTCCCAAGGGAGGCCAGTCCCCCCAGGAGACCACTCAGGAAACAAGCCTATGGGAGAGTGACCAGCGGTCATTCTGCATTTCAAGGATTTGCCCAGATGTGCTGGGGGGATTTGTTGCCACTCTCAAAATCTCGGCCCTTCATACAGTACCTTTATGTGATACTTAGCTGAGGGTTTTAAAACTCTTCCACACAACTGAGTCAGTTACTTGTTTTTCCTGAGTGTTGCGGGGAAAAGCTGCTCAGTCCGTGCGCTTTAAACCGAATTGGGATCAAAGCGCTTCATTGAGCTACCAAGAACATGGAAGTAGACAGCAGTCAGTGAAGGGTTGCATTCAAGTTGTAATGCAAGAGGTAACCCCCCAAACTAGACACATGAATGATAACTAAACACAAACAAGTATCTGAACACCCTGTGTAAGAAACGCAGAAGAGATTTCTTAAATCCTTCTTTCCAAGAAAATACCTCACCATAAGCAGCACAGTAGCAAATGCCACTTGCTGTGTTGATAAGGAATGGTGAGGAACTCCTGTATGTTCTCTCTGTGCTTCTGCAGAGTTCACCCAGAGGGAACCAAAAGCCCTTTCTTTCACCTCTGGGATCACACAGGCAAATGACCGTACACGGTATAAAATCCTTCAATGATACAGTCTGAAGACAGCGATTAATTTACAGGGACAGCCCGCAGCGGTGCCCAGTCTGTGGCCACCATGGGCAGGGAGAGCCCCCTGGGCCTAGGCCCGGCCTCAGGGACAGCAGCCCAAAGGCCTTTCTCCAAGGCATGCTGGCTGAAGGGGCAGCAGCAGAGCTGCAGTGAGCAGGGCTGGGGGGGGGGGCCCCGTCACCCCCGCCACCCCCCCCCCCCCCCCCCCGTGTCATAGGGCCCCACCCGCCAACGCAGCATCACAATGCTCTGGGGCAGTATAAGGCAGCGTCCTCCCGTGTTCCACTGCCAGAGTGCCCGGCTTTGCCACCAGGACAGAGCTGGCAGCCTGCAGGCAGCCGAGAGGAATTTCCTTGAGGCACCAGTGGAATTACTTGGAGGGGCAGAGAAGGGAAGACTGCCTGAAGCTGCTGGGGCTCTTCTGCTGCAATTGCAGCTCCTGGAGGGGCCACACTCACAGCTTATGGGATGGATGGATGGATGGATGGATGGATGGATGGATGGATGGAAGTCCTGCTTCAGTCCTCGGGGGGCTTGCCGTCCTCATCAGATTCTGGGGAGATAGCGGCAGTAGCCATAGGAAACAGGATGCACAGATGGGCCAGTGGCCTCACCCGGTGCTTTGCAGCTCCCGCTGCCAGGCACGGGAAGGGTTCTTGTCCCTAGGGTTGATCAGGCCAGCAGCATTTTGCTCTTCTTGGAAGCCCCTGAGATGGCTCCAGGTGGAGGCAGAAAAGGCAGTGCCAGTGTCCCCTTGTCCCCTTAGAGGCATAAGCAGCCCGTGGACCAGGAGCCGGTCTTGCTCACATGCTCAGGGAGTAGCCGATCGCCAGCGCTGGGGTCAGGAAGGAATTTTCCCCCGGGGCAGATTGGCACTGGTCCCCGGGGGTTTTTTGCCTTCCTCTGAGCACTGAGCATGACCCTTGGCAGGGCTCCTCTGGTCCTGGTGCTCTGGGTTATGGCCTGGTGCTCATGCTCCACGAAGGTGGCCCTCGTGTCCTGCAGCTGGGGGGGGAAGGGCTTTTTTCTCCCCAGGGTGGACTAGCAAGTGTCCCGGGGTTTTTTGCCTTCCTCCGCAGCCGAGCACAGCCCTTCATGGGGCTCCTTTGGGCTCCTGTAGCCCAAAGGCAGCGGCTCGTGCTCCACGCAGCTGGCCCTCGTGCCCCGCATCCGGGGGGAGGCAGCCTTCTGCACTCCCAGGGTGGCCCCACTGTGGCCCGGGACTTGCTGCTGTCCTCTGTAGCACTGAGCACCACCCCCTGTCAGGTCTTCTCCGGCCCATTCTGGCTGGCTTCTTGCACTGCTCTCACACCACCACAGCACTGCTCTGACAGATTTATCAAAAGAAAATAGAACCTAAACTAAGCTAGATTAAAATTAACTAAGCTAAGCTAGCCTAACCTGAAATAAAGAACTTTGTTTAAATAAATAACTTTCGTTTCCTTTTATTTATTCATTATTTTATTGGGGTCTTTATGTTATTTTATTTGTATTTAGAAATGCATTGATTTTACTCTTTTATTATTTTCCTTAATTTTACACCTAAATAGTTAAAATACTCTTTCCACCTGTATCCTTTCTGACTTGTGTCTTTGAAAGCGTTTTTGGTGCTGAAACCCCCCTGCCATTTCAGGTAAATAACGGTCTCATCATTATACAACTCGTTGGGAGTGCAGGGAATGGAATGGAATGGAATGGAATGGAATGGAATGGAATGGAACAGAAGAGCTCCGCTATGTTATGCATATAGTTCTGCATGACAAGCTCTGACGTAGGTCTGAGGGGCTGTCTGCAGTCCCAAGGGAGGCCAGTCCCCCCAGGAGACCACTCAGGAAACAAGCCTATGGGAGAGTGACCAGCGGTCATTCTGCATTTCAAGGATTTGCCCAGATGTGCTGGGGGGATTTGTTGCCACTCTCAAAATCTCGGCCCTTCATACAGTACCTTTATGTGATACTTAGCTGAGGGTTTTAAAACTCTTCCACACAACTGAGTCAGTTACTTGTTTTTCCTGAGTGTTGCGGGGAAAAGCTGCTCAGTCCGTGCGCTTTAAACCGAATTGGGATCAAAGCGCTTCATTGAGCTACCAAGAACATGGAAGTAGACAGCAGTCAGTGAAGGGTTGCATTCAAGTTGTAATGCAAGAGGTAACCCCCCAAACTAGACACATGAATGATAACTAAACACAAACAAGTATCTGAACACCCTGTGTAAGAAACGCAGAAGAGATTTCTTAAATCCTTCTTTCCAAGAAAATACCTCACCATAAGCAGCACAGTAGCAAATGCCACTTGCTGTGTTGATAAGTGTTACAAAGATTTACTGCAAACCGGGTTTTGTCCCAATCGATTTTATTTACAATGATTAGAAATTTAAAAGAGACAATAAGTAAAACAGCGCTGGGTGCGCAGGGGAGTCTCCGCTCCACCAGCAACGCACAACCGGGATCTTTGGAGTACAGTCTCTTATACTTCTCAGATTTGGGTTTTAGCCAATCTTGTTGTCTTCTTTACCCGAATGTCGACGTGGCCCCTTTCCTTTGTTCTTTTCTTGTTTGCTGGGTCTTTTTCCGGTGAAGACGTTGCTGAATTTACTTAGTAATGTATTGACAGAAAAATGCTTACAAGCTTAACATTTTGTTCTATATCTTATATGGTTATTTGCCTAGTGCCCAAGTTTGCAGTATCCTGTAACGAAATGTATCTCCTGATTATTTAACCCCCTTAGGCCAGTCAAACCGTTAAACGGAAGCCCCCTTTGAAACACAGAGCAATTGATTAGGGGGATTATCCCCTTTGTTTCTCCTTATTGACAGGAGCACTTATGATAATCACGGTCACAAAGGAGGGCTGGTTTCACACAAAGTGCAAAGGCGACAAGGACGCCTAAATTCCTGACACGAATCATCCCTGTATATTCACATAAGGAATGGTGAGGAACTCCTGTATGTTCTCTGTGCTTCTGCAGAGTTCACCCAGAGGGAACCAAAAGCCCTTTCTTTCACCTCTGGGATCACCACAGGCAAATGACCGTACACGGTATAAAATCCTTCAATGATACAGTCTGAAGACAGCGATTAATTTACAGGGACAGCCCGCAGCGGTGCCCAGTCTGTGGCCACCATGGGCAGGGAGAGCCCCTGGGCCTAGGCCCGGCCTCAGGGACAGCAGCCCAAAGGCCTTTCTCCAAGGCATGCTGGCTGAAGGGGCAGCAGCAGAGCTGCAGTGAGCAGGGCTGGGGGGCGGGCCCCGTCACCCCCGTCACCCCCCCCCCCCCCCCCCCCCGTGTCATAGGGCCCCACCCGCCAACGCAGCATCACAATGCTCTGGGGCAGTATAAGGCAGCGTCCTCCCGTGTTCCACTGCCAGAGTGCCCGGCTTTGCCACCAGGACAGAGCTGGCAGCCTGCAGGCAGCCGAGAGGAATTTCCTTGAGGCACCAGTGGAATTACTTGGAGGGGCAGAGAAGGGAAGACTGCCTGAAGCTGCTGGGGCTCTTCTGCTGCAATTGCAGCTCCTGGAGGGGCCACACTCACAGCTTATGGGATGGATGGATGGATGGATGGATGGATGGATGGATGGAAGTCCTGCTTCAGTCCTCGGGGGGCTTGCCGTCCTCATCAGATTCTGGGGAGATAGCGGCAGTAGCCATAGGAAACAGGATGCACAGATGGGCCAGTGGCCTCACCCGGTGCTTTGCAGCTCCCGCTGCCAGGCACGGGAAGGGTTCTTGTCCCTAGGGTTGATCAGGCCAGCAGCATTTTGCTCTTCTTGGAAGCCCCTGAGATGGCTCCAGGTGGAGGCAGAAAAGGCAGTGCCAGTGTCCCCTTGTCCCCTTAGAGGCATAAGCAGCCCGTGGACCAGGAGCCGGTCTTGCTCACATGCTCAGGGAGTAGCCGATCGCCAGCGCTGGGGTCAGGAAGGAATTTTCCCCGGGGCAGATTGGCACTGGTCCCCGGGGTTTTTTGCCTTCCTCTGAGCACTGAGCATGACCCCTTGGCAGGGCTCCTCTGGTCCTGGTGCTCTGGGTTATGGCCTGGTGCTCATGCTCCACGAAGGTGGCCCTCGTGTCCTGCAGCTGGGGGGGGAAGGGCTTTTTTCTCCCCAGGGTGGACTAGCAAGTGTCCCCGGGGTTTTTTGCCTTCCTCCGCAGCCGAGCACAGCCCCTTCATGGGGCTCCTTTGGGCTCCTGTAGCCCAAAGGCAGCGGCTCGTGCTCCACGCAGCTGGCCCTCGTGCCCCGCATCCGGGGGGAGGCAGCCTTCTGCACTCCCAGGGTGGCCCCACTGTGGCCCCGGGACTTGCTGCTGTCCTCTGTAGCACTGAGCACCACCCCCTGTCAGGTCTTCTCCGGCCCATTCTGGCTGGCTTCTTGCACTGCTCTCACACCACCACAGCACTGCTCTGACAGATTTATCAAAAGAAAATAGAACCTAAACTAAGCTAGATTAAAATTAACTAAGCTAAGCTAGCCTAACCTGAAATAAAGAACTTTGTTTAAATAAATAACTTTCGTTTCCTTTTATTTATTCATTATTTTATTGGGGTCTTTATGTTATTTTATTTGTATTTAGAAATGCATTGATTTTACTCTTTTATTATTTTCCTTAATTTTACACCTAAATAGTTAAAATACTCTTTCCACCTGTATCCTTTCTGACTTGTGTCTTTGAAAGCGTTTTTGGTGCTGAAACCCCCCTGCCATTTCAGGTAAATAACGGTCTCATCATTATACAACTCGTTGGGAGTGCAGGGAATGGAATGGAATGGAATGGAATGGAATGGAACAGAAGAGCTCCGCTATGTTATGCATATAGTTCTGCATGACAAGCTCTGACGTAGGTCTGAGGGGCTGTCTGCAGTCCCAAGGGAGGCCAGTCCCCCCAGGAGACCACTCAGGAAACAAGCCTATGGGAGAGCGACCAGCGGTCATTCTGCATTTCAAGGATTTGCCCAGATGTGCTGGGGGGATTTGTTGCCACTCTCAAAATCTCGGCCCTTCATACAGTACCTTTATGTGATACTTAGCTGAGGGTTTTAAAACTCTTCCACACAACTGAGTCAGTTACTTGTTTTTCCTGAGTGTTGCGGGGAAAAGCTGCTCAGTCCGTGCGCTTTAAACCGAATTGGGATCAAAGCGCTTCATTGAGCTACCAAGAACATGGAAGTAGACAGCAGTCAGTGAAGGGTTGCATTCAAGTTGTAATGCAAGAGGTAACCCCCCAAACTAGACACATGAATGATAACTAAACACAAACAAGTATCTGAACACCCTGTGTAAGAAACGCAGAAGAGATTTCTTAAATCCTTCTTTCCAAGAAAATACCTCACCATAAGCAGCACAGTAGCAAATGCCACTTGCTGTGTTGATAAGTGTTACAAAGATTTACTGCAAACCGGGTTTTGTCCCAATCGATTTTATTTACAATTGATTAGAAATTTAAAAGAGACAATAAGTAAAACAGCGCTGGGTGCGCAGGGGAGTCTCCGCTCCACCAGCAACGCACAACCGGATCTTTGGAGTACAGTCTCTTATACTTCTCAGATTTGGGTTTTAGCCAATCTTGTTGTCTTCTTTACCCGAATGTCGACGTGGCCCCTTTCCTTTGTTCTTTTCTTGTTTGCTGGGGTCTTTTTCCGGTGAAGACGTTGCTGAATTTACTTAGTAATGTATTGACAGAAAAATGCTTACAAGCTTAACATTTTGTTCTATATCTTATATGGTTATTTGCCTAGTGCCCAAGTTTGCAGTATCCTGTAACGAAATGTATCTCCTGATTATTTAACCCCTTAGGCCAGTCAAACCGTTAAACGGAAGCCCCCTTTGAAACACAGAGCAATTGATTAGGGGAGATTATCCCCTTTGTTTCTCCTTATTGACAGGAGCACTTATGATAATCACGGTCACAAAGGAGGGCTGGTTTCACACAAAGTGCAAAGGCGACAAGGACGCCTAAATTCCTGACAGGAATCATCCCTGTATATTTCACATAAGGAATGGTGAGGAACTCCTGTATGTTCTCTGTGCTTCTGCAGAGTTCACCCAGAGGGAACCAAAAGCCCTTTCTTTCACCTCTGGGATCACCACAGGCAAATGACCGTACACGGTATAAAATCCTTCAATGATACAGTCTGAAGACAGCGATTAATTTACAGGGACAGCCCGCAGCGGTGCCCAGTCTGTGGCCGCCATGGGCAGGGAGAGCCCCCTGGGCCTAGGCCCGGCCTCAGGGACAGCAGCCCAAAGGCCTTTCTCCAAGGCATGCTGGCTGAAGGGGCAGCAGCAGAGCTGCAGTGAGCAGGGCTGGGGGGCGGGGCCCCGTCACCCCCGTCACCCCCCCCCCCCCCCCCCCCGTGTCATAGGGCCCCACCCGCCAACGCAGCATCACAATGCTCTGGGGCAGTATAAGGCAGCGTCCTCCCGTGTTCCACTGCCAGAGTGCCCGGCTTTGCCACCAGGACAGAGCTGGCAGCCTGCAGGCAGCCGAGAGGAATTTCCTTGAGGCACCAGTGGAATTACTTGGAGGGGCAGAGAAGGGAAGACTGCCTGAAGCTGCTGGGGCTCTTCTGCTGCAATTGCAGCTCCTGGAGGGGCCACACTCACAGCTTATGGGATGGATGGATGGATGGATGGATGGATGGATGGATGGAAGTCCTGCTTCAGTCCTCGGGGGGCTTGCCGTCCTCATCAGATTCTGGGGAGATAGCGGCAGTAGCCATAGGAAACAGGATGCACAGATGGGCCAGTGGCCTCACCCGGTGCTTTGCAGCTCCCGCTGCCAGGCACGGGAAGGGTTCTTGTCCCTAGGGTTGATCAGGCCAGCAGCATTTTGCTCTTCTTGGAAGCCCCTGAGATGGCTCCAGGTGGAGGCAGAAAAGGCAGTGCCAGTGTCCCCTTGTCCCCTTAGAGGCATAAGCAGCCCGTGGACCAGGAGCCGGTCTTGCTCACATGCTCAGGGAGTAGCCGATCGCCAGCGCTGGGGTCAGGAAGGAATTTTCCCCCGGGGCAGATTGGCACTGGTCCCCGGGGGTTTTTTGCCTTCCTCTGAGCACTGAGCATGACCCCTTGGCAGGGCTCCTCTGGTCCTGGTGCTCTGGGTTATGGCCTGGTGCTCATGCTCCACGAAGGTGGCCCTCGTGTCCTGCAGCTGGGGGGGGAAGGGCTTTTTTCTCCCCAGGGTGGACTAGCAAGTGTCCCCGGGGTTTTTTGCCTTCCTCCGCAGCCGAGCACAGCCCCTTCATGGGGCTCCTTTGGGCTCCTGTAGCCCAAAGGCAGCGGCTCGTGCTCCACGCAGCTGGCCCTCGTGCCCCGCATCCGGGGGGAGGCAGCCTTCTGCACTCCCAGGGTGGCCCCACTGTGGCCCCGGGACTTGCTGCTGTCCTCTGTAGCACTGAGCACCACCCCCTGTCAGGTCTTCTCCGGCCCATTCTGGCTGGCTTCTTGCACTGCTCTCACACCACCACAGCACTGCTCTGACAGATTTATCAAAAGAAAATAGAACCTAAACTAAGCTAGATTAAAATTAACTAAGCTAAGCTAGCCTAACCTGAAATAAAGAACTTTGTTTAAATAAATAACTTTCGTTTCCTTTTATTTATTCATTATTTTATTGGGGTCTTTATGTTATTTTATTTGTATTTAGAAATGCATTGATTTTACTCTTTTATTATTTTCCTTAATTTTACACCTAAATAGTTAAAATACTCTTTCCACCTGTATCCTTTCTGACTTGTGTCTTTGAAAGCGTTTTTGGTGCTGAAACCCCCTGCCATTTCAGGTAAATAACGGTCTCATCATTATACAACTCGTTGGGAGTGCAGGGAATGGAATGGAATGGAATGGAATGGAATGGAATGGAATGGAATGGAATGGAACAGAAGAGCTCCGCTATGTTATGCATATAGTTCTGCGTGACAAGCTCTGACGTAGGTCTGAGGGGCTGTCTGCAGTCCCAAGGGAGGCCAGTCCCCCCAGGAGACCACTCAGGAAACAAGCCTATGGGAGAGCGACCAGCGGTCATTCTGCATTTCAAGGATTTGCCCAGATGTGCTGGGGGGATTTGTTGCCACTCTCAAAATCTCGGCCCTTCATACAGTACCTTTATGTGATACTTAGCTGAGGGTTTTAAAACTCTTCCACACAACTGAGTCAGTTACTTGTTTTTCCTGAGTGTTGCGGGGAAAAGCTGCTCAGTCCGTGCGCTTTAAACCGAATTGGGATCAAAGCGCTTCATTGAGCTACCAAGAACATGGAAGTAGACAGCAGTCAGTGAAGGGTTGCATTCAAGTTGTAATGCAAGAGGTAACCCCCAAACTAGACACATGAATGATAACTAAAAACAAAAAAGTATCTGAACACCCTGTGTAAGAAACGCAGAAGAGATTTCTTAAATCCTTCTTTCCAAGAAAATACCTCACCATAAGCAGCACAGTAGCAAATGCCACTTGCTGTGTTGATAAGTGTTACAAAGATTTACTGCAAACCGGGTTTTGTCCCAATCGATTTTATTTACAATTGATTAGAAATTTAAAAGAGACAATAAGTAAAACAGCGCTGGGTGCGCAGGGGAGTCTCCGCTCCACCAGCAACGCACAACCGGGATCTTTGGAGTACAGTCTCTTATACTTCTCAGATTTGGGTTTTAGCCAATCTTGTTGTCTTCTTTACCCGAATGTCGACGTGGCCCCTTTCCTTTGTTCTTTTCTTGTTTGCTGGGGTCTTTTTCCGGTGAAGACGTTGCTGAATTTACTTAGTAATGTATTGACAGAAAAATGCTTACAAGCTTAACATTTTGTTCTATATCTTATATGGTTATTTGCCTAGTGCCCAAGTTTGCAGTATCCTGTAACGAAATGTATCTCCTGATTATTTAACCCCCTTAGGCCAGTCAAACCGTTAAACGGAAGCCCCCTTTGAAACACAGAGCAATTGATTAGGGGAGATTATCCCCTTTGTTTCTCCTTATTGACAGGAGCACTTATGATAATCACGGTCACAAAGGAGGGCTGGTTTCACACAAAGTGCAAAGGCGACAAGGACGCCTAAATTCCTGACACGAATCATCCCTGTATATTTCACATAAGGAATGGTGAGGAACTCCTGTATGTTCTCTGTGCTTCTGCAGAGTTCACCCAGAGGGAACCAAAAGCCCTTTCTTTCACCTCTGGGATCACCACAGGCAAATGACCGTACACGGTATAAAATCCTTCAATGATACAGTCTGAAGACAGCGATTAATTTACAGGGACAGCCCGCAGCGGTGCCCAGTCTGTGGCCACCATGGGCAGGGAGAGCCCCCTGGGCCTAGGCCCGGCCTCAGGGACAGCAGCCCAAAGGCCTTTCTCCAAGGCATGCTGGCTGAAGGGGCAGCAGCAGAGCTGCAGTGAGCAGGGCTGGGGGGCGGGGCCCCGTCACCCCCGTCACCCCCCCCCCCCCCCCCCCGTGTCATAGGGCCCCACCCGCCAACGCAGCATCACAATGCTCTGGGGCAGTATAAGGCAGCGTCCTCCCGTGTTCCACTGCCAGAGTGCCCGGCTTTGCCACCAGGACAGAGCTGGCAGCCTGCAGGCAGCCGAGAGGAATTTCCTTGAGGCACCAGTGGAATTACTTGGAGGGGCAGAGAAGGGAAGACTGCCTGAAGCTGCTGGGGCTCTTCTGCTGCAATTGCAGCTCCTGGAGGGGCCACACTCACAGCTTATGGGATGGATGGATGGATGGATGGATGGATGGATGGATGGAAGTCCTGCTTCAGTCCTCGGGGGGCTTGCCGTCCTCATCAGATTCTGGGGAGATAGCGGCAGTAGCCATAGGAAACAGGATGCACAGATGGGCCAGTGGCCTCACCCGGTGCTTTGCAGCTCCCGCTGCCAGGCACGGGAAGGGTTCTTGTCCCTAGGGTTGATCAGGCCAGCAGCATTTTGCTCTTCTTGGAAGCCCCTGAGATGGCTCCAGGTGGAGGCAGAAAAGGCAGTGCCAGTGTCCCCTTGTCCCCTTAGAGGCATAAGCAGCCCGTGGACCAGGAGCCGGTCTTGCTCACATGCTCAGGGAGTAGCCGATCGCCAGCGCTGGGGTCAGGAAGGAATTTTCCCCCGGGGCAGATTGGCACTGGTCCCCGGGGGTTTTTTGCCTTCCTCTGAGCACTGGGCATGACCCCTTGGCAGGGCTCCTCTGGTCCTGGTGCTCTGGGTTATGGCCTGGTGCTCATGCTCCACGAAGGTGGCCCTCGTGTCCTGCAGCTGGGGGGGGAAGGGCTTTTTTCTCCCCAGGGTGGACTAGCAAGTGTCCCCGGGGTTTTTTGCCTTCCTCCGCAGCCGAGCACAGCCCCTTCATGGGGCTCCTTTGGGCTCCTGTAGCCCAAAGGCAGCGGCTCGTGCTCCACGCAGCTGGCCCTCGTGCCCCGCATCCGGGGGGAGGCAGCCTTCTGCACTCCCAGGGTGGCCCCACTGTGGCCCCGGGACTTGCTGCTGTCCTCTGTAGCACTGAGCACCACCCCCTGTCAGGTCTTCTCCGGCCCATTCTGGCTGGCTTCTTGCACTGCTCTCACACCACCACAGCACTGCTCTGACAGATTTATCAAAAGAAAATAGAACCTAAACTAAGCTAGATTAAAATTAACTAAGCTAAGCTAGCCTAACCTGAAATAAAGAACTTTGTTTAAATAAATAACTTTCGTTTCCTTTTATTTATTCATTATTTTATTGGGGTCTTTATGTTATTTTATTTGTATTTAGAAATGCATTGATTTTACTCTTTTATTATTTTCCTTAATTTTACACCTAAATAGTTAAAATACTCTTTCCACCTGTATCCTTTCTGACTTGTGTCTTTGAAAGCGTTTTTGGTGCTGAAACCCCCCTGCCATTTCAGGTAAATAACGGTCTCATCATTATACAACTCGTTGGGAGTGCAGGGAATGGAATGGAATGGAATGGAATGGAATGGAATGGAATGGAACAGAAGAGCTCCGCTATGTTATGCATATAGTTCTGCGTGACAAGCTCTGACGTAGGTCTGAGGGGCTGTCTGCAGTCCCAAGGGAGGCCAGTCCCCCCCAGGAGACCACTCAGGAAACAAGCCTATGGGAGAGCGACCAGCGGTCATTCTGCATTTCAAGGATTTGCCCAGATGTGCTGGGGGGATTTGTTGCCACTCTCAAAATCTCGGCCCTTCATACAGTACCTTTATGTGATACTTAGCTGAGGGTTTTAAAACTCTTCCACACAACTGAGTCAGTTACTTGTTTTTCCTGAGTGTTGCGGGGAAAAGCTGCTCAGTCCGTGCGCTTTAAACCGAATTGGGATCAAAGCGCTTCATTGAGCTACCAAGAACATGGAAGTAGACAGCAGTCAGTGAAGGGTTGCATTCAAGTTGTAATGCAAGAGGTAACCCCCCAAACTAGACACATGAATGATAACTAAACACAAACAAGTATCTGAACACCCTGTGTAAGAAACGCAGAAGAGATTTCTTAAATCCTTCTTTCCAAGAAAATACCTCACCATAAGCAGCACAGTAGCAAATGCCACTTGCTGTGTTGATAAGTGTTACAAAGATTTACTGCAAACCGGGTTTTGTCCCAATCGATTTTATTTACAATTGATTAGAAATTTAAAAGAGACAATAAGTAAAACAGCGCTGGGTGCGCAGGGGAGTCTCCGCTCCACCAGCAACGCACAACCGGGATCTTTGGAGTACAGTCTCTTATACTTCTCAGATTTGGGTTTTAGCCAATCTTGTTGTCTTCTTTACCCGAATGTCGACGTGGCCCCTTTCCTTTGTTCTTTTCTTGTTTGCTGGGGTCTTTTTCCGGTGAAGACGTTGCTGAATTTACTTAGTAATGTATTGACAGAAAAATGCTTACAAGCTTAACATTTTGTTCTATATCTTATATGGTTATTTGCCTAGTGCCCAAGTTTGCAGTATCCTGTAACGAAATGTATCTCCTGATTATTTAACCCCCTTAGGCCAGTCAAACCGTTAAACGGAAGCCCCCTTTGAAACACAGAGCAATTGATTAGGGGAGATTATCCCCTTTGTTTCTCCTTATTGACAGGAGCACTTATGATAATCACGGTCACAAAGGAGGGCTGGTTTCACACAAAGTGCAAAGGCGACAAGGACGCCTAAATTCCTGACACGAATCATCCCTGTATATTTCACATAAGGAATGGTGAGGAACTCCTGTATGTTCTCTGTGCTTCTGCAGAGTTCACCCAGAGGGAACCAAAAGCCCTTTCTTTCACCTCTGGGATCACCACAGGCAAATGACCGTACACGGTATAAAATCCTTCAATGATACAGTCTGAAGACAGCGATTAATTTACAGGGACAGCCCGCAGCGGTGCCCAGTCTGTGGCCACCATGGGCAGGGAGAGCCCCCTGGGCCTAGGCCCGGCCTCAGGGACAGCAGCCCAAAGGCCTTTCTCCAAGGCATGCTGGCTGAAGGGGCAGCAGCAGAGCTGCAGTGAGCAGGGCTGGGGGGCGGGGCCCCGTCACCCCCCTCACCCCCCCCCCCCCCCCCCCCCGTGTCATAGGGCCCCACCCGCCAACGCAGCATCACAATGCTCTGGGGCAGTATAAGGCAGCGTCCTCCCGTGTTCCACTGCCAGAGTGCCCGGCTTTGCCACCAGGACAGAGCTGGCAGCCTGCAGGCAGCCGAGAGGAATTTCCTTGAGGCACCAGTGGAATTACTTGGAGGGGCAGAGAAGGGAAGACTGCCTGAAGCTGCTGGGGCTCTTCTGCTGCAATTGCAGCTCCTGGAGGGGCCACACTCACAGCTTATGGGATGGATGGATGGATGGATGGATGGATGGATGGATGGAAGTCCTGCTTCAGTCCTCGGGGGGCTTGCCGTCCTCATCAGATTCTGGGGAGATAGCGGCAGTAGCCATAGGAAACAGGATGCACAGATGGGCCAGTGGCCTCACCCGGTGCTTTGCAGCTCCCGCTGCCAGGCACGGGAAGGGTTCTTGTCCCTAGGGTTGATCAGGCCAGCAGCATTTTGCTCTTCTTGGAAGCCCCTGAGATGGCTCCAGGTGGAGGCAGAAAAGGCAGTGCCAGTGTCCCCTTGTCCCCTTAGAGGCATAAGCAGCCCGTGGACCAGGAGCCGGTCTTGCTCACATGCTCAGGGAGTAGCCGATCGCCAGCGCTGGGGTCAGGAAGGAATTTTCCCCCGGGGCAGATTGGCACTGGTCCCCGGGGGTTTTTTGCCTTCCTCTGAGCACTGAGCATGACCCCTTGGCAGGGCTCCTCTGGTCCTGGTGCTCTGGGTTATGGCCTGGTGCTCATGCTCCACGAAGGTGGCCCTCGTGTCCTGCAGCTGGGGGGGGAAGGGCTTTTTTCTCCCCAGGGTGGACTAGCAAGTGTCCCCGGGGTTTTTTGCCTTCCTCCGCAGCCGAGCACAGCCCCTTCATGGGGCTCCTTTGGGCTCCTGTAGCCCAAAGGCAGCGGCTCGTGCTCCACGCAGCTGGCCCTCGTGCCCCGCATCCGGGGGGAGGCAGCCTTCTGCACTCCCAGGGTGGCCCCACTGTGGCCCCGGGACTTGCTGCTGTCCTCTGTAGCACTGAGCACCACCCCCTGTCAGGTCTTCTCCGGCCCATTCTGGCTGGCTTCTTGCACTGCTCTCACACCACCACAGCACTGCTCTGACAGATTTATCAAAAGAAAATAGAACCTAAACTAAGCTAGATTAAAATTAACTAAGCTAAGCTAGCCTAACCTGAAATAAAGAACTTTGTTTAAATAAATAACTTTCGTTTCCTTTTATTTATTCATTATTTTATTGGGGTCTTTATTTTATTTTATTTGTATTTAGAAATGCATTGATTTTACTCTTTTATTATTTTCCTTAATTTTACACCTAAATAGTTAAAATACTCTTTCCACCTGTATCCTTTCTGACTTGTGTCTTTGAAAGCGTTTTTGGTGCTGAAACCCCCCTGCCATTTCAGGTAAATAACGGTCTCATCATTATACAACTCGTTGGGAGTGCAGGAATGGAATGGAATGGAATGGAATGGAATGGAATGGAATGGAATGGAACAGAAGAGCTCCGCTATGTTATGCATATAGTTCTGCATGACAAGCTCTGACGTAGGTCTGAGGGGCTGTCTGCAGTCCCAAGGGAGGCCAGTCCCCCCCAGGAGACCACTCAGGAAACAAGCCTATGGGAGAGCGACCAGCGGTCATTCTGCATTTCAAGGATTTGCCCAGATGTGCTGGGGGGATTTGTTGCCACTCTCAAAATCTCGGCCCTTCATACAGTACCTTTATGTGATACTTAGCTGAGGGTTTTAAAACTCTTCCACACAACTGAGTCAGTTACTTGTTTTTCCTGAGTGTTGCGGGGAAAAGCTGCTCAGTCCGTGCGCTTTAAACCGAATTGGGATCAAAGCGCTTCATTGAGCTACCAAGAACATGGAAGTAGACAGCAGTCAGTGAAGGGTTGCATTCAAGTTGTAATGCAAGAGGTAACCCCCCAAACTAGACACATGAATGATAACTAAACACAAACAAGTATCTGAACACCCTGTGTAAGAAACGCAGAAGAGATTTCTTAAATCCTTCTTTCCAAGAAAATACCTCACCATAAGCAGCACAGTAGCAAATGCCACTTGCTGTGTTGATAAGTGTTACAAAGATTTACTGCAAACCGGGTTTTGTCCCAATCGATTTTATTTACAATTGATTAGAAATTTAAAAGAGACAATAAGTAAAACAGCGCTGGGTGCGCAGGGGAGTCTCCGCTCCACCAGCAACGCACAACCGGGATCTTTGGAGTACAGTCTCTTATACTTCTCAGATTTGGGTTTTAGCCAATCTTGTTGTCTTCTTTACCCGAATGTCGACGTGGCCCCTTTCCTTTGTTCTTTTCTTGTTTGCTGGGGTCTTTTTCCGGTGAAGACGTTGCTGAATTTACTTAGTAATGTATTGACAGAAAAATGCTTACAAGCTTAACATTTTGTTCTATATCTTATATGGTTATTTGCCTAGTGCCCAAGTTTGCAGTATCCTGTAACGAAATGTATCTCCTGATTATTTAACCCCCTTAGGCCAGTCAAACCGTTAAACGGAAGCCCCCTTTGAAACACAGAGCAATTGATTAGGGGAGATTATCCCCTTTGTTTCTCCTTATTGACAGGAGCACTTATGATAATCACGGTCACAAAGGAGGGCTGGTTTCACACAAAGTGCAAAGGCGACAAGGACGCCTAAATTCCTGACACGAATCATCCCTGTATATTTCACATAAGGAATGGTGAGGAACTCCTGTATGTTCTCTGTGCTTCTGCAGAGTTCACCCAGAGGGAACCAAAAGCCCTTTCTTTCACCTCTGGGATCACCACAGGCAAATGACCGTACACGGTATAAAATCCTTCAATGATACAGTCTGAAGACAGCGATTAATTTACAGGGACAGCCCGCAGCGGTGCCCAGTCTGTGGCCACCATGGGCAGGGAGAGCCCCCTGGGCCTAGGCCCGGCCTCAGGGACAGCAGCCCAAAGGCCTTTCTCCAAGGCATGCTGGCTGAAGGGGCAGCAGCAGAGCTGCAGTGAGCAGGGCTGGGGGGCGGGGCCCCGTCACCCCCGTCACCCCCCCCCCCCCCCCCCCCGTGTCATAGGGCCCCACCCGCCAACGCAGCATCACAATGCTCTGGGGCAGTATAAGGCAGCGTCCTCCCGTGTTCCACTGCCAGAGTGCCCGGCTTTGCCACCAGGACAGAGCTGGCAGCCTGCAGGCAGCCGAGAGGAATTTCCTTGAGGCACCAGTGGAATTACTTGGAGGGGCAGAGAAGGGAAGACTGCCTGAAGCTGCTGGGGCTCTTCTGCTGCAATTGCAGCTCCTGGAGGGGCCACACTCACAGCTTATGGGATGGATGGATGGATGGATGGATGGATGGATGGATGGAAGTCCTGCTTCAGTCCTCGGGGGCTTGCCGTCCTCATCAGATTCTGGGGAGATAGCGGCAGTAGCCATAGGAAACAGGATGCACAGATGGGCCAGTGGCCTCACCCGGTGCTTTGCAGCTCCCGCTGCCAGGCACGGGAAGGGTTCTTGTCCCTAGGGTTGATCAGGCCAGCAGCATTTTGCTCTTCTTGGAAGCCCCTGAGATGGCTCCAGGTGGAGGCAGAAAAGGCAGTGCCAGTGTCCCCTTGTCCCCTTAGAGGCATAAGCAGCCCGTGGACCAGGAGCCGGTCTTGCTCACATGCTCAGGGAGTAGCCGATCGCCAGCGCTGGGGTCAGGAAGGAATTTTCCCCCGGGGCAGATTGGCACTGGTCCCCGGGGGTTTTTTGCCTTCCTCTGAGCACTGAGCATGACCCCTTGGCAGGGCTCCTCTGGTCCTGGTGCTCTGGGTTATGGCCTGGTGCTCATGCTCCACGAAGGTGGCCCTCGTGTCCTGCAGCTGGGGGGGGAAGGGCTTTTTTCTCCCCAGGGTGGACTAGCAAGTGTCCCCGGGGTTTTTTGCCTTCCTCCGCAGCCGAGCACAGCCCCTTCATGGGGCTCCTTTGGGCTCCTGTAGCCCAAAGGCAGCGGCTCGTGCTCCACGCAGCTGGCCCTCGTGCCCCGCATCCGGGGGGAGGCAGCCTTCTGCACTCCCAGGGTGGCCCCACTGTGGCCCCGGGACTTGCTGCTGTCCTCTGTAGCACTGAGCACCACCCCCTGTCAGGTCTTCTCCGGCCCATTCTGGCTGGCTTCTTGCACTGCTCTCACACCACCACAGCACTGCTCTGACAGATTTATCAAAAGAAAATAGAACCTAAACTAAGCTAGATTAAAATTAACTAAGCTAAGCTAGCCTAACCTGAAATAAAGAACTTTGTTTAAATAAATAACTTTCGTTTCCTTTTATTTATTCATTATTTTATTGGGGTCTTTATGTTATTTTATTTGTATTTAGAAATGCATTGATTTTACTCTTTTATTATTTTCCTTAATTTTACACCTAAATAGTTAAAATACTCTTTCCACCTGTATCCTTTCTGACTTGTGTCTTTGAAAGCGTTTTTGGTGCTGAAACCCCCCTGCCATTTCAGGTAAATAACGGTCTCATCATTATACAACTCGTTGGGAGTGCAGGGAATGGAATGGAATGGAATGGAATGGAATGGAATGGAATGGAATGGAACAGAAGAGCTCCGCTATGTTATGCATATAGTTCTGCATGACAAGCTCTGACGTAGGTCTGAGGGGCTGTCTGCAGTCCCAAGGGAGGCCAGTCCCCCCCAGGAGACCACTCAGGAAACAAGCCTATGGGAGAGCGACCAGCGGTCATTCTGCATTTCAAGGATTTGCCCAGATGTGCTGGGGGGATTTGTTGCCACTCTCAAAATCTCGGCCCTTCATACAGTACCTTTATGTGATACTTAGCTGAGGGTTTTAAAACTCTTCCACACAACTGAGTCAGTTACTTGTTTTTCCTGAGTGTTGCGGGGAAAAGCTGCTCAGTCCGTGCGCTTTAAACCGAATTGGGATCAAAGCGCTTCATTGAGCTACCAAGAACATGGAAGTAGACAGCAGTCAGTGAAGGGTTGCATTCAAGTTGTAATGCAAGAGGTAACCCCCCAAACTAGACACATGAATGATAACTAAACACAAACAAGTATCTGAACACCCTGTGTAAGAAACGCAGAAGAGATTTCTTAAATCCTTCTTTCCAAGAAAATACCTCACCATAAGCAGCACAGTAGCAAATGCCACTTGCTGTGTTGATAAGTGTTACAAAGATTTACTGCAAACCGGGTTTTGTCCCAATCGATTTTATTTACAATTGATTAGAAATTTAAAAGAGACAATAAGTAAAACAGCGCTGGGTGCGCAGGGGAGTCTCCGCTCCACCAGCAACGCACAACCGGGATCTTTGGAGTACAGTCTCTTATACTTCTCAGATTTGGGTTTTAGCCAATCTTGTTGTCTTCTTTACCCGAATGTCGACGTGGCCCCTTTCCTTTGTTCTTTTCTTGTTTGCTGGGGTCTTTTTCCGGTGAAGACGTTGCTGAATTTACTTAGTAATGTATTGACAGAAAAATGCTTACAAGCTTAACATTTTGTTCTATATCTTATATGGTTATTTGCCTAGTGCCCAAGTTTGCAGTATCCTGTAACGAAATGTATCTCCTGATTATTTAACCCCCTTAGGCCAGTCAAACCGTTAAACGGAAGCCCCCTTTGAAACACAGAGCAATTGATTAGGGGAGATTATCCCCTTTGTTTCTCCTTATTGACAGGAGCACTTATGATAATCACGGTCACAAAGGAGGGCTGGTTTCACACAAAGTGCAAAGGCGACAAGGACGCCTAAATTCCTGACACGAATCATCCCTGTATATTTCACATAAGGAATGGTGAGGAACTCCTGTATGTTCTCTGTGCTTCTGCAGAGTTCACCCAGAGGGAACCAAAAGCCCTTTCTTTCACCTCTGGGATCACCACAGGCAAATGACCGTACACGGTATAAAATCCTTCAATGATACAGTCTGAAGACAGCGATTAATTTACAGGGACAGCCCGCAGCGGTGCCCAGTCTGTGGCCACCATGGGCAGGGAGAGCCCCCTGGGCCTAGGCCCGGCCTCAGGGACAGCAGCCCAAAGGCCTTTCTCCAAGGCATGCTGGCTGAAGGGGCAGCAGCAGAGCTGCAGTGAGCAGGGCTGGGGGGCGGGGCCCCGTCACCCCCGTCACCCCCCCCCCCCCCCCCCCCCCGTGTCATAGGGCCCCACCCGCCAACGCAGCATCACAATGCTCTGGGGCAGTATAAGGCAGCGTCCTCCCGTGTTCCACTGCCAGAGTGCCCGGCTTTGCCACCAGGACAGAGCTGGCAGCCTGCAGGCAGCCGAGAGGAATTTCCTTGAGGCACCAGTGGAATTACTTGGAGGGGCAGAGAAGGGAAGACTGCCTGAAGCTGCTGGGGCTCTTCTGCTGCAATTGCAGCTCCTGGAGGGGCCACACTCACAGCTTATGGGATGGATGGATGGATGGATGGATGGATGGATGGATGGAAGTCCTGCTTCAGTCCTCGGGGGGCTTGCCGTCCTCATCAGATTCTGGGGAGATAGCGGCAGTAGCCATAGGAAACAGGATGCACAGATGGGCCAGTGGCCTCACCCGGTGCTTTGCAGCTCCCGCTGCCAGGCACGGGAAGGGTTCTTGTCCCTAGGGTTGATCAGGCCAGCAGCATTTTGCTCTTCTTGGAAGCCCCTGAGATGGCTCCAGGTGGAGGCAGAAAAGGCAGTGCCAGTGTCCCCTTGTCCCCTTAGAGGCATAAGCAGCCCGTGGACCAGGAGCCGGTCTTGCTCACATGCTCAGGGAGTAGCCGATCGCCAGCGCTGGGGTCAGGAAGGAATTTTCCCCCGGGGCAGATTGGCACTGGTCCCCGGGGGTTTTTTGCCTTCCTCTGAGCACTGAGCATGACCCCTTGGCAGGGCTCCTCTGGTCCTGGTGCTCTGGGTTATGGCCTGGTGCTCATGCTCCACGAAGGTGGCCCTCGTGTCCTGCAGCTGGGGGGGGAAGGGCTTTTTTCTCCCCAGGGTGGACTAGCAAGTGTCCCCGGGGTTTTTTGCCTTCCTCCGCAGCCGAGCACAGCCCCTTCATGGGGCTCCTTTGGGCTCCTGTAGCCCAAAGGCAGCGGCTCGTGCTCCACGCAGCTGGCCCTCGTGCCCCGCATCCGGGGGGAGGCAGCCTTCTGCACTCCCAGGGTGGCCCCACTGTGGCCCCGGGACTTGCTGCTGTCCTCTGTAGCACTGAGCACCACCCCCTGTCAGGTCTTCTCCGGCCCATTCTGGCTGGCTTCTTGCACTGCTCTCACACCACCACAGCACTGCTCTGACAGATTTATCAAAAGAAAATAGAACCTAAACTAAGCTAGATTAAAATTAACTAAGCTAAGCTAGCCTAACCTGAAATAAAGAACTTTGTTTAAATAAATAACTTTCGTTTCCTTTTATTTATTCATTATTTTATTGGGGTCTTTATGTTATTTTATTTGTATTTAGAAATGCATTGATTTTACTCTTTTATTATTTTCCTTAATTTTACACCTAAATAGTTAAAATACTCTTTCCACCTGTATCCTTTCTGACTTGTGTCTTTGAAAGCGTTTTTGGTGCTGAAACCCCCCTGCCATTTCAGGTAAATAACGGTCTCATCATTATACAACTCGTTGGGAGTGCAGGGAATGGAATGGAATGGAATGGAATGGAATGGAATGGAATGGAACAGAAGAGCTCCGCTATGTTATGCATATAGTTCTGCATGACAAGCTCTGACGTAGGTCTGAGGGGCTGTCTGCAGTCCCAAGGGAGGCCAGTCCCCCCCAGGAGACCACTCAGGAAACAAGCCTATGGGAGAGCGACCAGCGGTCATTCTGCATTTCAAGGATTTGCCCAGATGTGCTGGGGGGATTTGTTGCCACTCTCAAAATCTCGGCCCTTCATACAGTACCTTTATGTGATACTTAGCTGAGGGTTTTTAAACTCTTCCACACAACTGAGTCAGTTACTTGTTTTTCCTGAGTGTTGCGGGGAAAAGCTGCTCAGTCCGTGCGCTTTAAACCGAATTGGGATCAAAGCGCTTCATTGAGCTACCAAGAACATGGAAGTAGACAGCAGTCAGTGAAGGGTTGCATTCAAGTTGTAATGCAAGAGGTAACCCCCCAAACTAGACACATGAATGATAACTAAACACAAACAAGTATCTGAACACCCTGTGTAAGAAACGCAGAAGAGATTTCTTAAATCCTTCTTTCCAAGAAAATACCTCACCATAAGCAGCACAGTAGCAAATGCCACTTGCTGTGTTGATAAGTGTTACAAAGATTTACTGCAAACCGGGTTTTGTCCCAATCGATTTTATTTACAATTGATTAGAAATTTAAAAGAGACAATAAGTAAAACAGCGCTGGGTGCGCAGGGGAGTCTCCGCTCCACCAGCAACGCACAACCGGGATCTTTGGAGTACAGTCTCTTATACTTCTCAGATTTGGGTTTTAGCCAATCTTGTTGTCTTCTTTACCCGAATGTCGACGTGGCCCCTTTCCTTTGTTCTTTTCTTGTTTGCTGGGGTCTTTTTCCGGTGAAGACGTTGCTGAATTTACTTAGTAATGTATTGACAGAAAAATGCTTACAAGCTTAACATTTTGTTCTATATCTTATATGGTTATTTGCCTAGTGCCCAAGTTTGCAGTATCCTGTAACGAAATGTATCTCCTGATTATTTAACCCCCTTAGGCCAGTCAAACCGTTAAACGGAAGCCCCCTTTGAAACACAGAGCAATTGATTAGGGGAGATTATCCCCTTTGTTTCTCCTTATTGACAGGAGCACTTATGATAATCACGGTCACAAAGGAGGGCTGGTTTCACACAAAGTGCAAAGGCGACAAGGACGCCTAAATTCCTGACACGAATCATCCCTGTATATTTCACATAAGGAATGGTGAGGAACTCCTGTATGTTCTCTGTGCTTCTGCAGAGTTCACCCAGAGGGAACCAAAAGCCCTTTCTTTCACCTCTGGGATCACCACAGGCAAATGACCGTACACGGTATAAAATCCTTCAATGATACAGTCTGAAGACAGCGATTAATTTACAGGGACAGCCCGCAGCGGTGCCCAGTCTGTGGCCACCATGGGCAGGGAGAGCCCCCTGGGCCTAGGCCCGGCCTCAGGGACAGCAGCCCAAAGGCCTTTCTCCAAGGCATGCTGGCTGAAGGGGCAGCAGCAGAGCTGCAGTGAGCAGGGCTGGGGGGCGGGGCCCCGTCACCCCCGTCACCCCCCCCCCCCCCCCCCCCCCGTGTCATAGGGCCCCACCCGCCAACGCAGCATCACAATGCTCTGGGGCAGTATAAGGCAGCGTCCTCCCGTGTTCCACTGCCAGAGTGCCCGGCTTTGCCACCAGGACAGAGCTGGCAGCCTGCAGGCAGCCGAGAGGAATTTCCTTGAGGCACCAGTGGAATTACTTGGAGGGGCAGAGAAGGGAAGACTGCCTGAAGCTGCTGGGGCTCTTCTGCTGCAATTGCAGCTCCTGGAGGGGCCACACTCACAGCTTATGGGATGGATGGATGGATGGATGGATGGATGGATGGATGGAAGTCCTGCTTCAGTCCTCGGGGGGCTTGCCGTCCTCATCAGATTCTGGGGAGATAGCGGCAGTAGCCATAGGAAACAGGATGCACAGATGGGCCAGTGGCCTCACCCGGTGCTTTGCAGCTCCCGCTGCCAGGCACGGGAAGGGTTCTTGTCCCTAGGGTTGATCAGGCCAGCAGCATTTTGCTCTTCTTGGAAGCCCCTGAGATGGCTCCAGGTGGAGGCAGAAAAGGCAGTGCCAGTGTCCCCTTGTCCCCTTAGAGGCATAAGCAGCCCGTGGACCAGGAGCCGGTCTTGCTCACATGCTCAGGGAGTAGCCGATCGCCAGCGCTGGGGTCAGGAAGGAATTTTCCCCCGGGGCAGATTGGCACTGGTCCCCGGGGGTTTTTTGCCTTCCTCTGAGCACTGAGCATGACCCCTTGGCAGGGCTCCTCTGGTCCTGGTGCTCTGGGTTATGGCCTGGTGCTCATGCTCCACGAAGGTGGCCCTCGTGTCCTGCAGCTGGGGGGGGAAGGGCTTTTTTCTCCCCAGGGTGGACTAGCAAGTGTCCCCGGGGTTTTTTGCCTTCCTCCGCAGCCGAGCACAGCCCCTTCATGGGGCTCCTTTGGGCTCCTGTAGCCCAAAGGCAGCGGCTCGTGCTCCACGCAGCTGGCCCTCGTGCCCCGCATCCGGGGGGAGGCAGCCTTCTGCACTCCCAGGGTGGCCCCACTGTGGCCCCGGGACTTGCTGCTGTCCTCTGTAGCACTGAGCACCACCCCCTGTCAGGTCTTCTCCGGCCCATTCTGGCTGGCTTCTTGCACTGCTCTCACACCACCACAGCACTGCTCTGACAGATTTATCAAAAGAAAATAGAACCTAAACTAAGCTAGATTAAAATTAACTAAGCTAAGCTAGCCTAACCTGAAATAAAGAACTTTGTTTAAATAAATAACTTTCGTTTCCTTTTATTTATTCATTATTTTATTGGGGTCTTTATGTTATTTTATTTGTATTTAGAAATGCATTGATTTTACTCTTTTATTATTTTCCTTAATTTTACACCTAAATAGTTAAAATACTCTTTCCACCTGTATCCTTTCTGACTTGTGTCTTTGAAAGCGTTTTTGGTGCTGAAACCCCCCTGCCATTTCAGGTAAATAACGGTCTCATCATTATACAACTCGTTGGGAGTGCAGGGAATGGAATGGAATGGAATGGAATGGAATGGAATGGAATGGAATGGAACAGAAGAGCTCCGCTATGTTATGCATATAGTTCTGCGTGACAAGCTCTGACGTAGGTCTGAGGGGCTGTCTGCAGTCCCAAGGGAGGCCAGTCCCCCCCAGGAGACCACTCAGGAAACAAGCCTATGGGAGAGCGACCAGCGGTCATTCTGCATTTCAAGGATTTGCCCAGATGTGCTGGGGGGATTTGTTGCCACTCTCAAAATCTCGGCCCTTCATACAGTACCTTTATGTGATACTTAGCTGAGGGTTTTAAAACTCTTCCACACAACTGAGTCAGTTACTTGTTTTTCCTGAGTGTTGCGGGGAAAAGCTGCTCAGTCCGTGCGCTTTAAACCGAATTGGGATCAAAGCGCTTCATTGAGCTACCAAGAACATGGAAGTAGACAGCAGTCAGTGAAGGGTTGCATTCAAGTTGTAATGCAAGAGGTAACCCCCCAAACTAGACACATGAATGATAACTAAACACAAACAAGTATCTGAACACCCTGTGTAAGAAACGCAGAAGAGATTTCTTAAATCCTTCTTTCCAAGAAAATACCTCACCATAAGCAGCACAGTAGCAAATGCCACTTGCTGTGTTGATAAGTGTTACAAAGATTTACTGCAAACCGGGTTTTGTCCCAATCGATTTTATTTACAATTGATTAGAAATTTAAAAGAGACAATAAGTAAAACAGCGCTGGGTGCGCAGGGGAGTCTCCGCTCCACCAGCAACGCACAACCGGGATCTTTGGAGTACAGTCTCTTATACTTCTCAGATTTGGGTTTTAGCCAATCTTGTTGTCTTCTTTACCCGAATGTCGACGTGGCCCCTTTCCTTTGTTCTTTTCTTGTTTGCTGGGGTCTTTTTCCGGTGAAGACGTTGCTGAATTTACTTAGTAATGTATTGACAGAAAAATGCTTACAAGCTTAACATTTTGTTCTATATCTTATATGGTTATTTGCCTAGTGCCCAAGTTTGCAGTATCCTGTAACGAAATGTATCTCCTGATTATTTAACCCCCTTAGGCCAGTCAAACCGTTAAACGGAAGCCCCCTTTGAAACACAGAGCAATTGATTAGGGGAGATTATCCCCTTTGTTTCTCCTTATTGACAGGAGCACTTATGATAATCACGGTCACAAAGGAGGGCTGGTTTCACACAAAGTGCAAAGGCGACAAGGACGCCTAAATTCCTGACACGAATCATCCCTGTATATTTCACATAAGGAATGGTGAGGAACTCCTGTATGTTCTCTGTGCTTCTGCAGAGTTCACCCAGAGGGAACCAAAAGCCCTTTCTTTCACCTCTGGGATCACCACAGGCAAATGACCGTACACGGTATAAAATCCTTCAATGATACAGTCTGAAGACAGCGATTAATTTACAGGGACAGCCCGCAGCGGTGCCCAGTCTGTGGCCACCATGGGCAGGGAGAGCCCCCTGGGCCTAGGCCCGGCCTCAGGGACAGCAGCCCAAAGGCCTTTCTCCAAGGCATGCTGGCTGAAGGGGCAGCAGCAGAGCTGCAGTGAGCCGGGCTGGGGGGCGGGGCCCCGTCACCCCCGTCACCCCCCCCCCCCCCCCCCCGTGTCATAGGGCCCCACCCGCCAACGCAGCATCACAATGCTCTGGGGCAGTATAAGGCAGCGTCCTCCCGTGTTCCACTGCCAGAGTGCCCGGCTTTGCCACCAGGACAGAGCTGGCAGCCTGCAGGCAGCCGAGAGGAATTTCCTTGAGGCACCAGTGGAATTACTTGGAGGGGCAGAGAAGGGAAGACTGCCTGAAGCTGCTGGGGCTCTTCTGCTGCAATTGCAGCTCCTGGAGGGGCCACACTCACAGCTTATGGGATGGATGGATGGATGGATGGATGGATGGATGGATGGAAGTCCTGCTTCAGTCCTCGGGGGGCTTGCCGTCCTCATCAGATTCTGGGGAGATAGCGGCAGTAGCCATAGGAAACAGGATGCACAGATGGGCCAGTGGCCTCACCCGGTGCTTTGCAGCTCCCGCTGCCAGGCACGGGAAGGGTTCTTGTCCCTAGGGTTGATCAGGCCAGCAGCATTTTGCTCTTCTTGGAAGCCCCTGAGATGGCTCCAGGTGGAGGCAGAAAAGGCAGTGCCAGTGTCCCCTTGTCCCCTTAGAGGCATAAGCAGCCCGTGGACCAGGAGCCGGTCTTGCTCACATGCTCAGGGAGTAGCCGATCGCCAGCGCTGGGGTCAGGAAGGAATTTTCCCCCGGGGCAGATTGGCACTGGTCCCCGGGGGTTTTTTGCCTTCCTCTGAGCACTGAGCATGACCCCTTGGCAGGGCTCCTCTGGTCCTGGTGCTCTGGGTTATGGCCTGGTGCTCATGCTCCACGAAGGTGGCCCTCGTGTCCTGCAGCTGGGGGGGGAAGGGCTTTTTTCTCCCCAGGGTGGACTAGCAAGTGTCCCCGGGGTTTTTTGCCTTCCTCCGCAGCCGAGCACAGCCCCTTCATGGGGCTCCTTTGGGCTCCTGTAGCCCAAAGGCAGCGGCTCGTGCTCCACGCAGCTGGCCCTCGTGCCCCGCATCCGGGGGGAGGCAGCCTTCTGCACTCCCAGGGTGGCCCCACTGTGGCCCCGGGACTTGCTGCTGTCCTCTGTAGCACTGAGCACCACCCCCTGTCAGGTCTTCTCCGGCCCATTCTGGCTGGCTTCTTGCACTGCTCTCACACCACCACAGCACTGCTCTGACAGATTTATCAAAAGAAAATAGAACCTAAACTAAGCTAGATTAAAATTAACTAAGCTAAGCTAGCCTAACCTGAAATAAAGAACTTTGTTTAAATAAATAACTTTCGTTTCCTTTTATTTATTCATTATTTTATTGGGGTCTTTATGTTATTTTATTTGTATTTAGAAATGCATTGATTTTACTCTTTTATTATTTTCCTTAATTTTACACCTAAATAGTTAAAATACTCTTTCCACCTGTATCCTTTCTGACTTGTGTCTTTGAAAGCGTTTTTGGTGCTGAAACCCCCCTGCCATTTCAGGTAAATAACGGTCTCATCATTATACAACTCGTTGGGAGTGCAGGGAATGGAATGGAATGGAATGGAATGGAATGGAATGGAATGGAATGGAATGGAACAGAAGAGCTCCGCTATGTTATGCATATAGTTCTGCGTGACAAGCTCTGACGTAGGTCTGAGGGGCTGTCTGCAGTCCCAAGGGAGGCCAGTCCCCCCCAGGAGACCACTCAGGAAACAAGCCTATGGGAGAGCGACCAGCGGTCATTCTGCATTTCAAGGATTTGCCCAGATGTGCTGGGGGGATTTGTTGCCACTCTCAAAATCTCGGCCCTTCATACAGTACCTTTATGTGATACTTAGCTGAGGGTTTTAAAACTCTTCCACACAACTGAGTCAGTTACTTGTTTTTCCTGAGTGTTGCGGGGAAAAGCTGCTCAGTCCGTGCGCTTTAAACCGAATTGGGATCAAAGCGCTTCATTGAGCTACCAAGAACATGGAAGTAGACAGCAGTCAGTGAAGGGTTGCATTCAAGTTGTAATGCAAGAGGTAACCCCCCAAACTAGACACATGAATGATAACTAAACACAAACAAGTATCTGAACACCCTGTGTAAGAAACGCAGAAGAGATTTCTTAAATCCTTCTTTCCAAGAAAATACCTCACCATAAGCAGCACAGTAGCAAATGCCACTTGCTGTGTTGATAAGTGTTACAAAGATTTACTGCAAACCGGGTTTTGTCCCAATCGATTTTATTTACAATTGATTAGAAATTTAAAAGAGACAATAAGTAAAACAGCGCTGGGTGCGCAGGGGAGTCTCCGCTCCACCAGCAACGCACAACCGGGATCTTTGGAGTACAGTCTCTTATACTTCTCAGATTTGGGTTTTAGCCAATCTTGTTGTCTTCTTTACCCGAATGTCGACGTGGCCCCTTTCCTTTGTTCTTTTCTTGTTTGCTGGGGTCTTTTTCCGGTGAAGACGTTGCTGAATTTACTTAGTAATGTATTGACAGAAAAATGCTTACAAGCTTAACATTTTGTTCTATATCTTATATGGTTATTTGCCTAGTGCCCAAGTTTGCAGTATCCTGTAACGAAATGTATCTCCTGATTATTTAACCCCCTTAGGCCAGTCAAACCGTTTAACGGAAGCCCCCTTTGAAACACAGAGCAATTGATTAGGGGAGATTATCCCCTTTGTTTCTCCTTATTGACAGGAGCACTTATGATAATCACGGTCACAAAGGAGGGCTGGTTTCACACAAAGTGCAAAGGCGACAAGGACGCCTAAATTCCTGACACGAATCATCCCTGTATATTTCACATAAGGAATGGTGAGGAACTCCTGTATGTTCTCTGTGCTTCTGCAGAGTTCACCCAGAGGGAACCAAAAGCCCTTTCTTTCACCTCTGGGATCACCACAGGCAAATGACCGTACACGGTCTAAAATCCTTCAATGATACAGTCTGAAGACAGCGATTAATTTACAGGGACAGCCCGCAGCGGTGCCCAGTCTGTGGCCACCATGGGCAGGGAGAGCCCCCTGGGCCTAGGCCCGGCCTCAGGGACAGCAGCCCAAAGGCCTTTCTCCAAGGCATGCTGGCTGAAGGGGCAGCAGCAGAGCTGCAGTGAGCAGGGCTGGGGGGCGGGGCCCCGTCACCCCCGTCACCCCCCCCCCCCCCCCCCCCCGTGTCATAGGGCCCCACCCGCCAACGCAGCATCACAATGCTCTGGGGCAGTATAAGGCAGCGTCCTCCCGTGTTCCACTGCCAGAGTGCCCGGCTTTGCCACCAGGACAGAGCTGGCAGCCTGCAGGCAGCCGAGAGGACTTTCCTTGAGGCACCAGTGGAATTACTTGGAGGGGCAGAGAAGGGAAGACTGCCTGAAGCTGCTGGGGCTCTTCTGCTGCAATTGCAGCTCCTGGAGGGGCCACACTCACAGCTTATGGGATGGATGGATGGATGGATGGATGGATGGATGGATGGAGTCCTGCTTCAGTCCTCGGGGGGCTTGCCGTCCTCATCAGATTCTGGGGAGATAGCGGCAGTAGCCATAGGAAACAGGATGCACAGATGGGCCAGTGGCCTCACCCGGTGCTTTGCAGCTCCCGCTGCCAGGCACGGGAAGGGTTCTTGTCCCTAGGGTTGATCAGGCCAGCAGCATTTTGCTCTTCTTGGAAGCCCCTGAGATGGCTCCAGGTGGAGGCAGAAAAGGCAGTGCCAGTGTCCCCTTGTCCCCTTAGAGGCATAAGCAGCCCGTGGACCAGGAGCCGGTCTTGCTCACATGCTCAGGGAGTAGCCGATCGCCAGCGCTGGGGTCAGGAAGGAATTTTCCCCCGGGGCAGATTGGCACTGGTCCCCGGGGGTTTTTTGCCTTCCTCTGAGCACTGAGCATGACCCCTTGGCAGGGCTCCTCTGGTCCTGGTGCTCTGGGTTATGGCCTGGTGCTCATGCTCCACGAAGGTGGCCCTCGTGTCCTGCAGCTGGGGGGGGAAGGGCTTTTTTCTCCCCAGGGTGGACTAGCAAGTGTCCCCGGGGTTTTTTGCCTTCCTCCGCAGCCGAGCACAGCCCCTTCATGGGGCTCCTTTGGGCTCCTGTAGCCCAAAGGCAGCGGCTCGTGCTCCACGCAGCTGGCCCTCGTGCCCCGCATCCGGGGGGAGGCAGCCTTCTGCACTCCCAGGGTGGCCCCACTGTGGCCCCGGGACTTGCTGCTGTCCTCTGTAGCACTGAGCACCACCCCCTGTCAGGTCTTCTCCGGCCCATTCTGGCTGGCTTCTTGCACTGCTCTCACACCACCACAGCACTGCTCTGACAGATTTATCAAAAGAAAATAGAACCTAAACTAAGCTAGATTAAAATTAACTAAGCTAAGCTAGCCTAACCTGAAATAAAGAACTTTGTTTAAATAAATAACTTTCGTTTCCTTTTATTTATTCATTATTTTATTGGGGTCTTTATGTTATTTTATTTGTATTTAGAAATGCATTGATTTTACTCTTTTATTATTTTCCTTAATTTTACACCTAAATAGTTAAAATACTCTTTCCACCTGTATCCTTTCTGACTTGTGTCTTTGAAAGCGTTTTTGGTGCTGAAACCCCCCTGCCATTTCAGGTAAATAACGGTCTCATCATTATACAACTCGTTGGGAGTGCAGGGAATGGAATGGAATGGAATGGAATGGAATGGAATGGAATGGAATGGAATGGAACAGAAGAGCTCCGCTATGTTATGCATATAGTTCTGCGTGACAAGCTCTGACGTAGGTCTGAGGGGCTGTCTGCAGTCCCAAGGGAGGCCAGTCCCCCCCAGGAGACCACTCAGGAAACAAGCCTATGGGAGAGCGACCAGCGGTCATTCTGCATTTCAAGGATTTGCCCAGATGTGCTGGGGGGATTTGTTGCCACTCTCAAAATCTCGGCCCTTCATACAGTACCTTTATGTGATACTTAGCTGAGGGTTTTAAAACTCTTCCACACAACTGAGTCAGTTACTTGTTTTTCCTGAGTGTTGCGGGGAAAAGCTGCTCAGTCCGTGCGCTTTAAACCGAATTGGGATCAAAGCGCTTCATTGAGCTACCAAGAACATGGAAGTAGACAGCAGTCAGTGAAGGGTTGCATTCAAGTTGTAATGCAAGAGGTAACCCCCCAAACTAGACACATGAATGATAACTAAACACAAACAAGTATCTGAACACCCTGTGTAAGAAACGCAGAAGAGATTTCTTAAATCCTTCTTTCCAAGAAAATACCTCACCATAAGCAGCACAGTAGCAAATGCCACTTGCTGTGTTGATAAGTGTTACAAAGATTTACTGCAAACCGGGTTTTGTCCCAATCGATTTTATTTACAATTGATTAGAAATTTAAAAGAGACAATAAGTAAAACAGCGCTGGGTGCGCAGGGGAGTCTCCGCTCCACCAGCAACGCACAACCGGGATCTTTGGAGTACAGTCTCTTATACTTCTCAGATTTGGGTTTTAGCCAATCTTGTTGTCTTCTTTACCCGAATGTCGACGTGGCCCCTTTCCTTTGTTCTTTTCTTGTTTGCTGGGGTCTTTTTCCGGTGAAGACGTTGCTGAATTTACTTAGTAATGTATTGACAGAAAAATGCTTACAAGCTTAACATTTTGTTCTATATCTTATATGGTTATTTGCCTAGTGCCCAAGTTTGCAGTATCCTGTAACGAAATGTATCTCCTGATTATTTAACCCCCTTAGGCCAGTCAAACCGTTAAACGGAAGCCCCCTTTGAAACACAGAGCAATTGATTAGGGGAGATTATCCCCTTTGTTTCTCCTTATTGACAGGAGCACTTATGATAATCACGGTCACAAAGGAGGGCTGGTTTCACACAAAGTGCAAAGGCGACAAGGACGCCTAAATTCCTGACACGAATCATCCCTGTATATTTCACATAAGGAATGGTGAGGAACTCCTGTATGTTCTCTGTGCTTCTGCAGAGTTCACCCAGAGGGAACCAAAAGCCCTTTCTTTCACCTCTGGGATCACCACAGGCAAATGACCGTACACGGTATAAAATCCTTCAATGATACAGTCTGAAGACAGCGATTAATTTACAGGGACAGCCCGCAGCGGTGCCCAGTCTGTGGCCACCATGGGCAGGGAGAGCCCCCTGGGCCTAGGCCCGGCCTCAGGGACAGCAGCCCAAAGGCCTTTCTCCAAGGCATGCTGGCTGAAGGGGCAGCAGCAGAGCTGCAGTGAGCAGGGCTGGGGGGCGGGGCCCCGTCACCCCCGTCACCCCCCCCCCCCCCCCCCCCGTGTCATAGGGCCCCACCCGCCAACGCAGCATCACAATGCTCTGGGGCAGTATAAGGCAGCGTCCTCCCGTGTTCCACTGCCAGAGTGCCCGGCTTTGCCACCAGGACAGAGCTGGCAGCCTGCAGGCAGCCGAGAGGAATTTCCTTGAGGCACCAGTGGAATTACTTGGAGGGGCAGAGAAGGGAAGACTGCCTGAAGCTGCTGGGGCTCTTCTGCTGCAATTGCAGCTCCTGGAGGGGCCACACTCACAGCTTATGGGATGGATGGATGGATGGATGGATGGATGGAAGTCCTGCTTCAGTCCTCGGGGGGCTTGCCGTCCTCATCAGATTCTGGGGAGATAGCGGCAGTAGCCATAGGAAACAGGATGCACAGATGGGCCAGTGGCCTCACCCGGTGCTTTGCAGCTCCCGCTGCCAGGCACGGGAAGGGTTCTTGTCCCTAGGGTTGATCAGGCCAGCAGCATTTTGCTCTTCTTGGAAGCCCCTGAGATGGCTCCAGGTGGAGGCAGAAAAGGCAGTGCCAGTGTCCCCTTGTCCCCTTAGAGGCATAAGCAGCCCGTGGACCAGGAGCCGGTCTTGCTCACATGCTCAGGGAGTAGCCGATCGCCAGCGCTGGGGTCAGGAAGGAATTTTCCCCCGGGGCAGATTGGCACTGGTCCCCGGGGGTTTTTTGCCTTCCTCTGAGCACTGAGCATGACCCCTTGGCAGGGCTCCTCTGGTCCTGGTGCTCTGGGTTATGGCCTGGTGCTCATGCTCCACGAAGGTGGCCCTCGTGTCCTGCAGCTGGGGGGGGAAGGGCTTTTTTCTCCCCAGGGTGGACTAGCAAGTGTCCCCGGGGTTTTTTGCCTTCCTCCGCAGCCGAGCACAGCCCCTTCATGGGGCTCCTTTGGGCTCCTGTAGCCCAAAGGCAGCGGCTCGTGCTCCACGCAGCTGGCCCTCGTGCCCCGCATCCGGGGGGAGGCAGCCTTCTGCACTCCCAGGGTGGCCCCACTGTGGCCCCGGGACTTGCTGCTGTCCTCTGTAGCACTGAGCACCACCCCCTGTCAGGTCTTCTCCGGCCCATTCTGGCTGGCTTCTTGCACTGCTCTCACACCACCACAGCACTGCTCTGACAGATTTATCAAAAGAAAATAGAACCTAAACTAAGCTAGATTAAAATTAACTAAGCTAAGCTAGCCTAACCTGAAATAAAGAACTTTGTTTAAATAAATAACTTTCGTTTCCTTTTATTTATTCATTATTTTATTGGGGTCTTTATGTTATTTTATTTGTATTTAGAAATGCATTGATTTTACTCTTTTATTATTTTCCTTAATTTTACACCTAAATAGTTAAAATACTCTTTCCACCTGTATCCTTTCTGACTTGTGTCTTTGAAAGCGTTTTTGGTGCTGAAACCCCCCTGCCATTTCAGGTAAATAACGGTCTCATCATTATACAACTCGTTGGGAGTGCAGGGAATGGAATGGAATGGAATGGAATGGAATGGAATGGAATGGAACAGAAGAGCTCCGCTATGTTATGCATATAGTTCTGCATGACAAGCTCTGACGTAGGTCTGAGGGGCTGTCTGCAGTCCCAAGGGAGGCCAGTCCCCCCCAGGAGACCACTCAGGAAACAAGCCTATGGGAGAGCGACCAGCGGTCATTCTGCATTTCAAGGATTTGCCCAGATGTGCTGGGGGGATTTGTTGCCACTCTCAAAATCTCGGCCCTTCATACAGTACCTTTATGTGATACTTAGCTGAGGGTTTTAAAACTCTTCCACACAACTGAGTCAGTTACTTGTTTTTCCTGAGTGTTGCGGGGAAAAGCTGCTCAGTCCGTGCGCTTTAAACCGAATTGGGATCAAAGCGCTTCATTGAGCTACCAAGAACATGGAAGTAGACAGCAGTCAGTGAAGGGTTGCATTCAAGTTGTAATGCAAGAGGTAACCCCCCAAACTAGACACATGAATGATAACTAAACACAAACAAGTATCTGAACACCCTGTGTAAGAAACGCAGAAGAGATTTCTTAAATCCTTCTTTCCAAGAAAATACCTCACCATAAGCAGCACAGTAGCAAATGCCACTTGCTGTGTTGATAAGTGTTACAAAGATTTACTGCAAACCGGGTTTTGTCCCAATCGATTTTATTTACAATTGATTAGAAATTTAAAAGAGACAATAAGTAAAACAGCGCTGGGTGCGCAGGGGAGTCTCCGCTCCACCAGCAACGCACAACCAGGATCTTTTGAGTACAGTCTCTTATACTTCTCAGATTTGGGTTTTAGCCAATCTTGTTGTCTTCTTTACCCGAATGTCGACGTGGCCCCTTTCCTTTGTTCTTTTCTTGTTTGCTGGGGTCTTTTTCCGGTGAAGACGTTGCTGAATTTACTTAGTAATGTATTGACAGAAAAATGCTTACAAGCTTAACATTTTGTTCTATATCTTATATGGTTATTTGCCTAGTGCCCAAGTTTGCAGTATCCTGTAACGAAATGTATCTCCTGATTATTTAACCCCCTTAGGCCAGTCAAACCGTTAAACGGAAGCCCCCTTTGAAACACAGAGCAATTGATTAGGGGAGATTATCCCCTTTGTTTCTCCTTATTGACAGGAGCACTTATGATAATCACGGTCACAAAGGAGGGCTGGTTTCACACAAAGTGCAAAGGCGACAAGGACGCCTAAATTCCTGACACGAATCATCCCTGTATATTTCACATAAGGAATGGTGAGGAACTCCTGTATGTTCTCTGTGCTTCTGCAGAGTTCACCCAGAGGGAACCAAAAGCCCTTTCTTTCACCTCTGGGATCACCACAGGCAAATGACCGTACACGGTATAAAATCCTTCAATGATACAGTCTGAAGACAGCGATTAATTTACAGGGACAGCCCGCAGCGGTGCCCAGTCTGTGGCCACCATGGGCAGGGAGAGCCCCCTGGGCCTAGGCCCGGCCTCAGGGACAGCAGCCCAAAGGCCTTTCTCCAAGGCATGCTGGCTGAAGGGGCAGCAGCAGAGCTGCAGTGAGCAGGGCTGGGGGGCGGGGCCCCGTCACCCCCGTCACCCCCCCCCCCCCCCCCCCCCGTGTCATAGGGCCCCACCCGCCAACGCAGCATCACAATGCTCTGGGGCAGTATAAGGCAGCGTCCTCCCGTGTTCCACTGCCAGAGTGCCCGGCTTTGCCACCAGGACAGAGCTGGCAGCCTGCAGGCAGCCGAGAGGAATTTCCTTGAGGCACCAGTGGAATTACTTGGAGGGGCAGAGAAGGGAAGACTGCCTGAAGCTGCTGGGGCTCTTCTGCTGCAATTGCAGCTCCTGGAGGGGCCACACTCACAGCTTATGGGATGGATGGATGGATGGATGGATGGATGGATGGATGGAAGTCCTGCTTCAGTCCTCGGGGGGCTTGCCGTCCTCATCAGATTCTGGGGAGATAGCGGCAGTAGCCATAGGAAACAGGATGCACAGATGGGCCAGTGGCCTCACCCGGTGCTTTGCAGCTCCCGCTGCCAGGCACGGGAAGGGTTCTTGTCCCTAGGGTTGATCAGGCCAGCAGCATTTTGCTCTTCTTGGAAGCCCCTGAGATGGCTCCAGGTGGAGGCAGAAAAGGCAGTGCCAGTGTCCCCTTGTCCCCTTAGAGGCATAAGCAGCCCGTGGACCAGGAGCCGGTCTTGCTCACATGCTCAGGGAGTAGCCGATCGCCAGCGCTGGGGTCAGGAAGGAATTTTCCCCCGGGGCAGATTGGCACTGGTCCCCGGGGGTTTTTTGCCTTCCTCTGAGCACTGAGCATGACCCCTTGGCAGGGCTCCTCTGGTCCTGGTGCTCTGGGTTATGGCCTGGTGCTCATGCTCCACGAAGGTGGCCCTCGTGTCCTGCAGCTGGGGGGGGAAGGGCTTTTTTCTCCCCAGGGTGGACTAGCAAGTGTCCCCGGGGTTTTTTGCCTTCCTCCGCAGCCGAGCACAGCCCCTTCATGGGGCTCCTTTGGGCTCCTGTAGCCCAAAGGCAGCGGCTCGTGCTCCACGCAGCTGGCCCTCGTGCCCCGCATCCGGGGGGAGGCAGCCTTCTGCACTCCCAGGGTGGCCCCACTGTGGCCCCGGGACTTGCTGCTGTCCTCTGTAGCACTGAGCACCACCCCCTGTCAGGTCTTCTCCGGCCCATTCTGGCTGGCTTCTTGCACTGCTCTCACACCACCACAGCACTGCTCTGACAGATTTATCAAAAGAAAATAGAACCTAAACTAAGCTAGATTAAAATTAACTAAGCTAAGCTAGCCTAACCTGAAATAAAGAACTTTGTTTAAATAAATAACTTTCGTTTCCTTTTATTTATTCATTATTTTATTGGGGTCTTTATGTTATTTTATTTGTATTTAGAAATGCATTGATTTTACTCTTTTATTATTTTCCTTAATTTTACACCTAAATAGTTAAAATACTCTTTCCACCTGTATCCTTTCTGACTTGTGTCTTTGAAAGCGTTTTTGGTGCTGAAACCCCCCTGCCATTTCAGGTAAATAACGGTCTCATCATTATACAACTCGTTGGGAGTGCAGGGAATGGAATGGAATGGAATGGAATGGAATGGAATGGAATGGAATGGAACAGAAGAGCTCCGCTATGTTATGCATATAGTTCTGCATGACAAGCTCTGACGTAGGTCTGAGGGGCTGTCTGCAGTCCCAAGGGAGGCCAGTCCCCCCCAGGAGACCACTCAGGAAACAAGCCTATGGGAGAGCGACCAGCGGTCATTCTGCATTTCAAGGATTTGCCCAGATGTGCTGGGGGGATTTGTTGCCACTCTCAAAATCTCGGCCCTTCATACAGTACCTTTATGTGATACTTAGCTGAGGGTTTTAAAACTCTTCCACACAACTGAGTCAGTTACTTGTTTTTCCTGAGTGTTGCGGGGAAAAGCTGCTCAGTCCGTGCGCTTTAAACCGAATTGGGATCAAAGCGCTTCATTGAGCTACCAAGAACATGGAAGTAGACAGCAGTCAGTGAAGGGTTGCATTCAAGTTGTAATGCAAGAGGTAACCCCCCAAACTAGACACATGAATGATAACTAAACACAAACAAGTATCTGAACACCCTGTGTAAGAAACGCAGAAGAGATTTCTTAAATCCTTCTTTCCAAGAAAATACCTCACCATAAGCAGCACAGTAGCAAATGCCACTTGCTGTGTTGATAAGTGTTACAAAGATTTACTGCAAACCGGGTTTTGTCCCAATCGATTTTATTTACAATTGATTAGAAATTTAAAAGAGACAATAAGTAAAACAGCGCTGGGTGCGCAGGGGAGTCTCCGCTCCACCAGCAACGCACAACCGGGATCTTTGGAGTACAGTCTCTTATACTTCTCAGATTTGGGTTTTAGCCAATCTTGTTGTCTTCTTTACCCGAATGTCGACGTGGCCCCTTTCCTTTGTTCTTTTCTTGTTTGCTGGGGTCTTTTTCCGGTGAAGACGTTGCTGAATTTACTTAGTAATGTATTGACAGAAAAATGCTTACAAGCTTAACATTTTGTTCTATATCTTATATGGTTATTTGCCTAGTGCCCAAGTTTGCAGTATCCTGTAACGAAATGTATCTCCTGATTATTTAACCCCCTTAGGCCAGTCAAACCGTTAAACGGAAGCCCCCTTTGAAACACAGAGCAATTGATTAGGGGAGATTATCCCCTTTGTTTCTCCTTATTGACAGGAGCACTTATGATAATCACGGTCACAAAGGAGGGCTGGTTTCACACAAAGTGCAAAGGCGACAAGGACGCCTAAATTCCTGACACGAATCATCCCTGTATATTTCACATAAGGAATGGTGAGGAACTCCTGTATGTTCTCTGTGCTTCTGCAGAGTTCACCCAGAGGGAACCAAAAGCCCTTTCTTTCACCTCTGGGATCACCACAGGCAAATGACCGTACACGGTATAAAATCCTTCAATGATACAGTCTGAAGACAGCGATTAATTTACAGGGACAGCCCGCAGCGGTGCCCAGTCTGTGGCCACCATGGGCAGGGAGAGCCCCCTGGGCCTAGGCCCGGCCTCAGGGACAGCAGCCCAAAGGCCTTTCTCCAAGGCATGCTGGCTGAAGGGGCAGCAGCAGAGCTGCAGTGAGCAGGGCTGGGGGGCGGGGCCCCGTCACCCCCGTCACCCCCCCCCCCCCCCCCCCCCGTGTCATAGGGCCCCACCCGCCAACGCAGCATCACAATGCTCTGGGGCAGTATAAGGCAGCGTCCTCCCGTGTTCCACTGCCAGAGTGCCCGGCTTTGCCACCAGGACAGAGCTGGCAGCCTGCAGGCAGCCGAGAGGAATTTCCTTGAGGCACCAGTGGAATTACTTGGAGGGGCAGCGAAGGGAAGACTGCCTGAAGCTGCTGGGGCTCTTCTGCTGCAATTGCAGCTCCTGGAGGGGCCACACTCACAGCTTATGGGATGGATGGATGGATGGATGGATGGATGGATGGATGGATGGAGTCCTGCTTCAGTCCTCGGGGGGCTTGCCGTCCTCATCAGATTCTGGGGAGATAGCGGCAGTAGCCATAGGAAACAGGATGCACAGATGGGCCAGTGGCCTCACCCGGTGCTTTGCAGCTCCCGCTGCCAGGCACGGGAAGGGTTCTTGTCCCTAGGGTTGATCAGGCCAGCAGCATTTTGCTCTTCTTGGAAGCCCCTGAGATGGCTCCAGGTGGAGGCAGAAAAGGCAGTGCCAGTGTCCCCTTGTCCCCTTAGAGGCATAAGCAGCCCGTGGACCAGGAGCCGGTCTTGCTCACATGCTCAGGGAGTAGCCGATCGCCAGCGCTGGGGTCAGGAAGGAATTTTCCCCCGGGGCAGATTGGCACTGGTCCCCGGGGGTTTTTTGCCTTCCTCTGAGCACTGAGCATGACCCCTTGGCAGGGCTCCTCTGGTCCTGGTGCTCTGGGTTATGGCCTGGTGCTCATGCTCCACGAAGGTGGCCCTCGTGTCCTGCAGCTGGGGGGGGAAGGGCTTTTTTCTCCCCAGGGTGGACTAGCAAGTGTCCCCGGGGTTTTTTGCCTTCCTCCGCAGCCGAGCACAGCCCCTTCATGGGGCTCCTTTGGGCTCCTGTAGCCCAAAGGCAGCGGCTCGTGCTCCACGCAGCTGGCCCTCGTGCCCCGCATCCGGGGGGAGGCAGCCTTCTGCACTCCCAGGGTGGCCCCACTGTGGCCCCGGGACTTGCTGCTGTCCTCTGTAGCACTGAGCACCACCCCCTGTCAGGTCTTCTCCGGCCCATTCTGGCTGGCTTCTTGCACTGCTCTCACACCACCACAGCACTGCTCTGACAGATTTATCAAAAGAAAATAGAACCTAAACTAAGCTAGATTAAAATTAACTAAGCTAAGCTAGCCTAACCTGAAATAAAGAACTTTGTTTAAATAAATAACTTTCGTTTCCTTTTATTTATTCATTATTTTATTGGGGTCTTTATGTTATTTTATTTGTATTTAGAAATGCATTGATTTTACTCTTTTATTATTTTCCTTAATTTTACACCTAAATAGTTAAAATACTCTTTCCACCTGTATCCTTTCTGACTTGTGTCTTTGAAAGCGTTTTTGGTGCTGAAACCCCCCTGCCATTTCAGGTAAATAACGGTCTCATCATTATACAACTCGTTGGGAGTGCAGGGAATGGAATGGAATGGAATGGAATGGAATGGAATGGAATGGAACAGAAGAGCTCCGCTATGTTATGCATATAGTTCTGCATGACAAGCTCTGACGTAGGTCTGAGGGGCTGTCTGCAGTCCCAAGGGAGGCCAGTCCCCCCCAGGAGACCACTCAGGAAACAAGCCTATGGGAGAGCGACCAGCGGTCATTCTGCATTTCAAGGATTTGCCCAGATGTGCTGGGGGGATTTGTTGCCACTCTCAAAATCTCGGCCCTTCATACAGTACCTTTATGTGATACTTAGCTGAGGGTTTTAAAACTCTTCCACACAACTGAGTCAGTTACTTGTTTTTCCTGAGTGTTGCGGGGAAAAGCTGCTCAGTCCGTGCGCTTTAAACCGAATTGGGATCAAAGCGCTTCATTGAGCTACCAAGAACATGGAAGTAGACAGCAGTCAGTGAAGGGTTGCATTCAAGTTGTAATGCAAGAGGTAACCCCCCAAACTAGACACATGAATGATAACTAAACACAAACAAGTATCTGAACACCCTGTGTAAGAAACGCAGAAGAGATTTCTTAAATCCTTCTTTCCAAGAAAATACCTCACCATAAGCAGCACAGTAGCAAATGCCACTTGCTGTGTTGATAAGTGTTACAAAGATTTACTGCAAACCGGGTTTTGTCCCAATCGATTTTATTTACAATTGATTAGAAATTTAAAAGAGACAATAAGTAAAACAGCGCTGGGTGCGCAGGGGAGTCTCCGCTCCACCAGCAACGCACAACCGGGATCTTTGGAGTACAGTCTCTTATACTTCTCAGATTTGGGTTTTAGCCAATCTTGTTGTCTTCTTTACCCGAATGTCGACGTGGCCCCTTTCCTTTGTTCTTTTCTTGTTTGCTGGGGTCTTTTTCCGGTGAAGACGTTGCTGAATTTACTTAGTAATGTATTGACAGAAAAATGCTTACAAGCTTAACATTTTGTTCTATATCTTATATGGTTATTTGCCTAGTGCCCAAGTTTGCAGTATCCTGTAACGAAATGTATCTCCTGATTATTTAACCCCCTTAGGCCAGTCAAACCGTTAAACGGAAGCCCCCTTTGAAACACAGAGCAATTGATTAGGGGAGATTATCCCCTTTGTTTCTCCTTATTGACAGGAGCACTTATGATAATCACGGTCACAAAGGAGGGCTGGTTTCACACAAAGTGCAAAGGCGACAAGGACGCCTAAATTCCTGACACGAATCATCCCTGTATATTTCACATAAGGAATGGTGAGGAACTCCTGTATGTTCTCTGTGCTTCTGCAGAGTTCACCCAGAGGGAACCAAAAGCCCTTTCTTTCACCTCTGGGATCACCACAGGCAAATGACCGTACACGGTATAAAATCCTTCAATGATACAGTCTGAAGACAGCGATTAATTTACAGGGACAGCCCGCAGCGGTGCCCAGTCTGTGGCCACCATGGGCAGGGAGAGCCCCCTGGGCCTAGGCCCGGCCTCAGGGACAGCAGCCCAAAGGCCTTTCTCCAAGGCATGCTGGCTGAAGGGGCAGCAGCAGAGCTGCAGTGAGCAGGGCTGGGGGGCGGGGCCCCGTCACCCCCCCCCCCCCCCCCCCCCCCCCCGTGTCATAGGGCCCCACCCGCCAACGCAGCATCACAATGCTCTGGGGCAGTATAAGGCAGCGTCCTCCCGTGTTCCACTGCCAGAGTGCCCGGCTTTGCCACCAGGACAGAGCTGGCAGCCTGCAGGCAGCCGAGAGGAATTTCCTTGAGGCACCAGTGGAATTACTTGGAGGGGCAGAGAAGGGAAGACTGCCTGAAGCTGCTGGGGCTCTTCTGCTGCAATTGCAGCTCCTGGAGGGGCCACACTCACAGCTTATGGGATGGATGGATGGATGGATGGATGGATGGATGGATGGAAGTCCTGCTTCAGTCCTCGGGGGGCTTGCCGTCCTCATCAGATTCTGGGGAGATAGCGGCAGTAGCCATAGGAAACAGGATGCACAGATGGGCCAGTGGCCTCACCCGGTGCTTTGCAGCTCCCGCTGCCAGGCACGGGAAGGGTTCTTGTCCCTAGGGTTGATCAGGCCAGCAGCATTTTGCTCTTCTTGGAAGCCCCTGAGATGGCTCCAGGTGGAGGCAGAAAAGGCAGTGCCAGTGTCCCCTTGTCCCCTTAGAGGCATAAGCAGCCCGTGGACCAGGAGCCGGTCTTGCTCACATGCTCAGGGAGTAGCCGATCGCCAGCGCTGGGGTCAGGAAGGAATTTTCCCCCGGGGCAGATTGGCACTGGTCCCCGGGGGTTTTTTGCCTTCCTCTGAGCACTGAGCATGACCCCTTGGCAGGGCTCCTCTGGTCCTGGTGCTCTGGGTTATGGCCTGGTGCTCATGCTCCACGAAGGTGGCCCTCGTGTCCTGCAGCTGGGGGGGGAAGGGCTTTTTTCTCCCCAGGGTGGACTAGCAAGTGTCCCCGGGGTTTTTTGCCTTCCTCCGCAGCCGAGCACAGCCCCTTCATGGGGCTCCTTTGGGCTCCTGTAGCCCAAAGGCAGCGGCTCGTGCTCCACGCAGCTGGCCCTCGTGCCCCGCATCCGGGGGGAGGCAGCCTTCTGCACTCCCAGGGTGGCCCCACTGTGGCCCCGGGACTTGCTGCTGTCCTCTGTAGCACTGAGCACCACCCCCTGTCAGGTCTTCTCCGGCCCATTCTGGCTGGCTTCTTGCACTGCTCTCACACCACCACAGCACTGCTCTGACAGATTTATCAAAAGAAAATAGAACCTAAACTAAGCTAGATTAAAATTAACTAAGCTAAGCTAGCCTAACCTGAAATAAAGAACTTTGTTTAAATAAATAACTTTCGTTTCCTTTTATTTATTCATTATTTTATTGGGGTCTTTATGTTATTTTATTTGTATTTAGAAATGCATTGATTTTACTCTTTTATTATTTTCCTTAATTTTACACCTAAATAGTTAAAATACTCTTTCCACCTGTATCCTTTCTGACTTGTGTCTTTGAAAGCGTTTTTGGTGCTGAAACCCCCCTGCCATTTCAGGTAAATAACGGTCTCATCATTATACAACTCGTTGGGAGTGCAGGGAATGGAATGGAATGGAATGGAATGGAATGGAATGGAATGGAATGGAACAGAAGAGCTCCGCTATGTTATGCATATAGTTCTGCGTGACAAGCTCTGACGTAGGTCTGAGGGGCTGTCTGCAGTCCCAAGGGAGGCCAGTCCCCCCCAGGAGACCACTCAGGAAACAAGCCTATGGGAGAGCGACCAGCGGTCATTCTGCATTTCAAGGATTTGCCCAGATGTGCTGGGGGGATTTGTTGCCACTCTCAAAATCTCGGCCCTTCCTACAGTACCTTTATGTGATACTTAGCTGAGGGTTTTAAAACTCTTCCACACAACTGAGTCAGTTACTTGTTTTTCCTGAGTGTTGCGGGGAAAAGCTGCTCAGTCCGTGCGCTTTAAACCGAATTGGGATCAAAGCGCTTCATTGAGCTACCAAGAACATGGAAGTAGACAGCAGTCAGTGAAGGGTTGCATTCAAGTTGTAATGCAAGAGGTAACCCCCCAAACTAGACACATGAATGATAACTAAACACAAACAAGTATCTGAACACCCTGTGTAAGAAACGCAGAAGAGATTTCTTAAATCCTTCTTTCCAAGAAAATACCTCACCATAAGCAGCACAGTAGCAAATGCCACTTGCTGTGTTGATAAGTGTTACAAAGATTTACTGCAAACCGGGTTTTGTCCCAATCGATTTTATTTACAATTGATTAGAAATTTAAAAGAGACAATAAGTAAAACAGCGCTGGGTGCGCAGGGGAGTCTCCGCTCCACCAGCAACGCACAACCGGGATCTTTGGAGTACAGTCTCTTATACTTCTCAGATTTGGGTTTTAGCCAATCTTGTTGTCTTCTTTACCCGAATGTCGACGTGGCCCCTTTCCTTTGTTCTTTTCTTGTTTGCTGGGGTCTTTTTCCGGTGAAGACGTTGCTGAATTTACTTAGTAATGTATTGACAGAAAAATGCTTACAAGCTTAACATTTTGTTCTATATCTTATATGGTTATTTGCCTAGTGCCCAAGTTTGCAGTATCCTGTAACGAAATGTATCTCCTGATTATTTAACCCCCTTAGGCCAGTCAAACCGTTAAACGGAAGCCCCCTTTGAAACACAGAGCAATTGATTAGGGGAGATTATCCCCTTTGTTTCTCCTTATTGACAGGAGCACTTATGATAATCACGGTCACAAAGGAGGGCTGGTTTCACACAAAGTGCAAAGGCGACAAGGACGCCTAAATTCCTGACACGAATCATCCCTGTATATTTCACATAAGGAATGGTGAGGAACTCCTGTATGTTCTCTGTGCTTCTGCAGAGTTCACCCAGAGGGAACCAAAAGCCCTTTCTTTCACCTCTGGGATCACCACAGGCAAATGACCGTACACGGTATAAAATCCTTCAATGATACAGTCTGAAGACAGCGATTAATTTACAGGGACAGCCCGCAGCGGTGCCCAGTCTGTGGCCACCATGGGCAGGGAGAGCCCCCTGGGCCTAGGCCCGGCCTCAGGGACAGCAGCCCAAAGGCCTTTCTCCAAGGCATGCTGGCTGAAGGGGCAGCAGCAGAGCTGCAGTGAGCAGGGCTGGGGGGCGGGGCCCCGTCACCCCCGTCACCCCCCCCCCCCCCCCCCCCCGTGTCATAGGGCCCCACCCGCCAACGCAGCATCACAATGCTCTGGGGCAGTATAAGGCAGCGTCCTCCCGTGTTCCACTGCCAGAGTGCCCGGCTTTGCCACCAGGACAGAGCTGGCAGCCTGCAGGCAGCCGAGAGGAATTTCCTTGAGGCACCAGTGGAATTACTTGGAGGGGCAGAGAAGGGAAGACTGCCTGAAGCTGCTGGGGCTCTTCTGCTGCAATTGCAGCTCCTGGAGGGGCCACACTCACAGCTTATGGGATGGATGGATGGATGGATGGATGGATGGATGGATGGATGGAAGTCCTGCTTCAGTCCTCGGGGGGCTTGCCGTCCTCATCAGATTCTGGGGAGATAGCGGCAGTAGCCATAGGAAACAGGATGCACAGATGGGCCAGTGGCCTCACCCGGTGCTTTGCAGCTCCCGCTGCCAGGCACGGGAAGGGTTCTTGTCCCTAGGGTTGATCAGGCCAGCAGCATTTTGCTCTTCTTGGAAGCCCCTGAGATGGCTCCAGGTGGAGGCAGAAAAGGCAGTGCCAGTGTCCCCTTGTCCCCTTAGAGGCATAAGCAGCCCGTGGACCAGGAGCCGGTCTTGCTCACATGCTCAGGGAGTAGCCGATCGCCAGCGCTGGGGTCAGGAAGGAATTTTCCCCCGGGGCAGATTGGCACTGGTCCCCGGGGGTTTTTTGCCTTCCTCTGAGCACTGAGCATGACCCCTTGGCAGGGCTCCTCTGGTCCTGGTGCTCTGGGTTATGGCCTGGTGCTCATGCTCCACGAAGGTGGCCCTCGTGTCCTGCAGCTGGGGGGGGAAGGGCTTTTTTCTCCCCAGGGTGGACTAGCAAGTGTCCCCGGGGTTTTTTGCCTTCCTCCGCAGCCGAGCACAGCCCCTTCATGGGGCTCCTTTGGGCTCCTGTAGCCCAAAGGCAGCGGCTCGTGCTCCACGCAGCTGGCCCTCGTGCCCCGCATCCGGGGGGAGGCAGCCTTCTGCACTCCCAGGGTGGCCCCACTGTGGCCCCGGGACTTGCTGCTGTCCTCTGTAGCACTGAGCACCACCCCCTGTCAGGTCTTCTCCGGCCCATTCTGGCTGGCTTCTTGCACTGCTCTCACACCACCACAGCACTGCTCTGACAGATTTATCAAAAGAAAATAGAACCTAAACTAAGCTAGATTAAAATTAACTAAGCTAAGCTAGCCTAACCTGAAATAAAGAACTTTGTTTAAATAAATAACTTTCGTTTCCTTTTATTTATTCATTATTTTATTGGGGTCTTTATGTTATTTTATTTGTATTTAGAAATGCATTGATTTTACTCTTTTATTATTTTCCTTAATTTTACACCTAAATAGTTAAAATACTCTTTCCACCTGTATCCTTTCTGACTTGTGTCTTTGAAAGCGTTTTTGGTGCTGAAACCCCCCTGCCATTTCAGGTAAATAACGGTCTCATCATTATACAACTCGTTGGGAGTGCAGGGAATGGAATGGAATGGAATGGAATGGAATGGAATGGAATGGAACAGAAGAGCTCCGCTATGTTATGCATATAGTTCTGCATGACAAGCTCTGACGTAGGTCTGAGGGGCTGTCTGCAGTCCCAAGGGAGGCCAGTCCCCCCCAGGAGACCACTCAGGAAACAAGCCTATGGGAGAGCGACCAGCGGTCATTCTGCATTTCAAGGATTTGCCCAGATGTGCTGGGGGGATTTGTTGCCACTCTCAAAATCTCGGCCCTTCATACAGTACCTTTATGTGATACTTAGCTGAGGGTTTTAAAACTCTTCCACACAACTGAGTCAGTTACTTGTTTTTCCTGAGTGTTGCGGGGAAAAGCTGCTCAGTCCGTGCGCTTTAAACCGAATTGGGATCAAAGCGCTTCATTGAGCTACCAAGAACATGGAAGTAGACAGCAGTCAGTGAAGGGTTGCATTCAAGTTGTAATGCAAGAGGTAACCCCCCAAACTAGACACATGAATGATAACTAAACACAAACAAGTATCTGAACACCCTGTGTAAGAAACGCAGAAGAGATTTCTTAAATCCTTCTTTCCAAGAAAATACCTCACCATAAGCAGCACAGTAGCAAATGCCACTTGCTGTGTTGATAAGTGTTACAAAGATTTACTGCAAACCGGGTTTTGTCCCAATCGATTTTATTTACAATTGATTAGAAATTTAAAAGAGACAATAAGTAAAACAGCGCTGGGTGCGCAGGGGAGTCTCCGCTCCACCAGCAACGCACAACCGGGATCTTTGGAGTACAGTCTCTTATACTTCTCAGATTTGGGTTTTAGCCAATCTTGTTGTCTTCTTTACCCGAATGTCGACGTGGCCCCTTTCCTTTGTTCTTTTCTTGTTTGCTGGGGTCTTTTTCCGGTGAAGACGTTGCTGAATTTACTTAGTAATGTATTGACAGAAAAATGCTTACAAGCTTAACATTTTGTTCTATATCTTATATGGTTATTTGCCTAGTGCCCAAGTTTGCAGTATCCTGTAACGAAATGTATCTCCTGATTATTTAACCCCCTTAGGCCAGTCAAACCGTTAAACGGAAGCCCCCTTTGAAACACAGAGCAATTGATTAGGGGAGATTATCCCCTTTGTTTCTCCTTATTGACAGGAGCACTTATGATAATCACGGTCACAAAGGAGGGCTGGTTTCACACAAAGTGCAAAGGCGACAAGGACGCCTAAATTCCTGACACGAATCATCCCTGTATATTTCACATAAGGAATGGTGAGGAACTCCTGTATGTTCTCTGTGCTTCTGCAGAGTTCACCCAGAGGGAACCAAAAGCCCTTTCTTTCACCTCTGGGATCACCACAGGCAAATGACCGTACACGGTATAAAATCCTTCAATGATACAGTCTGAAGACAGCGATTAATTTACAGGGACAGCCCGCAGCGGTGCCCAGTCTGTGGCCACCATGGGCAGGGAGAGCCCCCTGGGCCTAGGCCCGGCCTCAGGGACAGCAGCCCAAAGGCCTTTCTCCAAGGCATGCTGGCTGAAGGGGCAGCAGCAGAGCTGCAGTGAGCAGGGCTGGGGGGCGGGGCCCCGTCACCCCCGTCACCCCCCCCCCCCCCCCCGTGTCATAGGGCCCCACCCGCCAACGCAGCATCACAATGCTCTGGGGCAGTATAAGGCAGCGTCCTCCCGTGTTCCACTGCCAGAGTGCCCGGCTTTGCCACCAGGACAGAGCTGGCAGCCTGCAGGCAGCCGAGAGGAATTTCCTTGAGGCACCAGTGGAATTACTTGGAGGGGCAGAGAAGGGAAGACTGCCTGAAGCTGCTGGGGCTCTTCTGCTGCAATTGCAGCTCCTGGAGGGGCCACACTCACAGCTTATGGGATGGATGGATGGATGGATGGATGGATGGATGGATGGAAGTCCTGCTTCAGTCCTCGGGGGGCTTGCCGTCCTCATCAGATTCTGGGGAGATAGCGGCAGTAGCCATAGGAAACAGGATGCACAGATGGGCCAGTGGCCTCACCCGGTGCTTTGCAGCTCCCGCTGCCAGGCACGGGAAGGGTTCTTGTCCCTAGGGTTGATCAGGCCAGCAGCATTTTGCTCTTCTTGGAAGCCCCTGAGATGGCTCCAGGTGGAGGCAGAAAAGGCAGTGCCAGTGTCCCCTTGTCCCCTTAGAGGCATAAGCAGCCCGTGGACCAGGAGCCGGTCTTGCTCACATGCTCAGGGAGTAGCCGATCGCCAGCGCTGGGGTCAGGAAGGAATTTTCCCCCGGGGCAGATTGGCACTGGTCCCCGGGGGTTTTTTGCCTTCCTCTGAGCACTGAGCATGACCCCTTGGCAGGGCTCCTCTGGTCCTGGTGCTCTGGGTTATGGCCTGGTGCTCATGCTCCACGAAGGTGGCCCTCGTGTCCTGCAGCTGGGGGGGGAAGGGCTTTTTTCTCCCCAGGGTGGACTAGCAAGTGTCCCCGGGGTTTTTTGCCTTCCTCCGCAGCCGAGCACAGCCCCTTCATGGGGCTCCTTTGGGCTCCTGTAGCCCAAAGGCAGCGGCTCGTGCTCCACGCAGCTGGCCCTCGTGCCCCGCATCCGGGGGGAGGCAGCCTTCTGCACTCCCAGGGTGGCCCCACTGTGGCCCCGGGACTTGCTGCTGTCCTCTGTAGCACTGAGCACCACCCCCTGTCAGGTCTTCTCCGGCCCATTCTGGCTGGCTTCTTGCACTGCTCTCACACCACCACAGCACTGCTCTGACAGATTTATCAAAAGAAAATAGAACCTAAACTAAGCTAGATTAAAATTAACTAAGCTAAGCTAGCCTAACCTGAAATAAAGAACTTTGTTTAAATAAATAACTTTCGTTTCCTTTTATTTATTCATTATTTTATTGGGGTCTTTATGTTATTTTATTTGTATTTAGAAATGCATTGATTTTACTCTTTTATTATTTTCCTTAATTTTACACCTAAATAGTTAAAATACTCTTTCCACCTGTATCCTTTCTGACTTGTGTCTTTGAAAGCGTTTTTGGTGCTGAAACCCCCCTGCCATTTCAGGTAAATAACGGTCTCATCATTATACAACTCGTTGGGAGTGCAGGGAATGGAATGGAATGGAATGGAATGGAATGGAATGGAATGGAACAGAAGAGCTCCGCTATGTTATGCATATAGTTCTGCATGACAAGCTCTGACGTAGGTCTGAGGGGCTGTCTGCAGTCCCAAGGGAGGCCAGTCCCCCCCAGGAGACCACTCAGGAAACAAGCCTATGGGAGAGCGACCAGCGGTCATTCTGCATTTCAAGGATTTGCCCAGATGTGCTGGGGGGATTTGTTGCCACTCTCAAAATCTCGGCCCTTCATACAGTACCTTTATGTGATACTTAGCTGAGGGTTTTAAAACTCTTCCACACAACTGAGTCAGTTACTTGTTTTTCCTGAGTGTTGCGGGGAAAAGCTGCTCAGTCCGTGCGCTTTAAACCGAATTGGGATCAAAGCGCTTCATTGAGCTACCAAGAACATGGAAGTAGACAGCAGTCAGTGAAGGGTTGCATTCAAGTTGTAATGCAAGAGGTAACCCCCCAAACTAGACACATGAATGATAACTAAACACAAACAAGTATCTGAACACCCTGTGTAAGAAACGCAGAAGAGATTTCTTAAATCCTTCTTTCCAAGAAAATACCTCACCATAAGCAGCACAGTAGCAAATGCCACTTGCTGTGTTGATAAGTGTTACAAAGATTTACTGCAAACCGGGTTTTGTCCCAATCGATTTTATTTACAATTGATTAGAAATTTAAAAGAGACAATAAGTAAAACAGCGCTGGGTGCGCAGGGGAGTCTCCGCTCCACCAGCAACGCACAACCGGGATCTTTGGAGTACAGTCTCTTATACTTCTCAGATTTGGGTTTTAGCCAATCTTGTTGTCTTCTTTACCCGAATGTCGACGTGGCCCCTTTCCTTTGTTCTTTTCTTGTTTGCTGGGGTCTTTTTCCGGTGAAGACGTTGCTGAATTTACTTAGTAATGTATTGACAGAAAAATGCTTACAAGCTTAACATTTTGTTCTATATCTTATATGGTTATTTGCCTAGTGCCCAAGTTTGCAGTATCCTGTAACGAAATGTATCTCCTGATTATTTAACCCCCTTAGGCCAGTCAAACCGTTAAACGGAAGCCCCCTTTGAAACACAGAGCAATTGATTAGGGGAGATTATCCCCTTTGTTTCTCCTTATTGACAGGAGCACTTATGATAATCACGGTCACAAAGGAGGGCTGGTTTCACACAAAGTGCAAAGGCGACAAGGACGCCTAAATTCCTGACACGAATCATCCCTGTATATTTCACATAAGGAATGGTGAGGAACTCCTGTATGTTCTCTGTGCTTCTGCAGAGTTCACCCAGAGGGAACCAAAAGCCCTTTCTTTCACCTCTGGGATCACCACAGGCAAATGACCGTACACGGTATAAAATCCTTCAATGATACAGTCTGAAGACAGCGATTAATTTACAGGGACAGCCCGCAGCGGTGCCCAGTCTGTGGCCACCATGGGCAGGGAGAGCCCCCTGGGCCTAGGCCCGGCCTCAGGGACAGCAGCCCAAAGGCCTTTCTCCAAGGCATGCTGGCTGAAGGGGCAGCAGCAGAGCTGCAGTGAGCAGGGCTGGGGGGGGGGGCCCCGTCACCCCCGTCACCCCCCCCCCCCCCCCCGTGTCATAGGGCCCCACCCGCCAACGCAGCATCACAATGCTCTGGGGCAGTATAAGGCAGCGTCCTCCCGTGTTCCACTGCCAGAGTGCCCGGCTTTGCCACCAGGACAGAGCTGGCAGCCTGCAGGCAGCCGAGAGGAATTTCCTTGAGGCACCAGTGGAATTACTTGGAGGGGCAGAGAAGGGAAGACTGCCTGAAGCTGCTGGGGCTCTTCTGCTGCAATTGCAGCTCCTGGAGGGGCCACACTCACAGCTTATGGGATGGATGGATGGATGGATGGATGGATGGATGGATGGATGGAGTCCTGCTTCAGTCCTCGGGGGGCTTGCCGTCCTCATCAGATTCTGGGGAGATAGCGGCAGTAGCCATAGGAAACAGGATGCACAGATGGGCCAGTGGCCTCACCCGGTGCTTTGCAGCTCCCGCTGCCAGGCACGGGAAGGGTTCTTGTCCCTAGGGTTGATCAGGCCAGCAGCATTTTGCTCTTCTTGGAAGCCCCTGAGATGGCTCCAGGTGGAGGCAGAAAAGGCAGTGCCAGTGTCCCCTTGTCCCCTTAGAGGCATAAGCAGCCCGTGGACCAGGAGCCGGTCTTGCTCACATGCTCAGGGAGTAGCCGATCGCCAGCGCTGGGGTCAGGAAGGAATTTTCCCCCGGGGCAGATTGGCACTGGTCCCCGGGGGTTTTTTGCCTTCCTCTGAGCACTGAGCATGACCCCTTGGCAGGGCTCCTCTGGTCCTGGTGCTCTGGGTTATGGCCTGGTGCTCATGCTCCACGAAGGTGGCCCTCGTGTCCTGCAGCTGGGGGGGGAAGGGCTTTTTTCTCCCCAGGGTGGACTAGCAAGTGTCCCCGGGGTTTTTTGCCTTCCTCCGCAGCCGAGCACAGCCCCTTCATGGGGCTCCTTTGGGCTCCTGTAGCCCAAAGGCAGCGGCTCGTGCTCCACGCAGCTGGCCCTCGTGCCCCGCATCCGGGGGGAGGCAGCCTTCTGCACTCCCAGGGTGGCCCCACTGTGGCCCCGGGACTTGCTGCTGTCCTCTGTAGCACTGAGCACCACCCCCTGTCAGGTCTTCTCCGGCCCATTCTGGCTGGCTTCTTGCACTGCTCTCACACCACCACAGCACTGCTCTGACAGATTTATCAAAAGAAAATAGAACCTAAACTAAGCTAGATTAAAATTAACTAAGCTAAGCTAGCCTAACCTGAAATAAAGAACTTTGTTTAAATAAATAACTTTCGTTTCCTTTTATTTATTCATTATTTTATTGGGGTCTTTATGTTATTTTATTTGTATTTAGAAATGCATTGATTTTACTCTTTTATTATTTTCCTTAATTTTACACCTAAATAGTTAAAATACTCTTTCCACCTGTATCCTTTCTGACTTGTGTCTTTGAAAGCGTTTTTGGTGCTGAAACCCCCCTGCCATTTCAGGTAAATAACGGTCTCATCATTATACAACTCGTTGGGAGTGCAGGGAATGGAATGGAATGGAATGGAATGGAATGGAATGGAATGGAATGGAAAAGAAGAGCTCCGCTATGTTATGCATATAGTTCTGCATGACAAGCTCTGACGTAGGTCTGAGGGGCTGTCTGCAGTCCCAAGGGAGGCCAGTCCCCCCCAGGAGACCACTCAGGAAACAAGCCTATGGGAGAGCGACCAGCGGTCATTCTGCATTTCAAGGATTTGCCCAGATGTGCTGGGGGGATTTGTTGCCACTCTCAAAATCTCGGCCCTTCATACAGAACCTTTATGTGATACTTAGCTGAGGGTTTTAAAACTCTTCCACACAACTGAGTCAGTTACTTGTTTTTCCTGAGTGTTGCGGGGAAAAGCTGCTCAGTCCGTGCGCTTTAAACCGAATTGGGATCAAAGCGCTTCATTGAGCTACCAAGAACATGGAAGTAGACAGCAGTCAGTGAAGGGTTGCATTCAAGTTGTAATGCAAGAGGTAACCCCCCAAACTAGACACATGAATGATAACTAAACACAAACAAGTATCTGAACACCCTGTGTAAGAAACGCAGAAGAGATTTCTTAAATCCTTCTTTCCAAGAAAATACCTCACCATAAGCAGCACAGTAGCAAATGCCACTTGCTGTGTTGATAAGTGTTACAAAGATTTACTGCAAACCGGGTTTTGTCCCAATCGATTTTATTTACAATTGATTAGAAATTTAAAAGAGACAATAAGTAAAACAGCGCTGGGTGCGCAGGGGAGTCTCCGCTCCACCAGCAACGCACAACCGGGATCTTTGGAGTACAGTCTCTTATACTTCTCAGATTTGGGTTTTAGCCAATCTTGTTGTCTTCTTTACCCGAATGTCGACGTGGCCCCTTTCCTTTGTTCTTTTCTTGTTTGCTGGGGTCTTTTTCCGGTGAAGACGTTGCTGAATTTACTTAGTAATGTATTGACAGAAAAATGCTTACAAGCTTAACATTTTGTTCTATATCTTATATGGTTATTTGCCTAGTGCCCAAGTTTGCAGTATCCTGTAACGAAATGTATCTCCTGATTATTTAACCCCCTTAGGCCAGTCAAACCGTTAAACGGAAGCCCCCTTTGAAACACAGAGCAATTGATTAGGGGAGATTATCCCCTTTGTTTCTCCTTATTGACAGGAGCACTTATGATAATCACGGTCACAAAGGAGGGCTGGTTTCACACAAAGTGCAAAGGCGACAAGGACGCCTAAATTCCTGACACGAATCATCCCTGTATATTTCACATAAGGAATGGTGAGGAACTCCTGTATGTTCTCTGTGCTTCTGCAGAGTTCACCCAGAGGGAACCAAAAGCCCTTTCTTTCACCTCTGGGATCACCACAGGCAAATGACCGTACACGGTATAAAATCCTTCAATGATACAGTCTGAAGACAGCGATTAATTTACAGGGACAGCCCGCAGCGGTGCCCAGTCTGTGGCCACCATGGGCAGGGAGAGCCCCCTGGGCCTAGGCCCGGCCTCAGGGACAGCAGCCCAAAGGCCTTTCTCCAAGGCATGCTGGCTGAAGGGGCAGCAGCAGAGCTGCAGTGAGCAGGGCTGGGGGGCGGGGCCCCGTCACCCCCGTCACCCCCCCCCCCCCCCCCCCCCCGTGTCATAGGGCCCCACCCGCCAACGCAGCATCACAATGCTCTGGGGCAGTATAAGGCAGCGTCCTCCCGTGTTCCACTGCCAGAGTGCCCGGCTTTGCCACCAGGACAGAGCTGGCAGCCTGCAGGCAGCCGAGAGGAATTTCCTTGAGGCACCAGTGGAATTACTTGGAGGGGCAGAGAAGGGAAGACTGCCTGAAGCTGCTGGGGCTCTTCTGCTGCAATTGCAGCTCCTGGAGGGGCCACACTCACAGCTTATGGGATGGATGGATGGATGGATGGATGGATGGATGGATGGAAGTCCTGCTTCAGTCCTCGGGGGGCTTGCCGTCCTCATCAGATTCTGGGGAGATAGCGGCAGTAGCCATAGGAAACAGGATGCACAGATGGGCCAGTGGCCTCACCCGGTGCTTTGCAGCTCCCGCTGCCAGGCACGGGAAGGGTTCTTGTCCCTAGGGTTGATCAGGCCAGCAGCATTTTGCTCTTCTTGGAAGCCCCTGAGATGGCTCCAGGTGGAGGCAGAAAAGGCAGTGCCAGTGTCCCCTTGTCCCCTTAGAGGCATAAGCAGCCCGTGGACCAGGAGCCGGTCTTGCTCACATGCTCAGGGAGTAGCCGATCGCCAGCGCTGGGGTCAGGAAGGAATTTTCCCCCGGGGCAGATTGGCACTGGTCCCCGGGGGTTTTTTGCCTTCCTCTGAGCACTGAGCATGACCCCTTGGCAGGGCTCCTCTGGTCCTGGTGCTCTGGGTTATGGCCTGGTGCTCATGCTCCACGAAGGTGGCCCTCGTGTCCTGCAGCTGGGGGGGGAAGGGCTTTTTTCTCCCCAGGGTGGACTAGCAAGTGTCCCCGGGGTTTTTTGCCTTCCTCCGCAGCCGAGCACAGCCCCTTCATGGGGCTCCTTTGGGCTCCTGTAGCCCAAAGGCAGCGGCTCGTGCTCCACGCAGCTGGCCCTCGTGCCCCGCATCCGGGGGGAGGCAGCCTTCTGCACTCCCAGGGTGGCCCCACTGTGGCCCCGGGACTTGCTGCTGTCCTCTGTAGCACTGAGCACCACCCCCTGTCAGGTCTTCTCCGGCCCATTCTGGCTGGCTTCTTGCACTGCTCTCACACCACCACAGCACTGCTCTGACAGATTTATCAAAAGAAAATAGAACCTAAACTAAGCTAGATTAAAATTAACTAAGCTAAGCTAGCCTAACCTGAAATAAAGAACTTTGTTTAAATAAATAACTTTCGTTTCCTTTTATTTATTCATTATTTTATTGGGGTCTTTATGTTATTTTATTTGTATTTAGAAATGCATTGATTTTACTCTTTTATTATTTTCCTTAATTTTACACCTAAATAGTTAAAATACTCTTTCCACCTGTATCCTTTCTGACTTGTGTCTTTGAAAGCGTTTTTGGTGCTGAAACCCCCCTGCCATTTCAGGTAAATAACGGTCTCATCATTATACAACTCGTTGGGAGTGCAGGGAATGGAATGGAATGGAATGGAATGGAATGGAATGGAATGGAACAGAAGAGCTCCGCTATGTTATGCATATAGTTCTGCATGACAAGCTCTGACGTAGGTCTGAGGGGCTGTCTGCAGTCCCAAGGGAGGCCAGTCCCCCCCAGGAGACCACTCAGGAAACAAGCCTATGGGAGAGCGACCAGCGGTCATTCTGCATTTCAAGGATTTGCCCAGATGTGCTGGGGGGATTTGTTGCCACTCTCAAAATCTCGGCCCTTCATACAGTACCTTTATGTGATACTTAGCTGAGGGTTTTAAAACTCTTCCACACAACTGAGTCAGTTACTTGTTTTTCCTGAGTGTTGCGGGGAAAAGCTGCTCAGTCCGTGCGCTTTAAACCGAATTGGGATCAAAGCGCTTCATTGAGCTACCAAGAACATGGAAGTAGACAGCAGTCAGTGAAGGGTTGCATTCAAGTTGTAATGCAAGAGGTAACCCCCCAAACTAGACACATGAATGATAACTAAACACAAACAAGTATCTGAACACCCTGTGTAAGAAACGCAGAAGAGATTTCTTAAATCCTTCTTTCCAAGAAAATACCTCACCATAAGCAGCACAGTAGCAAATGCCACTTGCTGTGTTGATAAGTGTTACAAAGATTTACTGCAAACCGGGTTTTGTCCCAATCGATTTTATTTACAATTGATTAGAAATTTAAAAGAGACAATAAGTAAAACAGCGCTGGGTGCGCAGGGGAGTCTCCGCTCCACCAGCAACGCACAACCGGGATCTTTGGAGTACAGTCTCTTATACTTCTCAGATTTGGGTTTTAGCCAATCTTGTTGTCTTCTTTACCCGAATGTCGACGTGGCCCCTTTCCTTTGTTCTTTTCTTGTTTGCTGGGGTCTTTTTCCGGTGAAGACGTTGCTGAATTTACTTAGTAATGTATTGACAGAAAAATGCTTACAAGCTTAACATTTTGTTCTATATCTTATATGGTTATTTGCCTAGTGCCCAAGTTTGCAGTATCCTGTAACGAAATGTATCTCCTGATTATTTAACCCCCTTAGGCCAGTCAAACCGTTAAACGGAAGCCCCCTTTGAAACACAGAGCAATTGATTAGGGGAGATTATCCCCTTTGTTTCTCCTTATTGACAGGAGCACTTATGATAATCACGGTCACAAAGGAGGGCTGGTTTCACACAAAGTGCAAAGGCGACAAGGACGCCTAAATTCCTGACACGAATCATCCCTGTATATTTCACATAAGGAATGGTGAGGAACTCCTGTATGTTCTCTGTGCTTCTGCAGAGTTCACCCAGAGGGAACCAAAAGCCCTTTCTTTCACCTCTGGGATCACCACAGGCAAATGACCGTACACGGTATAAAATCCTTCAATGATACAGTCTGAAGACAGCGATTAATTTACAGGGACAGCCCGCAGCGGTGCCCAGTCTGTGGCCACCATGGGCAGGGAGAGCCCCCTGGGCCTAGGCCCGGCCTCAGGGACAGCAGCCCAAAGGCCTTTCTCCAAGGCATGCTGGCTGAAGGGGCAGCAGCAGAGCTGCAGTGAGCAGGGCTGGGGGGCGGGGCCCCGTCACCCCCGTCACCCCCCCCCCCCCCCCCCCCCCGTGTCATAGGGCCCCACCCGCCAACGCAGCATCACAATGCTCTGGGGCAGTATAAGGCAGCGTCCTCCCGTGTTCCACTGCCAGAGTGCCCGGCTTTGCCACCAGGACAGAGCTGGCAGCCTGCAGGCAGCCGAGAGGAATTTCCTTGAGGCACCAGTGGAATTACTTGGAGGGGCAGAGAAGGGAAGACTGCCTGAAGCTGCTGGGGCTCTTCTGCTGCAATTGCAGCTCCTGGAGGGGCCACACTCACAGCTTATGGGATGGATGGATGGATGGATGGATGGATGGATGGATGGAAGTCCTGCTTCAGTCCTCGGGGTGCTTGCCGTCCTCATCAGATTCTGGGGAGATAGCGGCAGTAGCCATAGGAAACAGGATGCACAGATGGGCCAGTGGCCTCACCCGGTGCTTTGCAGCTCCCGCTGCCAGGCACGGGAAGGGTTCTTGTCCCTAGGGTTGATCAGGCCAGCAGCATTTTGCTCTTCTTGGAAGCCCCTGAGATGGCTCCAGGTGGAGGCAGAAAAGGCAGTGCCAGTGTCCCCTTGTCCCCTTAGAGGCATAAGCAGCCCGTGGACCAGGAGCCGGTCTTGCTCACATGCTCAGGGAGTAGCCGATCGCCAGCGCTGGGGTCAGGAAGGAATTTTCCCCCGGGGCAGATTGGCACTGGTCCCCGGGGGTTTTTTGCCTTCCTCTGAGCACTGAGCATGACCCCTTGGCAGGGCTCCTCTGGTCCTGGTGCTCTGGGTTATGGCCTGGTGCTCATGCTCCACGAAGGTGGCCCTCGTGTCCTGCAGCTGGGGGGGGAAGGGCTTTTTTCTCCCCAGGGTGGACTAGCAAGTGTCCCCGGGGTTTTTTGCCTTCCTCCGCAGCCGAGCACAGCCCCTTCATGGGGCTCCTTTGGGCTCCTGTAGCCCAAAGGCAGCGGCTCGTGCTCCACGCAGCTGGCCCTCGTGCCCCGCATCCGGGGGGAGGCAGCCTTCTGCACTCCCAGGGTGGCCCCACTGTGGCCCCGGGACTTGCTGCTGTCCTCTGTAGCACTGAGCACCACCCCCTGTCAGGTCTTCTCCGGCCCATTCTGGCTGGCTTCTTGCACTGCTCTCACACCACCACAGCACTGCTCTGACAGATTTATCAAAAGAAAATAGAACCTAAACTAAGCTAGATTAAAATTAACTAAGCTAAGCTAGCCTAACCTGAAATAAAGAACTTTGTTTAAATAAATAACTTTCGTTTCCTTTTATTTATTCATTATTTTATTGGGGTCTTTATGTTATTTTATTTGTATTTAGAAATGCATTGATTTTACTCTTTTATTATTTTCCTTAATTTTACACCTAAATAGTTAAAATACTCTTTCCACCTGTATCCTTTCTGACTTGTGTCTTTGAAAGCGTTTTTGGTGCTGAAACCCCCCTGCCATTTCAGGTAAATAACGGTCTCATCATTATACAACTCGTTGGGAGTGCAGGGAATGGAATGGAATGGAATGGAATGGAATGGAATGGAATGGAACAGAAGAGCTCCGCTATGTTATGCATATAGTTCTGCATGACAAGCTCTGACGTAGGTCTGAGGGGCTGTCTGCAGTCCCAAGGGAGGCCAGTCCCCCCCAGGAGACCACTCAGGAAACAAGCCTATGGGAGAGCGACCAGCGGTCATTCTGCATTTCAAGGATTTGCCCAGATGTGCTGGGGGGATTTGTTGCCACTCTCAAAATCTCGGCCCTTCATACAGTACCTTTATGTGATACTTAGCTGAGGGTTTTAAAACTCTTCCACACAACTGAGTCAGTTACTTGTTTTTCCTGAGTGTTGCGGGGAAAAGCTGCTCAGTCCGTGCGCTTTAAACCGAATTGGGATCAAAGCGCTTCATTGAGCTACCAAGAACATGGAAGTAGACAGCAGTCAGTGAAGGGTTGCATTCAAGTTGTAATGCAAGAGGTAACCCCCCAAACTAGACACATGAATGATAACTAAACACAAACAAGTATCTGAACACCCTGTGTAAGAAACGCAGAAGAGATTTCTTAAATCCTTCTTTCCAAGAAAATACCTCACCATAAGCAGCACAGTAGCAAATGCCACTTGCTGTGTTGATAAGTGTTACAAAGATTTACTGCAAACCGGGTTTTGTCCCAATCGATTTTATTTACAATTGATTAGAAATTTAAAAGAGACAATAAGTAAAACAGCGCTGGGTGCGCAGGGGAGTCTCCGCTCCACCAGCAACGCACAACCGGGATCTTTGGAGTACAGTCTCTTATACTTCTCAGATTTGGGTTTTAGCCAATCTTGTTGTCTTCTTTACCCGAATGTCGACGTGGCCCCTTTCCTTTGTTCTTTTCTTGTTTGCTGGGGTCTTTTTCCGGTGAAGACGTTGCTGAATTTACTTAGTAATGTATTGACAGAAAAATGCTTACAAGCTTAACATTTTGTTCTATATCTTATATGGTTATTTGCCTAGTGCCCAAGTTTGCAGTATCCTGTAACGAAATGTATCTCCTGATTATTTAACCCCCTTAGGCCAGTCAAACCGTTAAACGGAAGCCCCCTTTGAAACACAGAGCAATTGATTAGGGGAGATTATCCCCTTTGTTTCTCCTTATTGACAGGAGCACTTATGATAATCACGGTCACAAAGGAGGGCTGGTTTCACACAAAGTGCAAAGGCGACAAGGACGCCTAAATTCCTGACACGAATCATCCCTGTATATTTCACATAAGGAATGGTGAGGAACTCCTGTATGTTCTCTGTGCTTCTGCAGAGTTCACCCAGAGGGAACCAAAAGCCCTTTCTTTCACCTCTGGGATCACCACAGGCAAATGACCGTACACGGTATAAAATCCTTCAATGATACAGTCTGAAGACAGCGATTAATTTACAGGGACAGCCCGCAGCGGTGCCCAGTCTGTGGCCACCATGGGCAGGGAGAGCCCCCTGGGCCTAGGCCCGGCCTCAGGGACAGCAGCCCAAAGGCCTTTCTCCAAGGCATGCTGGCTGAAGGGGCAGCAGCAGAGCTGCAGTGAGCAGGGCTGGGGGGCGGGGCCCCGTCACCCCCCCCCCCCCCCCCCCCCCCCGTGTCATAGGGCCCCACCCGCCAACGCAGCATCACAATGCTCTGGGGCAGTATAAGGCAGCGTCCTCCCGTGTTCCACTGCCAGAGTGCCCGGCTTTGCCACCAGGACAGAGCTGGCAGCCTGCAGGCAGCCGAGAGGAATTTCCTTGAGGCACCAGTGGAATTACTTGGAGGGGCAGAGAAGGGAAGACTGCCTGAAGCTGCTGGGGCTCTTCTGCTGCAATTGCAGCTCCTGGAGGGGCCACACTCACAGCTTATGGGATGGATGGATGGATGGATGGATGGATGGATGGATGGAAGTCCTGCTTCAGTCCTCGGGGGGCTTGCCGTCCTCATCAGATTCTGGGGAGATAGCGGCAGTAGCCATAGGAAACAGGATGCACAGATGGGCCAGTGGCCTCACCCGGTGCTTTGCAGCTCCCGCTGCCAGGCACGGGAAGGGTTCTTGTCCCTAGGGTTGATCAGGCCAGCAGCATTTTGCTCTTCTTGGAAGCCCCTGAGATGGCTCCAGGTGGAGGCAGAAAAGGCAGTGCCAGTGTCCCCTTGTCCCCTTAGAGGCATAAGCAGCCCGTGGACCAGGAGCCGGTCTTGCTCACATGCTCAGGGAGTAGCCGATCGCCAGCGCTGGGGTCAGGAAGGAATTTTCCCCCGGGGCAGATTGGCACTGGTCCCCGGGGGTTTTTTGCCTTCCTCTGAGCACTGAGCATGACCCCTTGGCAGGGCTCCTCTGGTCCTGGTGCTCTGGGTTATGGCCTGGTGCTCATGCTCCACGAAGGTGGCCCTCGTGTCCTGCAGCTGGGGGGGGAAGGGCTTTTTTCTCCCCAGGGTGGACTAGCAAGTGTCCCCGGGGTTTTTTGCCTTCCTCCGCAGCCGAGCACAGCCCCTTCATGGGGCTGCCTTTGGGCTACAGGAGCCCAAAGGCAGCGGCTCGTGCTCCACGCAGCTGGCCCTCGTGCCCCGCATCCGGGGGGAGGCAGCCTTCTGCACTCCCAGGGTGGCCCCACTGTGGCCCCGGGACTTGCTGCTGTCCTCTGTAGCACTGAGCACCACCCCCTGTCAGGTCTTCTCCGGCCCATTCTGGCTGGCTTCTTGCACTGCTCTCACACCACCACAGCACTGCTCTGACAGATTTATCAAAAGAAAATAGAACCTAAACTAAGCTAGATTAAAATTAACTAAGCTAAGCTAGCCTAACCTGAAATAAAGAACTTTGTTTAAATAAATAACTTTCGTTTCCTTTTATTTATTCATTATTTTATTGGGGTCTTTATGTTATTTTATTTGTATTTAGAAATGCATTGATTTTACTCTTTTATTATTTTCCTTAATTTTACACCTAAATAGTTAAAATACTCTTTCCACCTGTATCCTTTCTGACTTGTGTCTTTGAAAGCGTTTTTGGTGCTGAAACCCCCCTGCCATTTCAGGTAAATAACGGTCTCATCATTATACAACTCGTTGGGAGTGCAGGGAATGGAATGGAATGGAATGGAATGGAATGGAATGGAACAGAAGAGCTCCGCTATGTTATGCATATAGTTCTGCATGACAAGCTCTGACGTAGGTCTGAGGGGCTGTCTGCAGTCCCAAGGGAGGCCAGTCCCCCCCAGGAGACCACTCAGGAAACAAGCCTATGGGAGAGCGACCAGCGGTCATTCTGCATTTCAAGGATTTGCCCAGATGTGCTGGGGGGATTTGTTGCCACTCTCAAAATCTCGGCCCTTCATACAGTACCTTTATGTGATACTTAGCTGAGGGTTTTAAAACTCTTCCACACAACTGAGTCAGTTACTTGTTTTTCCTGAGTGTTGCGGGGAAAAGCTGCTCAGTCCGTGCGCTTTAAACCGAATTGGGATCAAAGCGCTTCATTGAGCTACCAAGAACATGGAAGTAGACAGCAGTCAGTGAAGGGTTGCATTCAAGTTGTAATGCAAGAGGTAACCCCCCAAACTAGACACATGAATGATAACTAAACACAAACAAGTATCTGAACACCCTGTGTAAGAAACGCAGAAGAGATTTCTTAAATCCTTCTTTCCAAGAAAATACCTCACCATAAGCAGCACAGTAGCAAATGCCACTTGCTGTGTTGATAAGTGTTACAAAGATTTACTGCAAACCGGGTTTTGTCCCAATCGATTTTATTTACAATTGATTAGAAATTTAAAAGAGACAATAAGTAAAACAGCGCTGGGTGCGCAGGGGAGTCTCCGCTCCACCAGCAACGCACAACCGGGATCTTTGGAGTACAGTCTCTTATACTTCTCAGATTTGGGTTTTAGCCAATCTTGTTGTCTTCTTTACCCGAATGTCGACGTGGCCCCTTTCCTTTGTTCTTTTCTTGTTTGCTGGGGTCTTTTTCCGGTGAAGACGTTGCTGAATTTACTTAGTAATGTATTGACAGAAAAATGCTTACAAGCTTAACATTTTGTTCTATATCTTATATGGTTATTTGCCTAGTGCCCAAGTTTGCAGTATCCTGTAACGAAATGTATCTCCTGATTATTTAACCCCCTTAGGCCAGTCAAACCGTTAAACGGAAGCCCCCTTTGAAACACAGAGCAATTGATTAGGGGAGATTATCCCCTTTGTTTCTCCTTATTGACAGGAGCACTTATGATAATCACGGTCACAAAGGAGGGCTGGTTTCACACAAAGTGCAAAGGCGACAAGGACGCCTAAATTCCTGACACGAATCATCCCTGTATATTTCACATAAGGAATGGTGAGGAACTCCTGTATGTTCTCTGTGCTTCTGCAGAGTTCACCCAGAGGGAACCAAAAGCCCTTTCTTTCACCTCTGGGATCACCACAGGCAAATGACCGTACACGGTATAAAATCCTTCAATGATACAGTCTGAAGACAGCGATTAATTTACAGGGACAGCCCGCAGCGGTGCCCAGTCTGTGGCCACCATGGGCAGGGAGAGCCCCCTGGGCCTAGGCCCGGCCTCAGGGACAGCAGCCCAAAGGCCTTTCTCCAAGGCATGCTGGCTGAAGGGGCAGCAGCAGAGCTGCAGTGAGCAGGGCTGGGGGGCGGGGCCCCGTCACCCCCGTCACCCCCCCCCCCCCCCCCGTGTCATAGGGCCCCACCCGCCAACGCAGCATCACAATGCTCTGGGGCAGTATAAGGCAGCGTCCTCCCGTGTTCCACTGCCAGAGTGCCCGGCTTTGCCACCAGGACAGAGCTGGCAGCCTGCAGGCAGCCGAGAGGAATTTCCTTGAGGCACCAGTGGAATTACTTGGAGGGGCAGAGAAGGGAAGACTGCCTGAAGCTGCTGGGGCTCTTCTGCTGCAATTGCAGCTCCTGGAGGGGCCACACTCACAGCTTATGGGATGGATGGATGGATGGATGGATGGATGGATGGATGGAAGTCCTGCTTCAGTCCTCGGGGGGCTTGCCGTCCTCATCAGATTCTGGGGAGATAGCGGCAGTAGCCATAGGAAACAGGATGCACAGATGGGCCAGTGGCCTCACCCGGTGCTTTGCAGCTCCCGCTGCCAGGCACGGGAAGGGTTCTTGTCCCTAGGGTTGATCAGGCCAGCAGCATTTTGCTCTTCTTGGAAGCCCCTGAGATGGCTCCAGGTGGAGGCAGAAAAGGCAGTGCCAGTGTCCCCTTGTCCCCTTAGAGGCATAAGCAGCCCGTGGACCAGGAGCCGGTCTTGCTCACATGCTCAGGGAGTAGCCGATCGCCAGCGCTGGGGTCAGGAAGGAATTTTCCCCCGGGGCAGATTGGCACTGGTCCCCGGGGGTTTTTTGCCTTCCTCTGAGCACTGAGCATGACCCCTTGGCAGGGCTCCTCTGGTCCTGGTGCTCTGGGTTATGGCCTGGTGCTCATGCTCCACGAAGGTGGCCCTCGTGTCCTGCAGCTGGGGGGGGAAGGGCTTTTTTCTCCCCAGGGTGGACTAGCAAGTGTCCCCGGGGTTTTTTGCCTTCCTCCGCAGCCGAGCACAGCCCCTTCATGGGGCTCCTTTGGGCTCCTGTAGCCCAAAGGCAGCGGCTCGTGCTCCACGCAGCTGGCCCTCGTGCCCCGCATCCGGGGGGAGGCAGCCTTCTGCACTCCCAGGGTGGCCCCACTGTGGCCCCGGGACTTGCTGCTGTCCTCTGTAGCACTGAGCACCACCCCCTGTCAGGTCTTCTCCGGCCCATTCTGGCTGGCTTCTTGCACTGCTCTCACACCACCACAGCACTGCTCTGACAGATTTATCAAAAGAAAATAGAACCTAAACTAAGCTAGATTAAAATTAACTAAGCTAAGCTAGCCTAACCTGAAATAAAGAACTTTGTTTAAATAAATAACTTTCGTTTCCTTTTATTTATTCATTATTTTATTGGGGTCTTTATGTTATTTTATTTGTATTTAGAAATGCATTGATTTTACTCTTTTATTATTTTCCTTAATTTTACACCTAAATAGTTAAAATACTCTTTCCACCTGTATCCTTTCTGACTTGTGTCTTTGAAAGCGTTTTTGGTGCTGAAACCCCCCTGCCATTTCAGGTAAATAACGGTCTCATCATTATACAACTCGTTGGGAGTGCAGGGAATGGAATGGAATGGAATGGAATGGAATGGAATGGAACAGAAGAGCTCCGCTATGTTATGCATATAGTTCTGCATGACAAGCTCTGACGTAGGTCTGAGGGGCTGTCTGCAGTCCCAAGGGAGGCCAGTCCCCCCCAGGAGACCACTCAGGAAACAAGCCTATGGGAGAGCGACCAGCGGTCATTCTGCATTTCAAGGATTTGCCCAGATGTGCTGGGGGGATTTGTTGCCACTCTCAAAATCTCGGCCCTTCATACAGTACCTTTATGTGATACTTAGCTGAGGGTTTTAAAACTCTTCCACACAACTGAGTCAGTTACTTGTTTTTCCTGAGTGTTGCGGGGAAAAGCTGCTCAGTCCGTGCGCTTTAAACCGAATTGGGATCAAAGCGCTTCATTGAGCTACCAAGAACATGGAAGTAGACAGCAGTCAGTGAAGGGTTGCATTCAAGTTGTAATGCAAGAGGTAACCCCCCAAACTAGACACATGAATGATAACTAAACACAAACAAGTATCTGAACACCCTGTGTAAGAAACGCAGAAGAGATTTCTTAAATCCTTCTTTCCAAGAAAATACCTCACCATAAGCAGCACAGTAGCAAATGCCACTTGCTGTGTTGATAAGTGTTACAAAGATTTACTGCAAACCGGGTTTTGTCCCAATCGATTTTATTTACAATTGATTAGAAATTTAAAAGAGACAATAAGTAAAACAGCGCTGGGTGCGCAGGGGAGTCTCCGCTCCACCAGCAACGCACAACCGGGATCTTTGGAGTACAGTCTCTTATACTTCTCAGATTTGGGTTTTAGCCAATCTTGTTGTCTTCTTTACCCGAATGTCGACGTGGCCCCTTTCCTTTGTTCTTTTCTTGTTTGCTGGGGTCTTTTTCCGGTGAAGACGTTGCTGAATTTACTTAGTAATGTATTGACAGAAAAATGCTTACAAGCTTAACATTTTGTTCTATATCTTATATGGTTATTTGCCTAGTGCCCAAGTTTGCAGTATCCTGTAACGAAATGTATCTCCTGATTATTTAACCCCCTTAGGCCAGTCAAACCGTTAAACGGAAGCCCCCTTTGAAACACAGAGCAATTGATTAGGGGAGATTATCCCCTTTGTTTCTCCTTATTGACAGGAGCACTTATGATAATCACGGTCACAAAGGAGGGCTGGTTTCACACAAAGTGCAAAGGCGACAAGGACGCCTAAATTCCTGACACGAATCATCCCTGTATATTTCACATAAGGAATGGTGAGGAACTCCTGTATGTTCTCTGTGCTTCTGCAGAGTTCACCCAGAGGGAACCAAAAGCCCTTTCTTTCACCTCTGGGATCACCACAGGCAAATGACCGTACACGGTATAAAATCCTTCAATGATACAGTCTGAAGACAGCGATTAATTTACAGGGACAGCCCGCAGCGGTGCCCAGTCTGTGGCCACCATGGGCAGGGAGAGCCCCCTGGGCCTAGGCCCGGCCTCAGGGACAGCAGCCCAAAGGCCTTTCTCCAAGGCATGCTGGCTGAAGGGGCAGCAGCAGAGCTGCAGTGAGCAGGGCTGGGGGGCGGGGCCCCGTCACCCCCGTCACCCCCCCCCCCCCCCCCCCCCGTGTCATAGGGCCCCACCCGCCAACGCAGCATCACAATGCTCTGGGGCAGTATAAGGCAGCGTCCTCCCGTGTTCCACTGCCAGAGTGCCCGGCTTTGCCACCAGGACAGAGCTGGCAGCCTGCAGGCAGCCGAGAGGAATTTCCTTGAGGCACCAGTGGAATTACTTGGAGGGGCAGAGAAGGGAAGACTGCCTGAAGCTGCTGGGGCTCTTCTGCTGCAATTGCAGCTCCTGGAGGGGCCACACTCACAGCTTATGGGATGGATGGATGGATGGATGGATGGATGGATGGATGGAAGTCCTGCTTCAGTCCTCGGGGGGCTTGCCGTCCTCATCAGATTCTGGGGAGATAGCGGCAGTAGCCATAGGAAACAGGATGCACAGATGGGCCAGTGGCCTCACCCGGTGCTTTGCAGCTCCCGCTGCCAGGCACGGGAAGGGTTCTTGTCCCTAGGGTTGATCAGGCCAGCAGCATTTTGCTCTTCTTGGAAGCCCCTGAGATGGCTCCAGGTGGAGGCAGAAAAGGCAGTGCCAGTGTCCCCTTGTCCCCTTAGAGGCATAAGCAGCCCGTGGACCAGGAGCCGGTCTTGCTCACATGCTCAGGGAGTAGCCGATCGCCAGCGCTGGGGTCAGGAAGGAATTTTCCCCCGGGGCAGATTGGCACTGGTCCCCGGGGGTTTTTTGCCTTCCTCTGAGCACTGAGCATGACCCCTTGGCAGGGCTCCTCTGGTCCTGGTGCTCTGGGTTATGGCCTGGTGCTCATGCTCCACGAAGGTGGCCCTCGTGTCCTGCAGCTGGGGGGGGAAGGGCTTTTTTCTCCCCAGGGTGGACTAGCAAGTGTCCCCGGGGTTTTTTGCCTTCCTCCGCAGCCGAGCACAGCCCCTTCATGGGGCTCCTTTGGGCTCCTGTAGCCCAAAGGCAGCGGCTCGTGCTCCACGCAGCTGGCCCTCGTGCCCCGCATCCGGGGGGAGGCAGCCTTCTGCACTCCCAGGGTGGCCCCACTGTGGCCCCGGGACTTGCTGCTGTCCTCTGTAGCACTGAGCACCACCCCCTGTCAGGTCTTCTCCGGCCCATTCTGGCTGGCTTCTTGCACTGCTCTCACACCACCACAGCACTGCTCTGACAGATTTATCAAAAGAAAATAGAACCTAAACTAAGCTAGATTAAAATTAACTAAGCTAAGCTAGCCTAACCTGAAATAAAGAACTTTGTTTAAATAAATAACTTTCGTTTCCTTTTATTTATTCATTATTTTATTGGGGTCTTTATGTTATTTTATTTGTATTTAGAAATGCATTGATTTTACTCTTTTATTATTTTCCTTAATTTTACACCTAAATAGTTAAAATACTCTTTCCACCTGTATCCTTTCTGACTTGTGTCTTTGAAAGCGTTTTTGGTGCTGAAACCCCCCTGCCATTTCAGGTAAATAACGGTCTCATCATTATACAACTCGTTGGGAGTGCAGGGAATGGAATGGAATGGAATGGAATGGAATGGAATGGAATGGAATGGAACAGAAGAGCTCCGCTATGTTATGCATATAGTTCTGCATGACAAGCTCTGACGTAGGTCTGAGGGGCTGTCTGCAGTCCCAAGGGAGGCCAGTCCCCCCCAGGAGACCACTCAGGAAACAAGCCTATGGGAGAGCGACCAGCGGTCATTCTGCATTTCAAGGATTTGCCCAGATGTGCTGGGGGGATTTGTTGCCACTCTCAAAATCTCGGCCCTTCATACAGTACCTTTATGTGATACTTAGCTGAGGGTTTTAAAACTCTTCCACACAACTGAGTCAGTTACTTGTTTTTCCTGAGTGTTGCGGGGAAAAGCTGCTCAGTCCGTGCGCTTTAAACCGAATTGGGATCAAAGCGCTTCATTGAGCTACCAAGAACATGGAAGTAGACAGCAGTCAGTGAAGGGTTGCATTCAAGTTGTAATGCAAGAGGTAACCCCCCAAACTAGACACATGAATGATAACTAAACACAAACAAGTATCTGAACACCCTGTGTAAGAAACGCAGAAGAGATTTCTTAAATCCTTCTTTCCAAGAAAATACCTCACCATAAGCAGCACAGTAGCAAATGCCACTTGCTGTGTTGATAAGTGTTACAAAGATTTACTGCAAACCGGGTTTTGTCCCAATCGATTTTATTTACAATTGATTAGAAATTTAAAAGAGACAATAAGTAAAACAGCGCTGGGTGCGCAGGGGAGTCTCCGCTCCACCAGCAACGCACAACCGGGATCTTTGGAGTACAGTCTCTTATACTTCTCAGATTTGGGTTTTAGCCAATCTTGTTGTCTTCTTTACCCGAATGTCGACGTGGCCCCTTTCCTTTGTTCTTTTCTTGTTTGCTGGGGTCTTTTTCCGGTGAAGACGTTGCTGAATTTACTTAGTAATGTATTGACAGAAAAATGCTTACAAGCTTAACATTTTGTTCTATATCTTATATGGTTATTTGCCTAGTGCCCAAGTTTGCAGTATCCTGTAACGAAATGTATCTCCTGATTATTTAACCCCCTTAGGCCAGTCAAACCGTTAAACGGAAGCCCCCTTTGAAACACAGAGCAATTGATTAGGGGAGATTATCCCCTTTGTTTCTCCTTATTGACAGGAGCACTTATGATAATCACGGTCACAAAGGAGGGCTGGTTTCACACAAAGTGCAAAGGCGACAAGGACGCCTAAATTCCTGACACGAATCATCCCTGTATATTTCACATAAGGAATGGTGAGGAACTCCTGTATGTTCTCTGTGCTTCTGCAGAGTTCACCCAGAGGGAACCAAAAGCCCTTTCTTTCACCTCTGGGATCACCACAGGCAAATGACCGTACACGGTATAAAATCCTTCAATGATACAGTCTGAAGACAGCGATTAATTTACAGGGACAGCCCGCAGCGGTGCCCAGTCTGTGGCCACCATGGGCAGGGAGAGCCCCCTGGGCCTAGGCCCGGCCTCAGGGACAGCAGCCCAAAGGCCTTTCTCCAAGGCATGCTGGCTGAAGGGGCAGCAGCAGAGCTGCAGTGAGCAGGGCTGGGGGGCGGGGCCCCGTCACCCCCGTCACCCCCCCCCCCCCCCCCCCCGTGTCATAGGGCCCCACCCGCCAACGCAGCATCACAATGCTCTGGGGCAGTATAAGGCAGCGTCCTCCCGTGTTCCACTGCCAGAGTGCCCGGCTTTGCCACCAGGACAGAGCTGGCAGCCTGCAGGCAGCCGAGAGGAATTTCCTTGAGGCACCAGTGGAATTACTTGGAGGGGCAGAGAAGGGAAGACTGCCTGAAGCTGCTGGGGCTCTTCTGCTGCAATTGCAGCTCCTGGAGGGGCCACACTCACAGCTTATGGGATGGATGGATGGATGGATGGATGGATGGATGGATGGATGGAAGTCCTGCTTCAGTCCTCGGGGGGCTTGCCGTCCTCATCAGATTCTGGGGAGATAGCGGCAGTAGCCATAGGAAACAGGATGCACAGATGGGCCAGTGGCCTCACCCGGTGCTTTGCAGCTCCCGCTGCCAGGCACGGGAAGGGTTCTTGTCCCTAGGGTTGATCAGGCCAGCAGCATTTTGCTCTTCTTGGAAGCCCCTGAGATGGCTCCAGGTGGAGGCAGAAAAGGCAGTGCCAGTGTCCCCTTGTCCCCTTAGAGGCATAAGCAGCCCGTGGACCAGGAGCCGGTCTTGCTCACATGCTCAGGGAGTAGCCGATCGCCAGCGCTGGGGTCAGGAAGGAATTTTCCCCCGGGGCAGATTGGCACTGGTCCCCGGGGGTTTTTTGCCTTCCTCTGAGCACTGAGCATGACCCCTTGGCAGGGCTCCTCTGGTCCTGGTGCTCTGGGTTATGGCCTGGTGCTCATGCTCCACGAAGGTGGCCCTCGTGTCCTGCAGCTGGGGGGGGAAGGGCTTTTTTCTCCCCAGGGTGGACTAGCAAGTGTCCCCGGGGTTTTTTGCCTTCCTCCGCAGCCGAGCACAGCCCCTTCATGGGGCTCCTTTGGGCTCCTGTAGCCCAAAGGCAGCGGCTCGTGCTCCACGCAGCTGGCCCTCGTGCCCCGCATCCGGGGGGAGGCAGCCTTCTGCACTCCCAGGGTGGCCCCACTGTGGCCCCGGGACTTGCTGCTGTCCTCTGTAGCACTGAGCACCACCCCCTGTCAGGTCTTCTCCGGCCCATTCTGGCTGGCTTCTTGCACTGCTCTCACACCACCACAGCACTGCTCTGACAGATTTATCAAAAGAAAATAGAACCTAAACTAAGCTAGATTAAAATTAACTAAGCTAAGCTAGCCTAACCTGAAATAAAGAACTTTGTTTAAATAAATAACTTTCGTTTCCTTTTATTTATTCATTATTTTATTGGGGTCTTTATGTTATTTTATTTGTATTTAGAAATGCATTGATTTTACTCTTTTATTATTTTCCTTAATTTTACACCTAAATAGTTAAAATACTCTTTCCACCTGTATCCTTTCTGACTTGTGTCTTTGAAAGCGTTTTTGGTGCTGAAACCCCCCTGCCATTTCAGGTAAATAACGGTCTCATCATTATACAACTCGTTGGGAGTGCAGGGAATGGAATGGAATGGAATGGAATGGAATGGAATGGAATGGAATGGAACAGAAGAGCTCCGCTATGTTATGCATATAGTTCTGCATGACAAGCTCTGACGTAGGTCTGAGGGGCTGTCTGCAGTCCCAAGGGAGGCCAGTCCCCCCCAGGAGACCACTCAGGAAACAAGCCTATGGGAGAGCGACCAGCGGTCATTCTGCATTTCAAGGATTTGCCCAGATGTGCTGGGGGGATTTGTTGCCACTCTCAAAATCTCGGCCCTTCATACAGTACCTTTATGTGATACTTAGCTGAGGGTTTTAAAACTCTTCCACACAACTGAGTCAGTTACTTGTTTTTCCTGAGTGTTGCGGGGAAAAGCTGCTCAGTCCGTGCGCTTTAAACCGAATTGGGATCAAAGCGCTTCATTGAGCTACCAAGAACATGGAAGTAGACAGCAGTCAGTGAAGGGTTGCATTCAAGTTGTAATGCAAGAGGTAACCCCCCAAACTAGACACATGAATGATAACTAAACACAAACAAGTATCTGAACACCCTGTGTAAGAAACGCAGAAGAGATTTCTTAAATCCTTCTTTCCAAGAAAATACCTCACCATAAGCAGCACAGTAGCAAATGCCACTTGCTGTGTTGATAAGTGTTACAAAGATTTACTGCAAACCGGGTTTTGTCCCAATCGATTTTATTTACAATTGATTAGAAATTTAAAAGAGACAATAAGTAAAACAGCGCTGGGTGCGCAGGGGAGTCTCCGCTCCACCAGCAACGCACAACCGGGATCTTTGGAGTACAGTCTCTTATACTTCTCAGATTTGGGTTTTAGCCAATCTTGTTGTCTTCTTTACCCGAATGTCGACGTGGCCCCTTTCCTTTGTTCTTTTCTTGTTTGCTGGGGTCTTTTTCCGGTGAAGACGTTGCTGAATTTACTTAGTAATGTATTGACAGAAAAATGCTTACAAGCTTAACATTTTGTTCTATATCTTATATGGTTATTTGCCTAGTGCCCAAGTTTGCAGTATCCTGTAACGAAATGTATCTCCTGATTATTTAACCCCCTTAGGCCAGTCAAACCGTTAAACGGAAGCCCCCTTTGAAACACAGAGCAATTGATTAGGGGAGATTATCCCCTTTGTTTCTCCTTATTGACAGGAGCACTTATGATAATCACGGTCACAAAGGAGGGCTGGTTTCACACAAAGTGCAAAGGCGACAAGGACGCCTAAATTCCTGACACGAATCATCCCTGTATATTTCACATAAGGAATGGTGAGGAACTCCTGTATGTTCTCTGTGCTTCTGCAGAGTTCACCCAGAGGGAACCAAAAGCCCTTTCTTTCACCTCTGGGATCACCACAGGCAAATGACCGTACACGGTATAAAATCCTTCAATGATACAGTCTGAAGACAGCGATTAATTTACAGGGACAGCCCGCAGCGGTGCCCAGTCTGTGGCCACCATGGGCAGGGAGAGCCCCCTGGGCCTAGGCCCGGCCTCAGGGACAGCAGCCCAAAGGCCTTTCTCCAAGGCATGCTGGCTGAAGGGGCAGCAGCAGAGCTGCAGTGAGCAGGGCTGGGGGGCGGGGCCCCGTCACCCCCGTCACCCCCCCCCCCCCCCCCCCCGTGTCATAGGGCCCCACCCGCCAACGCAGCATCACAATGCTCTGGGGCAGTATAAGGCAGCGTCCTCCCGTGTTCCACTGCCAGAGTGCCCGGCTTTGCCACCAGGACAGAGCTGGCAGCCTGCAGGCAGCCGAGAGGAATTTCCTTGAGGCACCAGTGGAATTACTTGGAGGGGCAGAGAAGGGAAGACTGCCTGAAGCTGCTGGGGCTCTTCTGCTGCAATTGCAGCTCCTGGAGGGGCCACACTCACAGCTTATGGGATGGATGGATGGATGGATGGATGGATGGATGGATGGAAGTCCTGCTTCAGTCCTCGGGGGGCTTGCCGTCCTCATCAGATTCTGGGGAGATAGCGGCAGTAGCCATAGGAAACAGGATGCACAGATGGGCCAGTGGCCTCACCCGGTGCTTTGCAGCTCCCGCTGCCAGGCACGGGAAGGGTTCTTGTCCCTAGGGTTGATCAGGCCAGCAGCATTTTGCTCTTCTTGGAAGCCCCTGAGATGGCTCCAGGTGGAGGCAGAAAAGGCAGTGCCAGTGTCCCCTTGTCCCCTTAGAGGCATAAGCAGCCCGTGGACCAGGAGCCGGTCTTGCTCACATGCTCAGGGAGTAGCCGATCGCCAGCGCTGGGGTCAGGAAGGAATTTTCCCCCGGGGCAGATTGGCACTGGTCCCCGGGGGTTTTTTGCCTTCCTCTGAGCACTGAGCATGACCCCTTGGCAGGGCTCCTCTGGTCCTGGTGCTCTGGGTTATGGCCTGGTGCTCATGCTCCACGAAGGTGGCCCTCGTGTCCTGCAGCTGGGGGGGGAAGGGCTTTTTTCTCCCCAGGGTGGACTAGCAAGTGTCCCCGGGGTTTTTTGCCTTCCTCCGCAGCCGAGCACAGCCCCTTCATGGGGCTCCTTTGGGCTCCTGTAGCCCAAAGGCAGCGGCTCGTGCTCCACGCAGCTGGCCCTCGTGCCCCGCATCCGGGGGGAGGCAGCCTTCTGCACTCCCAGGGTGGCCCCACTGTGGCCCCGGGACTTGCTGCTGTCCTCTGTAGCACTGAGCACCACCCCCTGTCAGGTCTTCTCCGGCCCATTCTGGCTGGCTTCTTGCACTGCTCTCACACCACCACAGCACTGCTCTGACAGATTTATCAAAAGAAAATAGAACCTAAACTAAGCTAGATTAAAATTAACTAAGCTAAGCTAGCCTAACCTGAAATAAAGAACTTTGTTTAAATAAATAACTTTCGTTTCCTTTTATTTATTCATTATTTTATTGGGGTCTTTATGTTATTTTATTTGTATTTAGAAATGCATTGATTTTACTCTTTTATTATTTTCCTTAATTTTACACCTAAATAGTTAAAATACTCTTTCCACCTGTATCCTTTCTGACTTGTGTCTTTGAAAGCGTTTTTGGTGCTGAAACCCCCCTGCCATTTCAGGTAAATAACGGTCTCATCATTATACAACTCGTTGGGAGTGCAGGGAATGGAATGGAATGGAATGGAATGGAATGGAATGGAATGGAACAGAAGAGCTCCGCTATGTTATGCATATAGTTCTGCATGACAAGCTCTGACGTAGGTCTGAGGGGCTGTCTGCAGTCCCAAGGGAGGCCAGTCCCCCCCAGGAGACCACTCAGGAAACAAGCCTATGGGAGAGCGACCAGCGGTCATTCTGCATTTCAAGGATTTGCCCAGATGTGCTGGGGGGATTTGTTGCCACTCTCAAAATCTCGGCCCTTCATACAGTACCTTTATGTGATACTTAGCTGAGGGTTTTAAAACTCTTCCACACAACTGAGTCAGTTACTTGTTTTTCCTGAGTGTTGCGGGGAAAAGCTGCTCAGTCCGTGCGCTTTAAACCGAATTGGGATCAAAGCGCTTCATTGAGCTACCAAGAACATGGAAGTAGACAGCAGTCAGTGAAGGGTTGCATTCAAGTTGTAATGCAAGAGGTAACCCCCCAAACTAGACACATGAATGATAACTAAACACAAACAAGTATCTGAACACCCTGTGTAAGAAACGCAGAAGAGATTTCTTAAATCCTTCTTTCCAAGAAAATACCTCACCATAAGCAGCACAGTAGCAAATGCCACTTGCTGTGTTGATAAGTGTTACAAAGATTTACTGCAAACCGGGTTTTGTCCCAATCGATTTTATTTACAATTGATTAGAAATTTAAAAGAGACAATAAGTAAAACAGCGCTGGGTGCGCAGGGGAGTCTCCGCTCCACCAGCAACGCACAACCGGGATCTTTGGAGTACAGTCTCTTATACTTCTCAGATTTGGGTTTTAGCCAATCTTGTTGTCTTCTTTACCCGAATGTCGACGTGGCCCCTTTCCTTTGTTCTTTTCTTGTTTGCTGGGGTCTTTTTCCGGTGAAGACGTTGCTGAATTTACTTAGTAATGTATTGACAGAAAAATGCTTACAAGCTTAACATTTTGTTCTATATCTTATATGGTTATTTGCCTAGTGCCCAAGTTTGCAGTATCCTGTAACGAAATGTATCTCCTGATTATTTAACCCCCTTAGGCCAGTCAAACCGTTAAACGGAAGCCCCCTTTGAAACACAGAGCAATTGATTAGGGGAGATTATCCCCTTTGTTTCTCCTTATTGACAGGAGCACTTATGATAATCACGGTCACAAAGGAGGGCTGGTTTCACACAAAGTGCAAAGGCGACAAGGACGCCTAAATTCCTGACACGAATCATCCCTGTATATTTCACATAAGGAATGGTGAGGAACTCCTGTATGTTCTCTGTGCTTCTGCAGAGTTCACCCAGAGGGAACCAAAAGCCCTTTCTTTCACCTCTGGGATCACCACAGGCAAATGACCGTACACGGTATAAAATCCTTCAATGATACAGTCTGAAGACAGCGATTAATTTACAGGGACAGCCCGCAGCGGTGCCCAGTCTGTGGCCACCATGGGCAGGGAGAGCCCCCTGGGCCTAGGCCCGGCCTCAGGGACAGCAGCCCAAAGGCCTTTCTCCAAGGCATGCTGGCTGAAGGGGCAGCAGCAGAGCTGCAGTGAGCAGGGCTGGGGGGCGGGGCCCCGTCACCCCCGTCACCCCCCCCCCCCCCCCCCCCGTGTCATAGGGCCCCACCCGCCAACGCAGCATCACAATGCTCTGGGGCAGTATAAGGCAGCGTCCTCCCGTGTTCCACTGCCAGAGTGCCCGGCTTTGCCACCAGGACAGAGCTGGCAGCCTGCAGGCAGCCGAGAGGAATTTCCTTGAGGCACCAGTGGAATTACTTGGAGGGGCAGAGAAGGGAAGACTGCCTGAAGCTGCTGGGGCTCTTCTGCTGCAATTGCAGCTCCTGGAGGGGCCACACTCACAGCTTATGGGATGGATGGATGGATGGATGGATGGATGGATGGATGGAAGTCCTGCTTCAGTCCTCGGGGGGCTTGCCGTCCTCATCAGATTCTGGGGAGATAGCGGCAGTAGCCATAGGAAACAGGATGCACAGATGGGCCAGTGGCCTCACCCGGTGCTTTGCAGCTCCCGCTGCCAGGCACGGGAAGGGTTCTTGTCCCTAGGGTTGATCAGGCCAGCAGCATTTTGCTCTTCTTGGAAGCCCCTGAGATGGCTCCAGGTGGAGGCAGAAAAGGCAGTGCCAGTGTCCCCTTGTCCCCTTAGAGGCATAAGCAGCCCGTGGACCAGGAGCCGGTCTTGCTCACATGCTCAGGGAGTAGCCGATCGCCAGCGCTGGGGTCAGGAAGGAATTTTCCCCCGGGGCAGATTGGCACTGGTCCCCGGGGGTTTTTTGCCTTCCTCTGAGCACTGAGCATGACCCCTTGGCAGGGCTCCTCTGGTCCTGGTGCTCTGGGTTATGGCCTGGTGCTCATGCTCCACGAAGGTGGCCCTCGTGTCCTGCAGCTGGGGGGGGAAGGGCTTTTTTCTCCCCAGGGTGGACTAGCAAGTGTCCCCGGGGTTTTTTGCCTTCCTCCGCAGCCGAGCACAGCCCCTTCATGGGGCTCCTTTGGGCTCCTGTAGCCCAAAGGCAGCGGCTCGTGCTCCACGCAGCTGGCCCTCGTGCCCCGCATCCGGGGGGAGGCAGCCTTCTGCACTCCCAGGGTGGCCCCACTGTGGCCCCGGGACTTGCTGCTGTCCTCTGTAGCACTGAGCACCACCCCCTGTCAGGTCTTCTCCGGCCCATTCTGGCTGGCTTCTTGCACTGCTCTCACACCACCACAGCACTGCTCTGACAGATTTATCAAAAGAAAATAGAACCTAAACTAAGCTAGATTAAAATTAACTAAGCTAAGCTAGCCTAACCTGAAATAAAGAACTTTGTTTAAATAAATAACTTTCGTTTCCTTTTATTTATTCATTATTTTATTGGGGTCTTTATGTTATTTTATTTGTATTTAGAAATGCATTGATTTTACTCTTTTATTATTTTCCTTAATTTTACACCTAAATAGTTAAAATACTCTTTCCACCTGTATCCTTTCTGACTTGTGTCTTTGAAAGCGTTTTTGGTGCTGAAACCCCCCTGCCATTTCAGGTAAATAACGGTCTCATCATTATACAACTCGTTGGGAGTGCAGGGAATGGAATGGAATGGAATGGAATGGAATGGAATGGAATGGAATGGAATGGAACAGAAGAGCTCCGCTATGTTATGCATATAGTTCTGCATGACAAGCTCTGACGTAGGTCTGAGGGGCTGTCTGCAGTCCCAAGGGAGGCCAGTCCCCCCCAGGAGACCACTCAGGAAACAAGCCTATGGGAGAGCGACCAGCGGTCATTCTGCATTTCAAGGATTTGCCCAGATGTGCTGGGGGGATTTGTTGCCACTCTCAAAATCTCGGCCCTTCATACAGTACCTTTATGTGATACTTAGCTGAGGGTTTTAAAACTCTTCCACACAACTGAGTCAGTTACTTGTTTTTCCTGAGTGTTGCGGGGAAAAGCTGCTCAGTCCGTGCGCTTTAAACCGAATTGGGATCAAAGCGCTTCATTGAGCTACCAAGAACATGGAAGTAGACAGCAGTCAGTGAAGGGTTGCATTCAAGTTGTAATGCAAGAGGTAACCCCCCAAACTAGACACATGAATGATAACTAAACACAAACAAGTATCTGAACACCCTGTGTAAGAAACGCAGAAGAGATTTCTTAAATCCTTCTTTCCAAGAAAATACCTCACCATAAGCAGCACAGTAGCAAATGCCACTTGCTGTGTTGATAAGTGTTACAAAGATTTACTGCAAACCGGGTTTTGTCCCAATCGATTTTATTTACAATTGATTAGAAATTTAAAAGAGACAATAAGTAAAACAGCGCTGGGTGCGCAGGGGAGTCTCCGCTCCACCAGCAACGCACAACCGGGATCTTTGGAGTACAGTCTCTTATACTTCTCAGATTTGGGTTTTAGCCAATCTTGTTGTCTTCTTTACCCGAATGTCGACGTGGCCCCTTTCCTTTGTTCTTTTCTTGTTTGCTGGGGTCTTTTTCCGGTGAAGACGTTGCTGAATTTACTTAGTAATGTATTGACAGAAAAATGCTTACAAGCTTAACATTTTGTTCTATATCTTATATGGTTATTTGCCTAGTGCCCAAGTTTGCAGTATCCTGTAACGAAATGTATCTCCTGATTATTTAACCCCCTTAGGCCAGTCAAACCGTTAAACGGAAGCCCCCTTTGAAACACAGAGCAATTGATTAGGGGAGATTATCCCCTTTGTTTCTCCTTATTGACAGGAGCACTTATGATAATCACGGTCACAAAGGAGGGCTGGTTTCACACAAAGTGCAAAGGCGACAAGGACGCCTAAATTCCTGACACGAATCATCCCTGTATATTTCACATAAGGAATGGTGAGGAACTCCTGTATGTTCTCTGTGCTTCTGCAGAGTTCACCCAGAGGGAACCAAAAGCCCTTTCTTTCACCTCTGGGATCACCACAGGCAAATGACCGTACACGGTATAAAATCCTTCAATGATACAGTCTGAAGACAGCGATTAATTTACAGGGACAGCCCGCAGCGGTGCCCAGTCTGTGGCCACCATGGGCAGGGAGAGCCCCCTGGGCCTAGGCCCGGCCTCAGGGACAGCAGCCCAAAGGCCTTTCTCCAAGGCATGCTGGCTGAAGGGGCAGCAGCAGAGCTGCAGTGAGCAGGGCTGGGGGGCGGGGCCCCGTCACCCCCGTCACCCCCCCCCCCCCCCCCCCCGTGTCATAGGGCCCCACCCGCCAACGCAGCATCACAATGCTCTGGGGCAGTATAAGGCAGCGTCCTCCCGTGTTCCACTGCCAGAGTGCCCGGCTTTGCCACCAGGACAGAGCTGGCAGCCTGCAGGCAGCCGAGAGGAATTTCCTTGAGGCACCAGTGGAATTACTTGGAGGGGCAGAGAAGGGAAGACTGCCTGAAGCTGCTGGGGCTCTTCTGCTGCAATTGCAGCTCCTGGAGGGGCCACACTCACAGCTTATGGGATGGATGGATGGATGGATGGATGGATGGATGGATGGAAGTCCTGCTTCAGTCCTCGGGGGGCTTGCCGTCCTCATCAGATTCTGGGGAGATAGCGGCAGTAGCCATAGGAAACAGGATGCACAGATGGGCCAGTGGCCTCACCCGGTGCTTTGCAGCTCCCGCTGCCAGGCACGGGAAGGGTTCTTGTCCCTAGGGTTGATCAGGCCAGCAGCATTTTGCTCTTCTTGGAAGCCCCTGAGATGGCTCCAGGTGGAGGCAGAAAAGGCAGTGCCAGTGTCCCCTTGTCCCCTTAGAGGCATAAGCAGCCCGTGGACCAGGAGCCGGTCTTGCTCACATGCTCAGGGAGTAGCCGATCGCCAGCGCTGGGGTCAGGAAGGAATTTTCCCCCGGGGCAGATTGGCACTGGTCCCCGGGGGTTTTTTGCCTTCCTCTGAGCACTGAGCATGACCCCTTGGCAGGGCTCCTCTGGTCCTGGTGCTCTGGGTTATGGCCTGGTGCTCATGCTCCACGAAGGTGGCCCTCGTGTCCTGCAGCTGGGGGGGGAAGGGCTTTTTTCTCCCCAGGGTGGACTAGCAAGTGTCCCCGGGGTTTTTTGCCTTCCTCCGCAGCCGAGCACAGCCCCTTCATGGGGCTCCTTTGGGCTCCTGTAGCCCAAAGGCAGCGGCTCGTGCTCCACGCAGCTGGCCCTCGTGCCCCGCATCCGGGGGGAGGCAGCCTTCTGCACTCCCAGGGTGGCCCCACTGTGGCCCCGGGACTTGCTGCTGTCCTCTGTAGCACTGAGCACCACCCCCTGTCAGGTCTTCTCCGGCCCATTCTGGCTGGCTTCTTGCACTGCTCTCACACCACCACAGCACTGCTCTGACAGATTTATCAAAAGAAAATAGAACCTAAACTAAGCTAGATTAAAATTAACTAAGCTAAGCTAGCCTAACCTGAAATAAAGAACTTTGTTTAAATAAATAACTTTCGTTTCCTTTTATTTATTCATTATTTTATTGGGGTCTTTATGTTATTTTATTTGTATTTAGAAATGCATTGATTTTACTCTTTTATTATTTTCCTTAATTTTACACCTAAATAGTTAAAATACTCTTTCCACCTGTATCCTTTCTGACTTGTGTCTTTGAAAGCGTTTTTGGTGCTGAAACCCCCCTGCCATTTCAGGTAAATAACGGTCTCATCATTATACAACTCGTTGGGAGTGCAGGGAATGGAATGGAATGGAATGGAATGGAATGGAATGGAATGGAAGGAGCTCCGCTATGTTATGCATATAGTTCTGCATGACAAGCTCTGACGTAGGTCTGAGGGGCTGTCTGCAGTCCCAAGGGAGGCCAGTCCCCCCCAGGAGACCACTCAGGAAACAAGCCTATGGGAGAGCGACCAGCGGTCATTCTGCATTTCAAGGATTTGCCCAGATGTGCTGGGGGGATTTGTTGCCACTCTCAAAATCTCGGCCCTTCATACAGTACCTTTATGTGATACTTAGCTGAGGGTTTTAAAACTCTTCCACACAACTGAGTCAGTTACTTGTTTTTCCTGAGTGTTGCGGGGAAAAGCTGCTCAGTCCGTGCGCTTTAAACCGAATTGGGATCAAAGCGCTTCATTGAGCTACCAAGAACATGGAAGTAGACAGCAGTCAGTGAAGGGTTGCATTCAAGTTGTAATGCAAGAGGTAACCCCCCAAACTAGACACATGAATGATAACTAAACACAAACAAGTATCTGAACACCCTGTGTAAGAAACGCAGAAGAGATTTCTTAAATCCTTCTTTCCAAGAAAATACCTCACCATAAGCAGCACAGTAGCAAATGCCACTTGCTGTGTTGATAAGTGTTACAAAGATTTACTGCAAACCGGGTTTTGTCCCAATCGATTTTATTTACAATTGATTAGAAATTTAAAAGAGACAATAAGTAAAACAGCGCTGGGTGCGCAGGGGAGTCTCCGCTCCACCAGCAACGCACAACCGGGATCTTTGGAGTACAGTCTCTTATACTTCTCAGATTTGGGTTTTAGCCAATCTTGTTGTCTTCTTTACCCGAATGTCGACGTGGCCCCTTTCCTTTGTTCTTTTCTTGTTTGCTGGGGTCTTTTTCCGGTGAAGACGTTGCTGAATTTACTTAGTAATGTATTGACAGAAAAATGCTTACAAGCTTAACATTTTGTTCTATATCTTATATGGTTATTTGCCTAGTGCCCAAGTTTGCAGTATCCTGTAACGAAATGTATCTCCTGATTATTTAACCCCCTTAGGCCAGTCAAACCGTTAAACGGAAGCCCCCTTTGAAACACAGAGCAATTGATTAGGGGAGATTATCCCCTTTGTTTCTCCTTATTGACAGGAGCACTTATGATAATCACGGTCACAAAGGAGGGCTGGTTTCACACAAAGTGCAAAGGCGACAAGGACGCCTAAATTCCTGACACGAATCATCCCTGTATATTTCACATAAGGAATGGTGAGGAACTCCTGTATGTTCTCTGTGCTTCTGCAGAGTTCACCCAGAGGGAACCAAAAGCCCTTTCTTTCACCTCTGGGATCACCACAGGCAAATGACCGTACACGGTATAAAATCCTTCAATGATACAGTCTGAAGACAGCGATTAATTTACAGGGACAGCCCGCAGCGGTGCCCAGTCTGTGGCCACCATGGGCAGGGAGAGCCCCCTGGGCCTAGGCCCGGCCTCAGGGACAGCAGCCCAAAGGCCTTTCTCCAAGGCATGCTGGCTGAAGGGGCAGCAGCAGAGCTGCAGTGAGCAGGGCTGGGGGGCGGGGCCCCGTCACCCCCGTCACCCCCCCCCCCCCCCCCCCCCCGTGTCATAGGGCCCCACCCGCCAACGCAGCATCACAATGCTCTGGGGCAGTATAAGGCAGCGTCCTCCCGTGTTCCACTGCCAGAGTGCCCGGCTTTGCCACCAGGACAGAGCTGGCAGCCTGCAGGCAGCCGAGAGGAATTTCCTTGAGGCACCAGTGGAATTACTTGGAGGGGCAGAGAAGGGAAGACTGCCTGAAGCTGCTGGGGCTCTTCTGCTGCAATTGCAGCTCCTGGAGGGGCCACACTCACAGCTTATGGGATGGATGGATGGATGGATGGATGGATGGATGGATGGAAGTCCTGCTTCAGTCCTCGGGGGGCTTGCCGTCCTCATCAGATTCTGGGGAGATAGCGGCAGTAGCCATAGGAAACAGGATGCACAGATGGGCCAGTGGCCTCACCCGGTGCTTTGCAGCTCCCGCTGCCAGGCACGGGAAGGGTTCTTGTCCCTAGGGTTGATCAGGCCAGCAGCATTTTGCTCTTCTTGGAAGCCCCTGAGATGGCTCCAGGTGGAGGCAGAAAAGGCAGTGCCAGTGTCCCCTTGTCCCCTTAGAGGCATAAGCAGCCCGTGGACCAGGAGCCGGTCTTGCTCACATGCTCAGGGAGTAGCCGATCGCCAGCGCTGGGGTCAGGAAGGAATTTTCCCCCGGGGCAGATTGGCACTGGTCCCCGGGGGTTTTTTGCCTTCCTCTGAGCACTGAGCATGACCCCTTGGCAGGGCTCCTCTGGTCCTGGTGCTCTGGGTTATGGCCTGGTGCTCATGCTCCACGAAGGTGGCCCTCGTGTCCTGCAGCTGGGGGGGGAAGGGCTTTTTTCTCCCCAGGGTGGACTAGCAAGTGTCCCCGGGGTTTTTTGCCTTCCTCCGCAGCCGAGCACAGCCCCTTCATGGGGCTCCTTTGGGCTCCTGTAGCCCAAAGGCAGCGGCTCGTGCTCCACGCAGCTGGCCCTCGTGCCCCGCATCCGGGGGGAGGCAGCCTTCTGCACTCCCAGGGTGGCCCCACTGTGGCCCCGGGACTTGCTGCTGTCCTCTGTAGCACTGAGCACCACCCCCTGTCAGGTCTTCTCCGGCCCATTCTGGCTGGCTTCTTGCACTGCTCTCACACCACCACAGCACTGCTCTGACAGATTTATCAAAAGAAAATAGAACCTAAACTAAGCTAGATTAAAATTAACTAAGCTAAGCTAGCCTAACCTGAAATAAAGAACTTTGTTTAAATAAATAACTTTCGTTTCCTTTTATTTATTCATTATTTTATTGGGGTCTTTATGTTATTTTATTTGTATTTAGAAATGCATTGATTTTACTCTTTTATTATTTTCCTTAATTTTACACCTAAATAGTTAAAATACTCTTTCCACCTGTATCCTTTCTGACTTGTGTCTTTGAAAGCGTTTTTGGTGCTGAAACCCCCCTGCCATTTCAGGTAAATAACGGTCTCATCATTATACAACTCGTTGGGAGTGCAGGGAATGGAATGGAATGGAATGGAATGGAATGGAATGGAACAGAAGAGCTCCGCTATGTTATGCATATAGTTCTGCATGACAAGCTCTGACGTAGGTCTGAGGGGCTGTCTGCAGTCCCAAGGGAGGCCAGTCCCCCCCAGGAGACCACTCAGGAAACAAGCCTATGGGAGAGCGACCAGCGGTCATTCTGCATTTCAAGGATTTGCCCAGATGTGCTGGGGGGATTTGTTGCCACTCTCAAAATCTCGGCCCTTCATACAGTACCTTTATGTGATACTTAGCTGAGGGTTTTAAAACTCTTCCACACAACTGAGTCAGTTACTTGTTTTTCCTGAGTGTTGCGGGGAAAAGCTGCTCAGTCCGTGCGCTTTAAACCGAATTGGGATCAAAGCGCTTCATTGAGCTACCAAGAACATGGAAGTAGACAGCAGTCAGTGAAGGGTTGCATTCAAGTTGTAATGCAAGAGGTAACCCCCCAAACTAGACACATGAATGATAACTAAACACAAACAAGTATCTGAACACCCTGTGTAAGAAACGCAGAAGAGATTTCTTAAATCCTTCTTTCCAAGAAAATACCTCACCATAAGCAGCACAGTAGCAAATGCCACTTGCTGTGTTGATAAGTGTTACAAAGATTTACTGCAAACCGGGTTTTGTCCCAATCGATTTTATTTACAATTGATTAGAAATTTAAAAGAGACAATAAGTAAAACAGCGCTGGGTGCGCAGGGGAGTCTCCGCTCCACCAGCAACGCACAACCGGGATCTTTGGAGTACAGTCTCTTATACTTCTCAGATTTGGGTTTTAGCCAATCTTGTTGTCTTCTTTACCCGAATGTCGACGTGGCCCCTTTCCTTTGTTCTTTTCTTGTTTGCTGGGGTCTTTTTCCGGTGAAGACGTTGCTGAATTTACTTAGTAATGTATTGACAGAAAAATGCTTACAAGCTTAACATTTTGTTCTATATCTTATATGGTTATTTGCCTAGTGCCCAAGTTTGCAGTATCCTGTAACGAAATGTATCTCCTGATTATTTAACCCCCTTAGGCCAGTCAAACCGTTAAACGGAAGCCCCCTTTGAAACACAGAGCAATTGATTAGGGGAGATTATCCCCTTTGTTTCTCCTTATTGACAGGAGCACTTATGATAATCACGGTCACAAAGGAGGGCTGGTTTCACACAAAGTGCAAAGGCGACAAGGACGCCTAAATTCCTGACACGAATCATCCCTGTATATTTCACATAAGGAATGGTGAGGAACTCCTGTATGTTCTCTGTGCTTCTGCAGAGTTCACCCAGAGGGAACCAAAAGCCCTTTCTTTCACCTCTGGGATCACCACAGGCAAATGACCGTACACGGTATAAAATCCTTCAATGATACAGTCTGAAGACAGCGATTAATTTACAGGGACAGCCCGCAGCGGTGCCCAGTCTGTGGCCACCATGGGCAGGGAGAGCCCCCTGGGCCTAGGCCCGGCCTCAGGGACAGCAGCCCAAAGGCCTTTCTCCAAGGCATGCTGGCTGAAGGGGCAGCAGCAGAGCTGCAGTGAGCAGGGCTGGGGGGCGGGGCCCCGTCACCCCCGTCACCCCCCCCCCCCCCCCCCGTGTCATAGGGCCCCACCCGCCAACGCAGCATCACAATGCTCTGGGGCAGTATAAGGCAGCGTCCTCCCGTGTTCCACTGCCAGAGTGCCCGGCTTTGCCACCAGGACAGAGCTGGCAGCCTGCAGGCAGCCGAGAGGAATTTCCTTGAGGCACCAGTGGAATTACTTGGAGGGGCAGAGAAGGGAAGACTGCCTGAAGCTGCTGGGGCTCTTCTGCTGCAATTGCAGCTCCTGGAGGGGCCACACTCACAGCTTATGGGATGGATGGATGGATGGATGGATGGATGGATGGATGGAAGTCCTGCTTCAGTCCTCGGGGGGCTTGCCGTCCTCATCAGATTCTGGGGAGATAGCGGCAGTAGCCATAGGAAACAGGATGCACAGATGGGCCAGTGGCCTCACCCGGTGCTTTGCAGCTCCCGCTGCCAGGCACGGGAAGGGTTCTTGTCCCTAGGGTTGATCAGGCCAGCAGCATTTTGCTCTTCTTGGAAGCCCCTGAGATGGCTCCAGGTGGAGGCAGAAAAGGCAGTGCCAGTGTCCCCTTGTCCCCTTAGAGGCATAAGCAGCCCGTGGACCAGGAGCCGGTCTTGCTCACATGCTCAGGGAGTAGCCGATCGCCAGCGCTGGGGTCAGGAAGGAATTTTCCCCCGGGGCAGATTGGCACTGGTCCCCGGGGGTTTTTTGCCTTCCTCTGAGCACTGAGCATGACCCCTTGGCAGGGCTCCTCTGGTCCTGGTGCTCTGGGTTATGGCCTGGTGCTCATGCTCCACGAAGGTGGCCCTCGTGTCCTGCAGCTGGGGGGGGAAGGGCTTTTTTCTCCCCAGGGTGGACTAGCAAGTGTCCCCGGGGTTTTTTGCCTTCCTCCGCAGCCGAGCACAGCCCCTTCATGGGGCTCCTTTGGGCTCCTGTAGCCCAAAGGCAGCGGCTCGTGCTCCACGCAGCTGGCCCTCGTGCCCCGCATCCGGGGGGAGGCAGCCTTCTGCACTCCCAGGGTGGCCCCACTGTGGCCCCGGGACTTGCTGCTGTCCTCTGTAGCACTGAGCACCACCCCCTGTCAGGTCTTCTCCGGCCCATTCTGGCTGGCTTCTTGCACTGCTCTCACACCACCACAGCACTGCTCTGACAGATTTATCAAAAGAAAATAGAACCTAAACTAAGCTAGATTAAAATTAACTAAGCTAAGCTAGCCTAACCTGAAATAAAGAACTTTGTTTAAATAAATAACTTTCGTTTCCTTTTATTTATTCATTATTTTATTGGGGTCTTTATGTTATTTTATTTGTATTTAGAAATGCATTGATTTTACTCTTTTATTATTTTCCTTAATTTTACACCTAAATAGTTAAAATACTCTTTCCACCTGTATCCTTTCTGACTTGTGTCTTTGAAAGCGTTTTTGGTGCTGAAACCCCCCTGCCATTTCAGGTAAATAACGGTCTCATCATTATACAACTCGTTGGGAGTGCAGGGAATGGAATGGAATGGAATGGAATGGAATGGAATGGAACAGAAGAGCTCCGCTATGTTATGCATATAGTTCTGCATGACAAGCTCTGACGTAGGTCTGAGGGGCTGTCTGCAGTCCCAAGGGAGGCCAGTCCCCCCCAGGAGACCACTCAGGAAACAAGCCTATGGGAGAGCGACCAGCGGTCATTCTGCATTTCAAGGATTTGCCCAGATGTGCTGGGGGGATTTGTTGCCACTCTCAAAATCTCGGCCCTTCATACAGTACCTTTATGTGATACTTAGCTGAGGGTTTTAAAACTCTTCCACACAACTGAGTCAGTTACTTGTTTTTCCTGAGTGTTGCGGGGAAAAGCTGCTCAGTCCGTGCGCTTTAAACCGAATTGGGATCAAAGCGCTTCATTGAGCTACCAAGAACATGGAAGTAGACAGCAGTCAGTGAAGGGTTGCATTCAAGTTGTAATGCAAGAGGTAACCCCCCAAACTAGACACATGAATGATAACTAAACACAAACAAGTATCTGAACACCCTGTGTAAGAAACGCAGAAGAGATTTCTTAAATCCTTCTTTCCAAGAAAATACCTCACCATAAGCAGCACAGTAGCAAATGCCACTTGCTGTGTTGATAAGTGTTACAAAGATTTACTGCAAACCGGGTTTTGTCCCAATCGATTTTATTTACAATTGATTAGAAATTTAAAAGAGACAATAAGTAAAACAGCGCTGGGTGCGCAGGGGAGTCTCCGCTCCACCAGCAACGCACAACCGGGATCTTTGGAGTACAGTCTCTTATACTTCTCAGATTTGGGTTTTAGCCAATCTTGTTGTCTTCTTTACCCGAATGTCGACGTGGCCCCTTTCCTTTGTTCTTTTCTTGTTTGCTGGGGTCTTTTTCCGGTGAAGACGTTGCTGAATTTACTTAGTAATGTATTGACAGAAAAATGCTTACAAGCTTAACATTTTGTTCTATATCTTATATGGTTATTTGCCTAGTGCCCAAGTTTGCAGTATCCTGTAACGAAATGTATCTCCTGATTATTTAACCCCCTTAGGCCAGTCAAACCGTTAAACGGAAGCCCCCTTTGAAACACAGAGCAATTGATTAGGGGAGATTATCCCCTTTGTTTCTCCTTATTGACAGGAGCACTTATGATAATCACGGTCACAAAGGAGGGCTGGTTTCACACAAAGTGCAAAGGCGACAAGGACGCCTAAATTCCTGACACGAATCATCCCTGTATATTTCACATAAGGAATGGTGAGGAACTCCTGTATGTTCTCTGTGCTTCTGCAGAGTTCACCCAGAGGGAACCAAAAGCCCTTTCTTTCACCTCTGGGATCACCACAGGCAAATGACCGTACACGGTATAAAATCCTTCAATGATACAGTCTGAAGACAGCGATTAATTTACAGGGACAGCCCGCAGCGGTGCCCAGTCTGTGGCCACCATGGGCAGGGAGAGCCCCCTGGGCCTAGGCCCGGCCTCAGGGACAGCAGCCCAAAGGCCTTTCTCCAAGGCATGCTGGCTGAAGGGGCAGCAGCAGAGCTGCAGTGAGCAGGGCTGGGGGGCGGGGCCCCGTCACCCCCGTCACCCCCCCCCCCCCCCCCCCCCCGTGTCATAGGGCCCCACCCGCCAACGCAGCATCACAATGCTCTGGGGCAGTATAAGGCAGCGTCCTCCCGTGTTCCACTGCCAGAGTGCCCGGCTTTGCCACCAGGACAGAGCTGGCAGCCTGCAGGCAGCCGAGAGGAATTTCCTTGAGGCACCAGTGGAATTACTTGGAGGGGCAGAGAAGGGAAGACTGCCTGAAGCTGCTGGGGCTCTTCTGCTGCAATTGCAGCTCCTGGAGGGGCCACACTCACAGCTTATGGGATGGATGGATGGATGGATGGATGGATGGATGGATGGAAGTCCTGCTTCAGTCCTCGGGGGGCTTGCCGTCCTCATCAGATTCTGGGGAGATAGCGGCAGTAGCCATAGGAAACAGGATGCACAGATGGGCCAGTGGCCTCACCCGGTGCTTTGCAGCTCCCGCTGCCAGGCACGGGAAGGGTTCTTGTCCCTAGGGTTGATCAGGCCAGCAGCATTTTGCTCTTCTTGGAAGCCCCTGAGATGGCTCCAGGTGGAGGCAGAAAAGGCAGTGCCAGTGTCCCCTTGTCCCCTTAGAGGCATAAGCAGCCCGTGGACCAGGAGCCGGTCTTGCTCACATGCTCAGGGAGTAGCCGATCGCCAGCGCTGGGGTCAGGAAGGAATTTTCCCCCGGGGCAGATTGGCACTGGTCCCCGGGGGTTTTTTGCCTTCCTCTGAGCACTGAGCATGACCCCTTGGCAGGGCTCCTCTGGTCCTGGTGCTCTGGGTTATGGCCTGGTGCTCATGCTCCACGAAGGTGGCCCTCGTGTCCTGCAGCTGGGGGGGGAAGGGCTTTTTTCTCCCCAGGGTGGACTAGCAAGTGTCCCCGGGGTTTTTTGCCTTCCTCCGCAGCCGAGCACAGCCCCTTCATGGGGCTCCTTTGGGCTCCTGTAGCCCAAAGGCAGCGGCTCGTGCTCCACGCAGCTGGCCCTCGTGCCCCGCATCCGGGGGGAGGCAGCCTTCTGCACTCCCAGGGTGGCCCCACTGTGGCCCCGGGACTTGCTGCTGTCCTCTGTAGCACTGAGCACCACCCCCTGTCAGGTCTTCTCCGGCCCATTCTGGCTGGCTTCTTGCACTGCTCTCACACCACCACAGCACTGCTCTGACAGATTTATCAAAAGAAAATAGAACCTAAACTAAGCTAGATTAAAATTAACTAAGCTAAGCTAGCCTAACCTGAAATAAAGAACTTTGTTTAAATAAATAACTTTCGTTTCCTTTTATTTATTCATTATTTTATTGGGGTCTTTATGTTATTTTATTTGTATTTAGAAATGCATTGATTTTACTCTTTTATTATTTTCCTTAATTTTACACCTAAATAGTTAAAATACTCTTTCCACCTGTATCCTTTCTGACTTGTGTCTTTGAAAGCGTTTTTGGTGCTGAAACCCCCCTGCCATTTCAGGTAAATAACGGTCTCATCATTATACAACTCGTTGGGAGTGCAGGGAATGGAATGGAATGGAATGGAATGGAATGGAATGGAATGGAATGGAACAGAAGAGCTCCGCTATGTTATGCATATAGTTCTGCATGACAAGCTCTGACGTAGGTCTGAGGGGCTGTCTGCAGTCCCAAGGGAGGCCAGTCCCCCCCAGGAGACCACTCAGGAAACAAGCCTATGGGAGAGCGACCAGCGGTCATTCTGCATTTCAAGGATTTGCCCAGATGTGCTGGGGGGATTTGTTGCCACTCTCAAAATCTCGGCCCTTCATACAGTACCTTTATGTGATACTTAGCTGAGGGTTTTAAAACTCTTCCACACAACTGAGTCAGTTACTTGTTTTTCCTGAGTGTTGCGGGGAAAAGCTGCTCAGTCCGTGCGCTTTAAACCGAATTGGGATCAAAGCGCTTCATTGAGCTACCAAGAACATGGAAGTAGACAGCAGTCAGTGAAGGGTTGCATTCAAGTTGTAATGCAAGAGGTAACCCCCCAAACTAGACACATGAATGATAACTAAACACAAACAAGTATCTGAACACCCTGTGTAAGAAACGCAGAAGAGATTTCTTAAATCCTTCTTTCCAAGAAAATACCTCACCATAAGCAGCACAGTAGCAAATGCCACTTGCTGTGTTGATAAGTGTTACAAAGATTTACTGCAAACCGGGTTTGTCCCAATCGATTTTATTTACAATTGATTAGAAATTTAAAAGAGACAATAAGTAAAACAGCGCTGGGTGCGCAGGGGAGTCTCCGCTCCACCAGCAACGCACAACCGGGATCTTTGGAGTACAGTCTCTTATACTTCTCAGATTTGGGTTTTAGCCAATCTTGTTGTCTTCTTTACCCGAATGTCGACGTGGCCCCTTTCCTTTGTTCTTTTCTTGTTTGCTGGGGTCTTTTTCCGGTGAAGACGTTGCTGAATTTACTTAGTAATGTATTGACAGAAAAATGCTTACAAGCTTAACATTTTGTTCTATATCTTATATGGTTATTTGCCTAGTGCCCAAGTTTGCAGTATCCTGTAACGAAATGTATCTCCTGATTATTTAACCCCCTTAGGCCAGTCAAACCGTTAAACGGAAGCCCCCTTTGAAACACAGAGCAATTGATTAGGGGAGATTATCCCCTTTGTTTCTCCTTATTGACAGGAGCACTTATGATAATCACGGTCACAAAGGAGGGCTGGTTTCACACAAAGTGCAAAGGCGACAAGGACGCCTAAATTCCTGACACGAATCATCCCTGTATATTTCACATAAGGAATGGTGAGGAACTCCTGTATGTTCTCTGTGCTTCTGCAGAGTTCACCCAGAGGGAACCAAAAGCCCTTTCTTTCACCTCTGGGATCACCACAGGCAAATGACCGTACACGGTATAAAATCCTTCAATGATACAGTCTGAAGACAGCGATTAATTTACAGGGACAGCCCGCAGCGGTGCCCAGTCTGTGGCCACCATGGGCAGGGAGAGCCCCCTGGGCCTAGGCCCGGCCTCAGGGACAGCAGCCCAAAGGCCTTTCTCCAAGGCATGCTGGCTGAAGGGGCAGCAGCAGAGCTGCAGTGAGCAGGGCTGGGGGGCGGGGCCCCGTCACCCCCGTCACCCCCCCCCCCCCCCCCCCCCGTGTCATAGGGCCCCACCCGCCAACGCAGCATCACAATGCTCTGGGGCAGTATAAGGCAGCGTCCTCCCGTGTTCCACTGCCAGAGTGCCCGGCTTTGCCACCAGGACAGAGCTGGCAGCCTGCAGGCAGCCGAGAGGAATTTCCTTGAGGCACCAGTGGAATTACTTGGAGGGGCAGAGAAGGGAAGACTGCCTGAAGCTGCTGGGGCTCTTCTGCTGCAATTGCAGCTCCTGGAGGGGCCACACTCACAGCTTATGGGATGGATGGATGGATGGATGGATGGATGGATGGATGGAAGTCCTGCTTCAGTCCTCGGGGGGCTTGCCGTCCTCATCAGATTCTGGGGAGATAGCGGCAGTAGCCATAGGAAACAGGATGCACAGATGGGCCAGTGGCCTCACCCGGTGCTTTGCAGCTCCCGCTGCCAGGCACGGGAAGGGTTCTTGTCCCTAGGGTTGATCAGGCCAGCAGCATTTTGCTCTTCTTGGAAGCCCCTGAGATGGCTCCAGGTGGAGGCAGAAAAGGCAGTGCCAGTGTCCCCTTGTCCCCTTAGAGGCATAAGCAGCCCGTGGACCAGGAGCCGGTCTTGCTCACATGCTCAGGGAGTAGCCGATCGCCAGCGCTGGGGTCAGGAAGGAATTTTCCCCCGGGGCAGATTGGCACTGGTCCCCGGGGGTTTTTTGCCTTCCTCTGAGCACTGAGCATGACCCCTTGGCAGGGCTCCTCTGGTCCTGGTGCTCTGGGTTATGGCCTGGTGCTCATGCTCCACGAAGGTGGCCCTCGTGTCCTGCAGCTGGGGGGGGAAGGGCTTTTTTCTCCCCAGGGTGGACTAGCAAGTGTCCCCGGGGTTTTTTGCCTTCCTCCGCAGCCGAGCACAGCCCCTTCATGGGGCTCCTTTGGGCTCCTGTAGCCCAAAGGCAGCGGCTCGTGCTCCACGCAGCTGGCCCTCGTGCCCCGCATCCGGGGGGAGGCAGCCTTCTGCACTCCCAGGGTGGCCCCACTGTGGCCCCGGGACTTGCTGCTGTCCTCTGTAGCACTGAGCACCACCCCCTGTCAGGTCTTCTCCGGCCCATTCTGGCTGGCTTCTTGCACTGCTCTCACACCACCACAGCACTGCTCTGACAGATTTATCAAAAGAAAATAGAACCTAAACTAAGCTAGATTAAAATTAACTAAGCTAAGCTAGCCTAACCTGAAATAAAGAACTTTGTTTAAATAAATAACTTTCGTTTCCTTTTATTTATTCATTATTTTATTGGGGTCTTTATGTTATTTTATTTGTATTTAGAAATGCATTGATTTTACTCTTTTATTATTTTCCTTAATTTTACACCTAAATAGTTAAAATACTCTTTCCACCTGTATCCTTTCTGACTTGTGTCTTTGAAAGCGTTTTTGGTGCTGAAACCCCCCTGCCATTTCAGGTAAATAACGGTCTCATCATTATACAACTCGTTGGGAGTGCAGGGAATGGAATGGAATGGAATGGAATGGAATGGAATGGAACAGAAGAGCTCCGCTATGTTATGCATATAGTTCTGCATGACAAGCTCTGACGTAGGTCTGAGGGGCTGTCTGCAGTCCCAAGGGAGGCCAGTCCCCCCCAGGAGACCACTCAGGAAACAAGCCTATGGGAGAGCGACCAGCGGTCATTCTGCATTTCAAGGATTTGCCCAGATGTGCTGGGGGGATTTGTTGCCACTCTCAAAATCTCGGCCCTTCATACAGTACCTTTATGTGATACTTAGCTGAGGGTTTTAAAACTCTTCCACACAACTGAGTCAGTTACTTGTTTTTCCTGAGTGTTGCGGGGAAAAGCTGCTCAGTCCGTGCGCTTTAAACCGAATTGGGATCAAAGCGCTTCATTGAGCTACCAAGAACATGGAAGTAGACAGCAGTCAGTGAAGGGTTGCATTCAAGTTGTAATGCAAGAGGTAACCCCCCAAACTAGACACATGAATGATAACTAAACACAAACAAGTATCTGAACACCCTGTGTAAGAAACGCAGAAGAGATTTCTTAAATCCTTCTTTCCAAGAAAATACCTCACCATAAGCAGCACAGTAGCAAATGCCACTTGCTGTGTTGATAAGTGTTACAAAGATTTACTGCAAACCGGGTTTTGTCCCAATCGATTTTATTTACAATTGATTAGAAATTTAAAAGAGACAATAAGTAAAACAGCGCTGGGTGCGCAGGGGAGTCTCCGCTCCACCAGCAACGCACAACCGGGATCTTTGGAGTACAGTCTCTTATACTTCTCAGATTTGGGTTTTAGCCAATCTTGTTGTCTTCTTTACCCGAATGTCGACGTGGCCCCTTCCTTTGTTCTTTTCTTGTTTGCTGGGGTCTTTTTCCGGTGAAGACGTTGCTGAATTTACTTAGTAATGTATTGACAGAAAAATGCTTACAAGCTTAACATTTTGTTCTATATCTTATATGGTTATTTGCCTAGTGCCCAAGTTTGCAGTATCCTGTAACGAAATGTATCTCCTGATTATTTAACCCCCTTAGGCCAGTCAAACCGTTAAACGGAAGCCCCCTTTGAAACACAGAGCAATTGATTAGGGGAGATTATCCCCTTTGTTTCTCCTTATTGACAGGAGCACTTATGATAATCACGGTCACAAAGGAGGGCTGGTTTCACACAAAGTGCAAAGGCGACAAGGACGCCTAAATTCCTGACACGAATCATCCCTGTATATTTCACATAAGGAATGGTGAGGAACTCCTGTATGTTCTCTGTGCTTCTGCAGAGTTCACCCAGAGGGAACCAAAAGCCCTTTCTTTCACCTCTGGGATCACCACAGGCAAATGACCGTACACGGTATAAAATCCTTCAATGATACAGTCTGAAGACAGCGATTAATTTACAGGGACAGCCCGCAGCGGTGCCCAGTCTGTGGCCACCATGGGCAGGGAGAGCCCCCTGGGCCTAGGCCCGGCCTCAGGGACAGCAGCCCAAAGGCCTTTCTCCAAGGCATGCTGGCTGAAGGGGCAGCAGCAGAGCTGCAGTGAGCAGGGCTGGGGGGCGGGGCCCCGTCACCCCCGTCACCCCCCCCCCCCCCCCCCCCCCGTGTCATAGGGCCCCACCCGCCAACGCAGCATCACAATGCTCTGGGGCAGTATAAGGCAGCGTCCTCCCGTGTTCCACTGCCAGAGTGCCCGGCTTTGCCACCAGGACAGAGCTGGCAGCCTGCAGGCAGCCGAGAGGAATTTCCTTGAGGCACCAGTGGAATTACTTGGAGGGGCAGAGAAGGGAAGACTGCCTGAAGCTGCTGGGGCTCTTCTGCTGCAATTGCAGCTCCTGGAGGGGCCACACTCACAGCTTATGGGATGGATGGATGGATGGATGGATGGATGGATGGATGGAAGTCCTGCTTCAGTCCTCGGGGGGCTTGCCGTCCTCATCAGATTCTGGGGAGATAGCGGCAGTAGCCATAGGAAACAGGATGCACAGATGGGCCAGTGGCCTCACCCGGTGCTTTGCAGCTCCCGCTGCCAGGCACGGGAAGGGTTCTTGTCCCTAGGGTTGATCAGGCCAGCAGCATTTTGCTCTTCTTGGAAGCCCCTGAGATGGCTCCAGGTGGAGGCAGAAAAGGCAGTGCCAGTGTCCCCTTGTCCCCTTAGAGGCATAAGCAGCCCGTGGACCAGGAGCCGGTCTTGCTCACATGCTCAGGGAGTAGCCGATCGCCAGCGCTGGGGTCAGGAAGGAATTTTCCCCCGGGGCAGATTGGCACTGGTCCCCGGGGGTTTTTTGCCTTCCTCTGAGCACTGAGCATGACCCCTTGGCAGGGCTCCTCTGGTCCTGGTGCTCTGGGTTATGGCCTGGTGCTCATGCTCCACGAAGGTGGCCCTCGTGTCCTGCAGCTGGGGGGGGAAGGGCTTTTTTCTCCCCAGGGTGGACTAGCAAGTGTCCCCGGGGTTTTTTGCCTTCCTCCGCAGCCGAGCACAGCCCCTTCATGGGGCTCCTTTGGGCTCCTGTAGCCCAAAGGCAGCGGCTCGTGCTCCACGCAGCTGGCCCTCGTGCCCCGCATCCGGGGGGAGGCAGCCTTCTGCACTCCCAGGGTGGCCCCACTGTGGCCCCGGGACTTGCTGCTGTCCTCTGTAGCACTGAGCACCACCCCCTGTCAGGTCTTCTCCGGCCCATTCTGGCTGGCTTCTTGCACTGCTCTCACACCACCACAGCACTGCTCTGACAGATTTATCAAAAGAAAATAGAACCTAAACTAAGCTAGATTAAAATTAACTAAGCTAAGCTAGCCTAACCTGAAATAAAGAACTTTGTTTAAATAAATAACTTTCGTTTCCTTTTATTTATTCATTATTTTATTGGGGTCTTTATGTTATTTTATTTGTATTTAGAAATGCATTGATTTTACTCTTTTATTATTTTCCTTAATTTTACACCTAAATAGTTAAAATACTCTTTCCACCTGTATCCTTTCTGACTTGTGTCTTTGAAAGCGTTTTTGGTGCTGAAACCCCCCTGCCATTTCAGGTAAATAACGGTCTCATCATTATACAACTCGTTGGGAGTGCAGGGAATGGAATGGAAATGGAATGGAATGGAATGGAATGGAATGGAACAGAAGAGCTCCGCTATGTTATGCATATAGTTCTGCATGACAAGCTCTGACGTAGGTCTGAGGGGCTGTCTGCAGTCCCAAGGGAGGCCAGTCCCCCCCAGGAGACCACTCAGGAAACAAGCCTATGGGAGAGTGACCAGCGGTCATTCTGCATTTCAAGGATTTGCCCAGATGTGCTGGGGGGATTTGTTGCCACTCTCAAAATCTCGGCCCTTCATACAGTACCTTTATGTGATACTTAGCTGAGGGTTTTAAAACTCTTCCACACAACTGAGTCAGTTACTTGTTTTTCCTGAGTGTTGCGGGGAAAAGCTGCTCAGTCCGTGCGCTTTAAACCGAATTGGGATCAAAGCGCTTCATTGAGCTACCAAGAACATGGAAGTAGACAGCAGTCAGTGAAGGGTTGCATTCAAGTTGTAATGCAAGAGGTAACCCCCCAAACTAGACACATGAATGATAACTAAACACAAACAAGTATCTGAACACCCTGTGTAAGAAACGCAGAAGAGATTTCTTAAATCCTTCTTTCCAAGAAAATACCTCACCATAAGCAGCACAGTAGCAAATGCCACTTGCTGTGTTGATAAGGAATGGTGAGGAACTCCTGTATGTTCTCTGTGCTTCTGCAGAGTTCACCCAGAGGGAACCAAAAGCCCTTTCTTTCACCTCTGGGATCACCACAGGCAAATGACCGTACACGGTATAAAATCCTTCAATGATACAGTCTGAAGACAGCGATTAATTTACAGGGACAGCCCGCAGCGGTGCCCAGTCTGTGGCCACCATGGGCAGGGAGAGCCCCCTGGGCCTAGGCCCGGCCTCAGGGACAGCAGCCCAAAGGCCTTTCTCCAAGGCATGCTGGCTGAAGGGGCAGCAGCAGAGCTGCAGTGAGCAGGGCTGGGGGGCGGGGCCCCGTCACCCCCGTCACCCCCCCCCCCCCCCCCCCCCCGTGTCATAGGGCCCCACCCGCCAACGCAGCATCACAATGCTCTGGGGCAGTATAAGGCAGCGTCCTCCCGTGTTCCACTGCCAGAGTGCCCGGCTTTGCCACCAGGACAGAGCTGGCAGCCTGCAGGCAGCCGAGAGGAATTTCCTTGAGGCACCAGTGGAATTACTTGGAGGGGCAGAGAAGGGAAGACTGCCTGAAGCTGCTGGGGCTCTTCTGCTGCAATTGCAGCTCCTGGAGGGGCCACACTCACAGCTTATGGGATGGATGGATGGATGGATGGATGGATGGATGGATGGATGGAAGTCCTGCTTCAGTCCTCGGGGGGCTTGCCGTCCTCATCAGATTCTGGGGAGATAGCGGCAGTAGCCATAGGAAACAGGATGCACAGATGGGCCAGTGGCCTCACCCGGTGCTTTGCAGCTCCCGCTGCCAGGCACGGGAAGGGTTCTTGTCCCTAGGGTTGATCAGGCCAGCAGCATTTTGCTCTTCTTGGAAGCCCCTGAGATGGCTCCAGGTGGAGGCAGAAAAGGCAGTGCCAGTGTCCCCTTGTCCCCTTAGAGGCATAAGCAGCCCGTGGACCAGGAGCCGGTCTTGCTCACATGCTCAGGGAGTAGCCGATCGCCAGCGCTGGGGTCAGGAAGGAATTTTCCCCCGGGGCAGATTGGCACTGGTCCCCGGGGGTTTTTTGCCTTCCTCTGAGCACTGAGCATGACCCCTTGGCAGGGCTCCTCTGGTCCTGGTGCTCTGGGTTATGGCCTGGTGCTCATGCTCCACGAAGGTGGCCCTCGTGTCCTGCAGCTGGGGGGGGAAGGGCTTTTTTCTCCCCAGGGTGGACTAGCAAGTGTCCCCGGGGTTTTTTGCCTTCCTCCGCAGCCGAGCACAGCCCCTTCATGGGGCTCCTTTGGGCTCCTGTAGCCCAAAGGCAGCGGCTCGTGCTCCACGCAGCTGGCCCTCGTGCCCCGCATCCGGGGGGAGGCAGCCTTCTGCACTCCCAGGGTGGCCCCACTGTGGCCCCGGGACTTGCTGCTGTCCTCTGTAGCACTGAGCACCACCCCCTGTCAGGTCTTCTCCGGCCCATTCTGGCTGGCTTCTTGCACTGCTCTCACACCACCACAGCACTGCTCTGACAGATTTATCAAAAGAAAATAGAACCTAAACTAAGCTAGATTAAAATTAACTAAGCTAAGCTAGCCTAACCTGAAATAAAGAACTTTGTTTAAATAAATAACTTTCGTTTCCTTTTATTTATTCATTATTTTATTGGGGTCTTTATGTTATTTTATTTGTATTTAGAAATGCATTGATTTTACTCTTTTATTATTTTCCTTAATTTTACACCTAAATAGTTAAAATACTCTTTCCACCTGTATCCTTTCTGACTTGTGTCTTTGAAAGCGTTTTTGGTGCTGAAACCCCCCTGCCATTTCAGGTAAATAACGGTCTCATCATTATACAACTCGTTGGGAGTGCAGGGAATGGAATGGAATGGAATGGAAATGGAATGGAATGGAATGGAACAGAAGAGCTCCGCTATGTTATGCATATAGTTCTGCATGACAAGCTCTGACGTAGGTCTGAGGGGCTGTCTGCAGTCCCAAGGGAGGCCAGTCCCCCCCAGGAGACCACTCAGGAAACAAGCCTATGGGAGAGTGACCAGCGGTCATTCTGCATTTCAAGGATTTGCCCAGATGTGCTGGGGGGATTTGTTGCCACTCTCAAAATCTCGGCCCTTCATACAGTACCTTTATGTGATACTTAGCTGAGGGTTTTAAAACTCTTCCACACAACTGAGTCAGTTACTTGTTTTTCCTGAGTGTTGCGGGGAAAAGCTGCTCAGTCCGTGCGCTTTAAACCGAATTGGGATCAAAGCGCTTCATTGAGCTACCAAGAACATGGAAGTAGACAGCAGTCAGTGAAGGGTTGCATTCAAGTTGTAATGCAAGAGGTAACCCCCCAAACTAGACACATGAATGATAACTAAACACAAACAAGTATCTGAACACCCTGTGTAAGAAACGCAGAAGAGATTTCTTAAATCCTTCTTTCCAAGAAAATACCTCACCATAAGCAGCACAGTAGCAAATGCCACTTGCTGTGTTGATAAGGAATGGTGAGGAACTCCTGTATGTTCTCTGTGCTTCTGCAGAGTTCACCCAGAGGGAACCAAAAGCCCTTTCTTTCACCTCTGGGATCACCACAGGCAAATGACCGTACACGGTATAAAATCCTTCAATGATACAGTCTGAAGACAGCGATTAATTTACAGGGACAGCCCGCAGCGGTGCCCAGTCTGTGGCCACCATGGGCAGGGAGAGCCCCCTGGGCCTAGGCCCGGCCTCAGGGACAGCAGCCCAAAGGCCTTTCTCCAAGGCATGCTGGCTGAAGGGGCAGCAGCAGAGCTGCAGTGAGCAGGGCTGGGGGGCGGGGCCCCGTCACCCCCGTCACCCCCCCCCCCCCCCCCCCCGTGTCATAGGGCCCCACCCGCCAACGCAGCATCACAATGCTCTGGGGCAGTATAAGGCAGCGTCCTCCCGTGTTCCACTGCCAGAGTGCCCGGCTTTGCCACCAGGACAGAGCTGGCAGCCTGCAGGCAGCCGAGAGGAATTTCCTTGAGGCACCAGTGGAATTACTTGGAGGGGCAGAGAAGGGAAGACTGCCTGAAGCTGCTGGGGCTCTTCTGCTGCAATTGCAGCTCCTGGAGGGGCCACACTCACAGCTTATGGGATGGATGGATGGATGGATGGATGGATGGATGGATGGATGGATGGAAGTCCTGCTTCAGTCCTCGGGGGGCTTGCCGTCCTCATCAGATTCTGGGGAGATAGCGGCAGTAGCCATAGGAAACAGGATGCACAGATGGGCCAGTGGCCTCACCCGGTGCTTTGCAGCTCCCGCTGCCAGGCACGGGAAGGGTTCTTGTCCCTAGGGTTGATCAGGCCAGCAGCATTTTGCTCTTCTTGGAAGCCCCTGAGATGGCTCCAGGTGGAGGCAGAAAAGGCAGTGCCAGTGTCCCCTTGTCCCCTTAGAGGCATAAGCAGCCCGTGGACCAGGAGCCGGTCTTGCTCACATGCTCAGGGAGTAGCCGATCGCCAGCGCTGGGGTCAGGAAGGAATTTTCCCCCGGGGCAGATTGGCACTGGTCCCCGGGGGTTTTTTGCCTTCCTCTGAGCACTGAGCATGACCCCTTGGCAGGGCTCCTCTGGTCCTGGTGCTCTGGGTTATGGCCTGGTGCTCATGCTCCACGAAGGTGGCCCTCGTGTCCTGCAGCTGGGGGGGGAAGGGCTTTTTTCTCCCCAGGGTGGACTAGCAAGTGTCCCCGGGGTTTTTTGCCTTCCTCCGCAGCCGAGCACAGCCCCTTCATGGGGCTCCTTTGGGCTCCTGTAGCCCAAAGGCAGCGGCTCGTGCTCCACGCAGCTGGCCCTCGTGCCCCGCATCCGGGGGGAGGCAGCCTTCTGCACTCCCAGGGTGGCCCCACTGTGGCCCCGGGACTTGCTGCTGTCCTCTGTAGCACTGAGCACCACCCCCTGTCAGGTCTTCTCCGGCCCATTCTGGCTGGCTTCTTGCACTGCTCTCACACCACCACAGCACTGCTCTGACAGATTTATCAAAAGAAAATAGAACCTAAACTAAGCTAGATTAAAATTAACTAAGCTAAGCTAGCCTAACCTGAAATAAAGAACTTTGTTTAAATAAATAACTTTCGTTTCCTTTTATTTATTCATTATTTTATTGGGGTCTTTATGTTATTTTATTTGTATTTAGAAATGCATTGATTTTACTCTTTTATTATTTTCCTTAATTTTACACCTAAATAGTTAAAATACTCTTTCCACCTGTATCCTTTCTGACTTGTGTCTTTGAAAGCGTTTTTGGTGCTGAAACCCCCCTGCCATTTCAGGTAAATAACGGTCTCATCATTATACAACTCGTTGGGAGTGCAGGGAATGGAATGGAATGGAATGGAATGGAATGGAATGGAATGGAATGGAACAGAAGAGCTCCGCTATGTTATGCATATAGTTCTGCATGACAAGCTCTGACGTAGGTCTGAGGGGCTGTCTGCAGTCCCAAGGGAGGCCAGTCCCCCCCAGGAGACCACTCAGGAAACAAGCCTATGGGAGAGTGACCAGCGGTCATTCTGCATTTCAAGGATTTGCCCAGATGTGCTGGGGGGATTTGTTGCCACTCTCAAAATCTCGGCCCTTCATACAGTACCTTTATGTGATACTTAGCTGAGGGTTTTAAAACTCTTCCACACAACTGAGTCAGTTACTTGTTTTTCCTGAGTGTTGCGGGGAAAAGCTGCTCAGTCCGTGCGCTTTAAACCGAATTGGGATCAAAGCGCTTCATTGAGCTACCAAGAACATGGAAGTAGACAGCAGTCAGTGAAGGGTTGCATTCAAGTTGTAATGCAAGAGGTAACCCCCCAAACTAGACACATGAATGATAACTAAACACAAACAAGTATCTGAACACCCTGTGTAAGAAACGCAGAAGAGATTTCTTAAATCCTTCTTTCCAAGAAAATACCTCACCATAAGCAGCACAGTAGCAAATGCCACTTGCTGTGTTGATAAGGAATGGTGAGGAACTCCTGTATGTTCTCTGTGCTTCTGCAGAGTTCACCCAGAGGGAACCAAAAGCCCTTTCTTTCACCTCTGGGATCACCACAGGCAAATGACCGTACACGGTATAAAATCCTTCAATGATACAGTCTGAAGACAGCGATTAATTTACAGGGACAGCCCGCAGCGGTGCCCAGTCTGTGGCCACCATGGGCAGGGAGAGCCCCCTGGGCCTAGGCCCGGCCTCAGGGACAGCAGCCCAAAGGCCTTTCTCCAAGGCATGCTGGCTGAAGGGGCAGCAGCAGAGCTGCAGTGAGCAGGGCTGGGGGGCGGGGCCCCGTCACCCCCGTCACCCCCCCCCCCCCCCCCCCGTGTCATAGGGCCCCACCCGCCAACGCAGCATCACAATGCTCTGGGGCAGTATAAGGCAGCGTCCTCCCGTGTTCCACTGCCAGAGTGCCCGGCTTTGCCACCAGGACAGAGCTGGCAGCCTGCAGGCAGCCGAGAGGAATTTCCTTGAGGCACCAGTGGAATTACTTGGAGGGGCAGAGAAGGGAAGACTGCCTGAAGCTGCTGGGGCTCTTCTGCTGCAATTGCAGCTCCTGGAGGGGCCACACTCACAGCTTATGGGATGGATGGATGGATGGATGGATGGATGGATGGATGGATGGATGGAAGTCCTGCTTCAGTCCTCGGGGGGCTTGCCGTCCTCATCAGATTCTGGGGAGATAGCGGCAGTAGCCATAGGAAACAGGATGCACAGATGGGCCAGTGGCCTCACCCGGTGCTTTGCAGCTCCCGCTGCCAGGCACGGGAAGGGTTCTTGTCCCTAGGGTTGATCAGGCCAGCAGCATTTTGCTCTTCTTGGAAGCCCCTGAGATGGCTCCAGGTGGAGGCAGAAAAGGCAGTGCCAGTGTCCCCTTGTCCCCTTAGAGGCATAAGCAGCCCGTGGACCAGGAGCCGGTCTTGCTCACATGCTCAGGGAGTAGCCGATCGCCAGCGCTGGGGTCAGGAAGGAATTTTCCCCCGGGGCAGATTGGCACTGGTCCCCGGGGGTTTTTTGCCTTCCTCTGAGCACTGAGCATGACCCCTTGGCAGGGCTCCTCTGGTCCTGGTGCTCTGGGTTATGGCCTGGTGCTCATGCTCCACGAAGGTGGCCCTCGTGTCCTGCAGCTGGGGGGGGAAGGGCTTTTTTCTCCCCAGGGTGGACTAGCAAGTGTCCCCGGGGTTTTTTGCCTTCCTCCGCAGCCGAGCACAGCCCCTTCATGGGGCTCCTTTGGGCTCCTGTAGCCCAAAGGCAGCGGCTCGTGCTCCACGCAGCTGGCCCTCGTGCCCCGCATCCGGGGGGAGGCAGCCTTCTGCACTCCCAGGGTGGCCCCACTGTGGCCCCGGGACTTGCTGCTGTCCTCTGTAGCACTGAGCACCACCCCCTGTCAGGTCTTCTCCGGCCCATTCTGGCTGGCTTCTTGCACTGCTCTCACACCACCACAGCACTGCTCTGACAGATTTATCAAAAGAAAATAGAACCTAAACTAAGCTAGATTAAAATTAACTAAGCTAAGCTAGCCTAACCTGAAATAAAGAACTTTGTTTAAATAAATAACTTTCGTTTCCTTTTATTTATTCATTATTTTATTGGGGTCTTTATGTTATTTTATTTGTATTTAGAAATGCATTGATTTTACTCTTTTATTATTTTCCTTAATTTTACACCTAAATAGTTAAAATACTCTTTCCACCTGTATCCTTTCTGACTTGTGTCTTTGAAAGCGTTTTTGGTGCTGAAACCCCCCTGCCATTTCAGGTAAATAACGGTCTCATCATTATACAACTCGTTGGGAGTGCAGGGAATGGAATGGAATGGAATGGAATGGAATGGAATGGAATGGAATGGAATGGAACAGAAGAGCTCCGCTATGTTATGCATATAGTTCTGCATGACAAGCTCTGACGTAGGTCTGAGGGGCTGTCTGCAGTCCCAAGGGAGGCCAGTCCCCCCCAGGAGACCACTCAGGAAACAAGCCTATGGGAGAGTGACCAGCGGTCATTCTGCATTTCAAGGATTTGCCCAGATGTGCTGGGGGGATTTGTTGCCACTCTCAAAATCTCGGCCCTTCATACAGTACCTTTATGTGATACTTAGCTGAGGGTTTTAAAACTCTTCCACACAACTGAGTCAGTTACTTGTTTTTCCTGAGTGTTGCGGGGAAAAGCTGCTCAGTCCGTGCGCTTTAAACCGAATTGGGATCAAAGCGCTTCATTGAGCTACCAAGAACATGGAAGTAGACAGCAGTCAGTGAAGGGTTGCATTCAAGTTGTAATGCAAGAGGTAACCCCCCAAACTAGACACATGAATGATAACTAAACACAAACAAGTATCTGAACACCCTGTGTAAGAAACGCAGAAGAGATTTCTTAAATCCTTCTTTCCAAGAAAATACCTCACCATAAGCAGCACAGTAGCAAATGCCACTTGCTGTGTTGATAAGGAATGGTGAGGAACTCCTGTATGTTCTCTGTGCTTCTGCAGAGTTCACCCAGAGGGAACCAAAAGCCCTTTCTTTCACCTCTGGGATCACCACAGGCAAATGACCGTACACGGTATAAAATCCTTCAATGATACAGTCTGAAGACAGCGATTAATTTACAGGGACAGCCCGCAGCGGTGCCCAGTCTGTGGCCACCATGGGCAGGGAGAGCCCCCTGGGCCTAGGCCCGGCCTCAGGGACAGCAGCCCAAAGGCCTTTCTCCAAGCCATGCTGGCTGAAGGGGCAGCAGCAGAGCTGCAGTGAGCAGGGCTGGGGGGCGGGGCCCCGTCACCCCCGTCACCCCCCCCCCCCCCCCCCCGTGTCATAGGGCCCCACCCGCCAACGCAGCATCACAATGCTCTGGGGCAGTATAAGGCAGCGTCCTCCCGTGTTCCACTGCCAGAGTGCCCGGCTTTGCCACCAGGACAGAGCTGGCAGCCTGCAGGCAGCCGAGAGGAATTTCCTTGAGGCACCAGTGGAATTACTTGGAGGGGCAGAGAAGGGAAGACTGCCTGAAGCTGCTGGGGCTCTTCTGCTGCAATTGCAGCTCCTGGAGGGGCCACACTCACAGCTTATGGGATGGATGGATGGATGGATGGATGGATGGATGGATGGATGGAAGTCCTGCTTCAGTCCTCGGGGGGCTTGCCGTCCTCATCAGATTCTGGGGAGATAGCGGCAGTAGCCATAGGAAACAGGATGCACAGATGGGCCAGTGGCCTCACCCGGTGCTTTGCAGCTCCCGCTGCCAGGCACGGGAAGGGTTCTTGTCCCTAGGGTTGATCAGGCCAGCAGCATTTTGCTCTTCTTGGAAGCCCCTGAGATGGCTCCAGGTGGAGGCAGAAAAGGCAGTGCCAGTGTCCCCTTGTCCCCTTAGAGGCATAAGCAGCCCGTGGACCAGGAGCCGGTCTTGCTCACATGCTCAGGGAGTAGCCGATCGCCAGCGCTGGGGTCAGGAAGGAATTTTCCCCCGGGGCAGATTGGCACTGGTCCCCGGGGGTTTTTTGCCTTCCTCTGAGCACTGAGCATGACCCCTTGGCAGGGCTCCTCTGGTCCTGGTGCTCTGGGTTATGGCCTGGTGCTCATGCTCCACGAAGGTGGCCCTCGTGTCCTGCAGCTGGGGGGGGAAGGGCTTTTTTCTCCCCAGGGTGGACTAGCAAGTGTCCCCGGGGTTTTTTGCCTTCCTCCGCAGCCGAGCACAGCCCCTTCATGGGGCTCCTTTGGGCTCCTGTAGCCCAAAGGCAGCGGCTCGTGCTCCACGCAGCTGGCCCTCGTGCCCCGCATCCGGGGGGAGGCAGCCTTCTGCACTCCCAGGGTGGCCCCACTGTGGCCCCGGGACTTGCTGCTGTCCTCTGTAGCACTGAGCACCACCCCCTGTCAGGTCTTCTCCGGCCCATTCTGGCTGGCTTCTTGCACTGCTCTCACACCACCACAGCACTGCTCTGACAGATTTATCAAAAGAAAATAGAACCTAAACTAAGCTAGATTAAAATTAACTAAGCTAAGCTAGCCTAACCTGAAATAAAGAACTTTGTTTAAATAAATAACTTTCGTTTCCTTTTATTTATTCATTATTTTATTGGGGTCTTTATGTTATTTTATTTGTATTTAGAAATGCATTGATTTTACTCTTTTATTATTTTCCTTAATTTTACACCTAAATAGTTAAAATACTCTTTCCACCTGTATCCTTTCTGACTTGTGTCTTTGAAAGCGTTTTTGGTGCTGAAACCCCCCTGCCATTTCAGGTAAATAACGGTCTCATCATTATACAACTCGTTGGGAGTGCAGGGAATGGAATGGAATGGAATGGAATGGAATGGAATGGAATGGAATGGAAGAGCTCCGCTATGTTATGCATATAGTTCTGCATGACAAGCTCTGACGTAGGTCTGAGGGGCTGTCTGCAGTCCCAAGGGAGGCCAGTCCCCCCCAGGAGACCACTCAGGAAACAAGCCTATGGGAGAGTGACCAGCGGTCATTCTGCATTTCAAGGATTTGCCCAGATGTGCTGGGGGGATTTGTTGCCACTCTCAAAATCTCGGCCCTTCATACAGTACCTTTATGTGATACTTAGCTGAGGGTTTTAAAACTCTTCCACACAACTGAGTCAGTTACTTGTTTTTCCTGAGTGTTGCGGGGAAAAGCTGCTCAGTCCGTGCGCTTTAAACCGAATTGGGATCAAAGCGCTTCATTGAGCTACCAAGAACATGGAAGTAGACAGCAGTCAGTGAAGGGTTGCATTCAAGTTGTAATGCAAGAGGTAACCCCCCAAACTAGACACATGAATGATAACTAAACACAAACAAGTATCTGAACACCCTGTGTAAGAAACGCAGAAGAGATTTCTTAAATCCTTCTTTCCAAGAAAATACCTCACCATAAGCAGCACAGTAGCAAATGCCACTTGCTGTGTTGATAAGGAATGGTGAGGAACTCCTGTATGTTCTCTGTGCTTCTGCAGAGTTCACCCAGAGGGAACCAAAAGCCCTTTCTTTCACCTCTGGGATCACCACAGGCAAATGACCGTACACGGTATAAAATCCTTCAATGATACAGTCTGAAGACAGCGATTAATTTACAGGGACAGCCCGCAGCGGTGCCCAGTCTGTGGCCACCATGGGCAGGGAGAGCCCCCTGGGCCTAGGCCCGGCCTCAGGGACAGCAGCCCAAAGGCCTTTCTCCAAGGCATGCTGGCTGAAGGGGCAGCAGCAGAGCTGCAGTGAGCAGGGCTGGGGGGCGGGGCCCCGTCACCCCCGTCACCCCCCCCCCCCCCCCCCCCCCGTGTCATAGGGCCCCACCCGCCAACGCAGCATCACAATGCTCTGGGGCAGTATAAGGCAGCGTCCTCCCGTGTTCCACTGCCAGAGTGCCCGGCTTTGCCACCAGGACAGAGCTGGCAGCCTGCAGGCAGCCGAGAGGAATTTCCTTGAGGCACCAGTGGAATTACTTGGAGGGGCAGAGAAGGGAAGACTGCCTGAAGCTGCTGGGGCTCTTCTGCTGCAATTGCAGCTCCTGGAGGGGCCACACTCACAGCTTATGGGATGGATGGATGGATGGATGGATGGATGGATGGATGGATGGATGGAAGTCCTGCTTCAGTCCTCGGGGGGCTTGCCGTCCTCATCAGATTCTGGGGAGATAGCGGCAGTAGCCATAGGAAACAGGATGCACAGATGGGCCAGTGGCCTCACCCGGTGCTTTGCAGCTCCCGCTGCCAGGCACGGGAAGGGTTCTTGTCCCTAGGGTTGATCAGGCCAGCAGCATTTTGCTCTTCTTGGAAGCCCCTGAGATGGCTCCAGGTGGAGGCAGAAAAGGCAGTGCCAGTGTCCCCTTGTCCCCTTAGAGGCATAAGCAGCCCGTGGACCAGGAGCCGGTCTTGCTCACATGCTCAGGGAGTAGCCGATCGCCAGCGCTGGGGTCAGGAAGGAATTTTCCCCCGGGGCAGATTGGCACTGGTCCCCGGGGGTTTTTTGCCTTCCTCTGAGCACTGAGCATGACCCCTTGGCAGGGCTCCTCTGGTCCTGGTGCTCTGGGTTATGGCCTGGTGCTCATGCTCCACGAAGGTGGCCCTCGTGTCCTGCAGCTGGGGGGGGAAGGGCTTTTTTCTCCCCAGGGTGGACTAGCAAGTGTCCCCGGGGTTTTTTGCCTTCCTCCGCAGCCGAGCACAGCCCCTTCATGGGGCTCCTTTGGGCTCCTGTAGCCCAAAGGCAGCGGCTCGTGCTCCACGCAGCTGGCCCTCGTGCCCCGCATCCGGGGGGAGGCAGCCTTCTGCACTCCCAGGGTGGCCCCACTGTGGCCCCGGGACTTGCTGCTGTCCTCTGTAGCACTGAGCACCACCCCCTGTCAGGTCTTCTCCGGCCCATTCTGGCTGGCTTCTTGCACTGCTCTCACACCACCACAGCACTGCTCTGACAGATTTATCAAAAGAAAATAGAACCTAAACTAAGCTAGATTAAAATTAACTAAGCTAAGCTAGCCTAACCTGAAATAAAGAACTTTGTTTAAATAAATAACTTTCGTTTCCTTTTATTTATTCATTATTTTATTGGGGTCTTTATGTTATTTTATTTGTATTTAGAAATGCATTGATTTTACTCTTTTATTATTTTCCTTAATTTTACACCTAAATAGTTAAAATACTCTTTCCACCTGTATCCTTTCTGACTTGTGTCTTTGAAAGCGTTTTTGGTGCTGAAACCCCCCTGCCATTTCAGGTAAATAACGGTCTCATCATTATACAACTCGTTGGGAGTGCAGGGAATGGAATGGAATGGAATGGAAAGGAATGGAATGGAATGGAATGGAATGGAACAGAAGAGCTCCGCTATGTTATGCATATAGTTCTGCATGACAAGCTCTGACGTAGGTCTGAGGGGCTGTCTGCAGTCCCAAGGGAGGCCAGTCCCCCCCAGGAGACCACTCAGGAAACAAGCCTATGGGAGAGTGACCAGCGGTCATTCTGCATTTCAAGGATTTGCCCAGATGTGCTGGGGGGATTTGTTGCCACTCTCAAAATCTCGGCCCTTCATACAGTACCTTTATGTGATACTTAGCTGAGGGTTTTAAAACTCTTCCACACAACTGAGTCAGTTACTTGTTTTTCCTGAGTGTTGCGGGGAAAAGCTGCTCAGTCCGTGCGCTTTAAACCGAATTGGGATCAAAGCGCTTCATTGAGCTACCAAGAACATGGAAGTAGACAGCAGTCAGTGAAGGGTTGCATTCAAGTTGTAATGCAAGAGGTAACCCCCCAAACTAGACACATGAATGATAACTAAACACAAACAAGTATCTGAACACCCTGTGTAAGAAACGCAGAAGAGATTTCTTAAATCCTTCTTTCCAAGAAAATACCTCACCATAAGCAGCACAGTAGCAAATGCCACTTGCTGTGTTGATAAGGAATGGTGAGGAACTCCTGTATGTTCTCTGTGCTTCTGCAGAGTTCACCCAGAGGGAACCAAAAGCCCTTTCTTTCACCTCTGGGATCACCACAGGCAAATGACCGTACACGGTATAAAATCCTTCAATGATACAGTCTGAAGACAGCGATTAATTTACAGGGACAGCCCGCAGCGGTGCCCAGTCTGTGGCCACCATGGGCAGGGAGAGCCCCCTGGGCCTAGGCCCGGCCTCAGGGACAGCAGCCCAAAGGCCTTTCTCCAAGGCATGCTGGCTGAAGGGGCAGCAGCAGAGCTGCAGTGAGCAGGGCTGGGGGGCGGGGCCCCGTCACCCCCGTCACCCCACCCCCCCCCCCCCCCCCCGTGTCATAGGGCCCCACCCGCCAACGCAGCATCACAATGCTCTGGGGCAGTATAAGGCAGCGTCCTCCCGTGTTCCACTGCCAGAGTGCCCGGCTTTGCCACCAGGACAGAGCTGGCAGCCTGCAGGCAGCCGAGAGGAATTTCCTTGAGGCACCAGTGGAATTACTTGGAGGGGCAGAGAAGGGAAGACTGCCTGAAGCTGCTGGGGCTCTTCTGCTGCAATTGCAGCTCCTGGAGGGGCCACACTCACAGCTTATGGGATGGATGGATGGATGGATGGATGGATGGATGGATGGATGGATGGAAGTCCTGCTTCAGTCCTCGGGGGGCTTGCCGTCCTCATCAGATTCTGGGGAGATAGCGGCAGTAGCCATAGGAAACAGGATGCACAGATGGGCCAGTGGCCTCACCCGGTGCTTTGCAGCTCCCGCTGCCAGGCACGGGAAGGGTTCTTGTCCCTAGGGTTGATCAGGCCAGCAGCATTTTGCTCTTCTTGGAAGCCCCTGAGATGGCTCCAGGTGGAGGCAGAAAAGGCAGTGCCAGTGTCCCCTTGTCCCCTTAGAGGCATAAGCAGCCCGTGGACCAGGAGCCGGTCTTGCTCACATGCTCAGGGAGTAGCCGATCGCCAGCGCTGGGGTCAGGAAGGAATTTTCCCCCGGGGCAGATTGGCACTGGTCCCCGGGGGTTTTTTGCCTTCCTCTGAGCACTGAGCATGACCCCTTGGCAGGGCTCCTCTGGTCCTGGTGCTCTGGGTTATGGCCTGGTGCTCATGCTCCACGAAGGTGGCCCTCGTGTCCTGCAGCTGGGGGGGGAAGGGCTTTTTTCTCCCCAGGGTGGACTAGCAAGTGTCCCCGGGGTTTTTTGCCTTCCTCCGCAGCCGAGCACAGCCCCTTCATGGGGCTCCTTTGGGCTCCTGTAGCCCAAAGGCAGCGGCTCGTGCTCCACGCAGCTGGCCCTCGTGCCCCGCATCCGGGGGGAGGCAGCCTTCTGCACTCCCAGGGTGGCCCCACTGTGGCCCCGGGACTTGCTGCTGTCCTCTGTAGCACTGAGCACCACCCCCTGTCAGGTCTTCTCCGGCCCATTCTGGCTGGCTTCTTGCACTGCTCTCACACCACCACAGCACTGCTCTGACAGATTTATCAAAAGAAAATAGAACCTAAACTAAGCTAGATTAAAATTAACTAAGCTAAGCTAGCCTAACCTGAAATAAAGAACTTTGTTTAAATAAATAACTTTCGTTTCCTTTTATTTATTCATTATTTTATTGGGGTCTTTATGTTATTTTATTTGTATTTAGAAATGCATTGATTTTACTCTTTTATTATTTTCCTTAATTTTACACCTAAATAGTTAAAATACTCTTTCCACCTGTATCCTTTCTGACTTGTGTCTTTGAAAGCGTTTTTGGTGCTGAAACCCCCCTGCCATTTCAGGTAAATAACGGTCTCATCATTATACAACTCGTTGGGAGTGCAGGGAATGGAATGGAATGGAATGGAATGGAATGGAATGGAATGGAACAGAAGAGCTCCGCTATGTTATGCATATAGTTCTGCATGACAAGCTCTGACGTAGGTCTGAGGGGCTGTCTGCAGTCCCAAGGGAGGCCAGTCCCCCCCAGGAGACCACTCAGGAAACAAGCCTATGGGAGAGTGACCAGCGGTCATTCTGCATTTCAAGGATTTGCCCAGATGTGCTGGGGGGATTTGTTGCCACTCTCAAAATCTCGGCCCTTCATACAGTACCTTTATGTGATACTTAGCTGAGGGTTTTAAAACTCTTCCACACAACTGAGTCAGTTACTTGTTTTTCCTGAGTGTTGCGGGGAAAAGCTGCTCAGTCCGTGCGCTTTAAACCGAATTGGGATCAAAGCGCTTCATTGAGCTACCAAGAACATGGAAGTAGACAGCAGTCAGTGAAGGGTTGCATTCAAGTTGTAATGCAAGAGGTAACCCCCCAAACTAGACACATGAATGATAACTAAACACAAACAAGTATCTGAACACCCTGTGTAAGAAACGCAGAAGAGATTTCTTAAATCCTTCTTTCCAAGAAAATACCTCACCATAAGCAGCACAGTAGCAAATGCCACTTGCTGTGTTGATAAGGAATGGTGAGGAACTCCTGTATGTTCTCTGTGCTTCTGCAGAGTTCACCCAGAGGGAACCAAAAGCCCTTTCTTTCACCTCTGGGATCACCACAGGCAAATGACCGTACACGGTATAAAATCCTTCAATGATACAGTCTGAAGACAGCGATTAATTTACAGGGACAGCCCGCAGCGGTGCCCAGTCTGTGGCCACCATGGGCAGGGAGAGCCCCCTGGGCCTAGGCCCGGCCTCAGGGACAGCAGCCCAAAGGCCTTTCTCCACGGCATGCTGGCTGAAGGGGCAGCAGCAGAGCTGCAGTGAGCAGGGCTGGGGGGCGGGGCCCCGTCACCCCCGTCACCCCCCCCCCCCCCCCCCCCCGTGTCATAGGGCCCCACCCGCCAACGCAGCATCACAATGCTCTGGGGCAGTATAAGGCAGCGTCCTCCCGTGTTCCACTGCCAGAGTGCCCGGCTTTGCCACCAGGACAGAGCTGGCAGCCTGCAGGCAGCCGAGAGGAATTTCCTTGAGGCACCAGTGGAATTACTTGGAGGGGCAGAGAAGGGAAGACTGCCTGAAGCTGCTGGGGCTCTTCTGCTGCAATTGCAGCTCCTGGAGGGGCCACACTCACAGCTTATGGGATGGATGGATGGATGGATGGATGGATGGATGGATGGATGGATGGAAGTCCTGCTTCAGTCCTCGGGGGGCTTGCCGTCCTCATCAGATTCTGGGGAGATAGCGGCAGTAGCCATAGGAAACAGGATGCACAGATGGGCCAGTGGCCTCACCCGGTGCTTTGCAGCTCCCGCTGCCAGGCACGGGAAGGGTTCTTGTCCCTAGGGTTGATCAGGCCAGCAGCATTTTGCTCTTCTTGGAAGCCCCTGAGATGGCTCCAGGTGGAGGCAGAAAAGGCAGTGCCAGTGTCCCCTTGTCCCCTTAGAGGCATAAGCAGCCCGTGGACCAGGAGCCGGTCTTGCTCACATGCTCAGGGAGTAGCCGATCGCCAGCGCTGGGGTCAGGAAGGAATTTTCCCCCGGGGCAGATTGGCACTGGTCCCCGGGGTTTTTTGCCTTCCTCTGAGCACTGAGCATGACCCCTTGGCAGGGCTCCTCTGGTCCTGGTGCTCTGGGTTATGGCCTGGTGCTCATGCTCCACGAAGGTGGCCCTCGTGTCCTGCAGCTGGGGGGGGAAGGGCTTTTTTCTCCCCAGGGTGGACTAGCAAGTGTCCCCGGGGTTTTTTGCCTTCCTCCGCAGCCGAGCACAGCCCCTTCATGGGGCTCCTTTGGGCTCCTGTAGCCCAAAGGCAGCGGCTCGTGCTCCACGCAGCTGGCCCTCGTGCCCCGCATCCGGGGGGAGGCAGCCTTCTGCACTCCCAGGGTGGCCCCACTGTGGCCCCGGGACTTGCTGCTGTCCTCTGTAGCACTGAGCACCACCCCCTGTCAGGTCTTCTCCGGCCCATTCTGGCTGGCTTCTTGCACTGCTCTCACACCACCACAGCACTGCTCTGACAGATTTATCAAAAGAAAATAGAACCTAAACTAAGCTAGATTAAAATTAACTAAGCTAAGCTAGCCTAACCTGAAATAAAGAACTTTGTTTAAATAAATAACTTTCGTTTCCTTTTATTTATTCATTATTTTATTGGGGTCTTTATGTTATTTTATTTGTATTTAGAAATGCATTGATTTTACTCTTTTATTATTTTCCTTAATTTTACACCTAAATAGTTAAAATACTCTTTCCACCTGTATCCTTTCTGACTTGTGTCTTTGAAAGCGTTTTTGGTGCTGAAACCCCCCTGCCATTTCAGGTAAATAACGGTCTCATCATTATACAACTCGTTGGGAGTGCAGGGAATGGAAATGGAATGGAATGGAATGGAATGGAATGGAATGGACAGAAGAGCTCCGCTATGTTATGCATATAGTTCTGCATGACAAGCTCTGACGTAGGTCTGAGGGGCTGTCTGCAGTCCCAAGGGAGGCCAGTCCCCCCCAGGAGACCACTCAGGAAACAAGCCTATGGGAGAGTGACCAGCGGTCATTCTGCATTTCAAGGATTTGCCCAGATGTGCTGGGGGGATTTGTTGCCACTCTCAAAATCTCGGCCCTTCATACAGTACCTTTATGTGATACTTAGCTGAGGGTTTTAAAACTCTTCCACACAACTGAGTCAGTTACTTGTTTTTCCTGAGTGTTGCGGGGAAAAGCTGCTCAGTCCGTGCGCTTTAAACCGAATTGGGATCAAAGCGCTTCATTGAGCTACCAAGAACATGGAAGTAGACAGCAGTCAGTGAAGGGTTGCATTCAAGTTGTAATGCAAGAGGTAACCCCCCAAACTAGACACATGAATGATAACTAAACACAAACAAGTATCTGAACACCCTGTGTAAGAAACGCAGAAGAGATTTCTTAAATCCTTCTTTCCAAGAAAATACCTCACCATAAGCAGCACAGTAGCAAATGCCACTTGCTGTGTTGATAAGGAATGGTGAGGAACTCCTGTATGTTCTCTGTGCTTCTGCAGAGTTCACCCAGAGGGAACCAAAAGCCCTTTCTTTCACCTCTGGGATCACCACAGGCAAATGACCGTACACGGTATAAAATCCTTCAATGATACAGTCTGAAGACAGCGATTAATTTACAGGGACAGCCCGCAGCGGTGCCCAGTCTGTGGCCACCATGGGCAGGGAGAGCCCCCTGGGCCTAGGCCCGGCCTCAGGGACAGCAGCCCAAAGGCCTTTCTCCAAGGCATGCTGGCTGAAGGGGCAGCAGCAGAGCTGCAGTGAGCAGGGCTGGGGGGCGGGGCCCCGTCACCCCCGTCACCCCCCCCCCCCCCCCCCCCGTGTCATAGGGCCCCACCCGCCAACGCAGCATCACAATGCTCTGGGGCAGTATAAGGCAGCGTCCTCCCGTGTTCCACTGCCAGAGTGCCCGGCTTTGCCACCAGGACAGAGCTGGCAGCCTGCAGGCAGCCGAGAGGAATTTCCTTGAGGCACCAGTGGAATTACTTGGAGGGGCAGAGAAGGGAAGACTGCCTGAAGCTGCTGGGGCTCTTCTGCTGCAATTGCAGCTCCTGGAGGGGCCACACTCACAGCTTATGGGATGGATGGATGGATGGATGGATGGATGGATGGATGGATGGAAGTCCTGCTTCAGTCCTCGGGGGGCTTGCCGTCCTCATCAGATTCTGGGGAGATAGCGGCAGTAGCCATAGGAAACAGGATGCACAGATGGGCCAGTGGCCTCACCCGGTGCTTTGCAGCTCCCGCTGCCAGGCACGGGAAGGGTTCTTGTCCCTAGGGTTGATCAGGCCAGCAGCATTTTGCTCTTCTTGGAAGCCCCTGAGATGGCTCCAGGTGGAGGCAGAAAAGGCAGTGCCAGTGTCCCCTTGTCCCCTTAGAGGCATAAGCAGCCCGTGGACCAGGAGCCGGTCTTGCTCACATGCTCAGGGAGTAGCCGATCGCCAGCGCTGGGGTCAGGAAGGAATTTTCCCCCGGGGCAGATTGGCACTGGTCCCCGGGGGTTTTTTGCCTTCCTCTGAGCACTGAGCATGACCCCTTGGCAGGGCTCCTCTGGTCCTGGTGCTCTGGGTTATGGCCTGGTGCTCATGCTCCACGAAGGTGGCCCTCGTGTCCTGCAGCTGGGGGGGGAAGGGCTTTTTTCTCCCCAGGGTGGACTAGCAAGTGTCCCCGGGGTTTTTTGCCTTCCTCCGCAGCCGAGCACAGCCCCTTCATGGGGCTCCTTTGGGCTCCTGTAGCCCAAAGGCAGCGGCTCGTGCTCCACGCAGCTGGCCCTCGTGCCCCGCATCCGGGGGGAGGCAGCCTTCTGCACTCCCAGGGTGGCCCCACTGTGGCCCCGGGACTTGCTGCTGTCCTCTGTAGCACTGAGCACCACCCCCTGTCAGGTCTTCTCCGGCCCATTCTGGCTGGCTTCTTGCACTGCTCTCACACCACCACAGCACTGCTCTGACAGATTTATCAAAAGAAAATAGAACCTAAACTAAGCTAGATTAAAATTAACTAAGCTAAGCTAGCCTAACCTGAAATAAAGAACTTTGTTTAAATAAATAACTTTCGTTTCCTTTTATTTATTCATTATTTTATTGGGGTCTTTATGTTATTTTATTTGTATTTAGAAATGCATTGATTTTACTCTTTTATTATTTTCCTTAATTTTACACCTAAATAGTTAAAATACTCTTTCCACCTGTATCCTTTCTGACTTGTGTCTTTGAAAGCGTTTTTGGTGCTGAAACCCCCCTGCCATTTCAGGTAAATAACGGTCTCATCATTATACAACTCGTTGGGAGTGCAGGGATGGAATGGAATGGAATGGAATGGAATGGAATGGAATGGAATGGAATGGAACAGAAGAGCTCCGCTATGTTATGCATATAGTTCTGCATGACAAGCTCTGACGTAGGTCTGAGGGGCTGTCTGCAGTCCCAAGGGAGGCCAGTCCCCCCCAGGAGACCACTCAGGAAACAAGCCTATGGGAGAGTGACCAGCGGTCATTCTGCATTTCAAGGATTTGCCCAGATGTGCTGGGGGGATTTGTTGCCACTCTCAAAATCTCGGCCCTTCATACAGTACCTTTATGTGATACTTAGCTGAGGGTTTTAAAACTCTTCCACACAACTGAGTCAGTTACTTGTTTTTCCTGAGTGTTGCGGGGAAAAGCTGCTCAGTCCGTGCGCTTTAAACCGAATTGGGATCAAAGCGCTTCATTGAGCTACCAAGAACATGGAAGTAGACAGCAGTCAGTGAAGGGTTGCATTCAAGTTGTAATGCAAGAGGTAACCCCCCAAACTAGACACATGAATGATAACTAAACACAAACAAGTATCTGAACACCCTGTGTAAGAAACGCAGAAGAGATTTCTTAAATCCTTCTTTCCAAGAAAATACCTCACCATAAGCAGCACAGTAGCAAATGCCACTTGCTGTGTTGATAAGGAATGGTGAGGAACTCCTGTATGTTCTCTGTGCTTCTGCAGAGTTCACCCAGAGGGAACCAAAAGCCCTTTCTTTCACCTCTGGGATCACCACAGGCAAATGACCGTACACGGTATAAAATCCTTCAATGATACAGTCTGAAGACAGCGATTAATTTACAGGGACAGCCCGCAGCGGTGCCCAGTCTGTGGCCACCATGGGCAGGGAGAGCCCCCTGGGCCTAGGCCCGGCCTCAGGGACAGCAGCCCAAAGGCCTTTCTCCAAGGCATGCTGGCTGAAGGGGCAGCAGCAGAGCTGCAGTGAGCAGGGCTGGGGGGCGGGGCCCCGTCACCCCCGTCACCCCACCCCCCCCCCCCCCCCCCCGTGTCATAGGGCCCCACCCGCCAACGCAGCATCACAATGCTCTGGGGCAGTATAAGGCAGCGTCCTCCCGTGTTCCACTGCCAGAGTGCCCGGCTTTGCCACCAGGACAGAGCTGGCAGCCTGCAGGCAGCCGAGAGGAATTTCCTTGAGGCACCAGTGGAATTACTTGGAGGGGCAGAGAAGGGAAGACTGCCTGAAGCTGCTGGGGCTCTTCTGCTGCAATTGCAGCTCCTGGAGGGGCCACACTCACAGCTTATGGGATGGATGGATGGATGGATGGATGGATGGATGGATGGATGGATGTCCTGCTTCAGTCCTCGGGGGGCTTGCCGTCCTCATCAGATTCTGGGGAGATAGCGGCAGTAGCCATAGGAAACAGGATGCACAGATGGGCCAGTGGCCTCACCCGGTGCTTTGCAGCTCCCGCTGCCAGGCACGGGAAGGGTTCTTGTCCCTAGGGTTGATCAGGCCAGCAGCATTTTGCTCTTCTTGGAAGCCCCTGAGATGGCTCCAGGTGGAGGCAGAAAAGGCAGTGCCAGTGTCCCCTTGTCCCCTTAGAGGCATAAGCAGCCCGTGGACCAGGAGCCGGTCTTGCTCACATGCTCAGGGAGTAGCCGATCGCCAGCGCTGGGGTCAGGAAGGAATTTTCCCCCGGGGCAGATTGGCACTGGTCCCCGGGGGTTTTTTGCCTTCCTCTGAGCACTGAGCATGACCCCTTGGCAGGGCTCCTCTGGTCCTGGTGCTCTGGGTTATGGCCTGGTGCTCATGCTCCACGAAGGTGGCCCTCGTGTCCTGCAGCTGGGGGGGGAAGGGCTTTTTTCTCCCCAGGGTGGACTAGCAAGTGTCCCCGGGGTTTTTTGCCTTCCTCCGCAGCCGAGCACAGCCCCTTCATGGGGCTCCTTTGGGCTCCTGTAGCCCAAAGGCAGCGGCTCGTGCTCCACGCAGCTGGCCCTCGTGCCCCGCATCCGGGGGGAGGCAGCCTTCTGCACTCCCAGGGTGGCCCCACTGTGGCCCCGGGACTTGCTGCTGTCCTCTGTAGCACTGAGCACCACCCCCTGTCAGGTCTTCTCCGGCCCATTCTGGCTGGCTTCTTGCACTGCTCTCACACCACCACAGCACTGCTCTGACAGATTTATCAAAAGAAAATAGAACCTAAACTAAGCTAGATTAAAATTAACTAAGCTAAGCTAGCCTAACCTGAAATAAAGAACTTTGTTTAAATAAATAACTTTCGTTTCCTTTTATTTATTCATTATTTTATTGGGGTCTTTATGTTATTTTATTTGTATTTAGAAATGCATTGATTTTACTCTTTTATTATTTTCCTTAATTTTACACCTAAATAGTTAAAATACTCTTTCCACCTGTATCCTTTCTGACTTGTGTCTTTGAAAGCGTTTTTGGTGCTGAAACCCCCCTGCCATTTCAGGTAAATAACGGTCTCATCATTATACAACTCGTTGGGAGTGCAGGGAATGGAATGGAATGGAATGGAATGGAATGGAATGGAATGGAACAGAAGAGCTCCGCTATGTTATGCATATAGTTCTGCATGACAAGCTCTGACGTAGGTCTGAGGGGCTGTCTGCAGTCCCAAGGGAGGCCAGTCCCCCCCAGGAGACCACTCAGGAAACAAGCCTATGGGAGAGTGACCAGCGGTCATTCTGCATTTCAAGGATTTGCCCAGATGTGCTGGGGGGATTTGTTGCCACTCTCAAAATCTCGGCCCTTCATACAGTACCTTTATGTGATACTTAGCTGAGGGTTTTAAAACTCTTCCACACAACTGAGTCAGTTACTTGTTTTTCCTGAGTGTTGCGGGGAAAAGCTGCTCAGTCCGTGCGCTTTAAACCGAATTGGGATCAAAGCGCTTCATTGAGCTACCAAGAACATGGAAGTAGACAGCAGACAGTGAAGGGTTGCATTCAAGTTGTAATGCAAGAGGTAACCCCCCAAACTAGACACATGAATGATAACTAAACACAAACAAGTATCTGAACACCCTGTGTAAGAAACGCAGAAGAGATTTCTTAAATCCTTCTTTCCAAGAAAATACCTCACCATAAGCAGCACAGTAGCAAATGCCACTTGCTGTGTTGATAAGTGTTACAAAGATTTACTGCAAACCGGGTTTTGTCCCAATCGATTTTATTTACAATTGATTAGAAATTTAAAAGAGACAATAAGTAAAACAGCGCTGGGTGCGCAGGGGAGTCTCCGCTCCACCAGCAACGCACAACCGGATCTTTGGAGTACAGTCTCTTATACTTCTCAGATTTGGGTTTTAGCCAAACTTGTTTTCTTCTTTACCCGAATGTCGACGTGGCCCCTTTCATTTGTTCTTTTCTTGTTTGCTGGGGTCTTTTTCCGGTGAAGACGTTGCTGAATTTACTTAGTAATGTATTGACAGAAAAATGCTTACAAGCTTAACATTTTGTTCTATATCTTATATGGTTATTTGCCTAGTGCCCAAGTTTGCAGTATCCTGTAACGAAATGTATCTCCTGATTATTTAACCCCCTTAGGCCAGTCAAACCGTTAAACGGAAGCCCCCTTTGAAACACAGAGCAATTGATTAGGGGAGATTATCCCCTTTGTTTCTCCTTATTGACAGGAGCACTTATGATAATCACGGTCACAAAGGAGGGCTGGTTTCACACAAAGTGCAAAGGCGACAAGGACGCCTAAATTCCTGACACGAATCATCCCTGTATATTTCACATAAGGAATGGTGAGGAACTCCTGTATGTTCTCTGTGCTTCTGCAGAGTTCACCCAGAGGGAACCAAAAGCCCTTTCTTTCACCTCTGGGATCACCACAGGCAAATGACCGTACACGGTATAAAATCCTTCAATGATACAGTCTGAAGACAGCGATTAATTTACAGGGACAGCCCGCAGCGGTGCCCAGTCTGTGGCCACCATGGGCAGGGAGAGCCCCCTGGGCCTAGGCCCGGCCTCAGGGACAGCAGCCCAAAGGCCTTTCTCCAAGGCATGCTGGCTGAAGGGGCAGCAGCAGAGCTGCAGTGAGCAGGGCTGGGGGGCGGGGCCCCGTCACCCCCGTCACCCCCCCCCCCCCCCCCCCCCCGTGTCATAGGGCCCCACCCGCCAACGCAGCATCACAATGCTCTGGGGCAGTATAAGGCAGCGTCCTCCCGTGTTCCACTGCCAGAGTGCCCGGCTTTGCCACCAGGACAGAGCTGGCAGCCTGCAGGCAGCCGAGAGGAATTTCCTTGAGGCACCAGTGGAATTACTTGGAGGGGCAGAGAAGGGAAGACTGCCTGAAGCTGCTGGGGCTCTTCTGCTGCAATTGCAGCTCCTGGAGGGGCCACACTCACAGCTTATGGGATGGATGGATGGATGGATGGATGGATGGATGGATGGATGGATGGAAGTCCTGCTTCAGTCCTCGGGGGGCTTGCCGTCCTCATCAGATTCTGGGGAGATAGCGGCAGTAGCCATAGGAAACAGGATGCACAGATGGGCCAGTGGCCTCACCCGGTGCTTTGCAGCTCCCGCTGCCAGGCACGGGAAGGGTTCTTGTCCCTAGGGTTGATCAGGCCAGCAGCATTTTGCTCTTCTTGGAAGCCCCTGAGATGGCTCCAGGTGGAGGCAGAAAAGGCAGTGCCAGTGTCCCCTTGTCCCCTTAGAGGCATAAGCAGCCCGTGGACCAGGAGCCGGTCTTGCTCACATGCTCAGGGAGTAGCCGATCGCCAGCGCTGGGGTCAGGAAGGAATTTTCCCCCGGGGCAGATTGGCACTGGTCCCCGGGGGTTTTTTGCCTTCCTCTGAGCACTGAGCATGACCCCTTGGCAGGGCTCCTCTGGTCCTGGTGCTCTGGGTTATGGCCTGGTGCTCATGCTCCACGAAGGTGGCCCTCGTGTCCTGCAGCTGGGGGGGGAAGGGCTTTTTTCTCCCCAGGGTGGACTAGCAAGTGTCCCCGGGGTTTTTTGCCTTCCTCCGCAGCCGAGCACAGCCCCTTCATGGGGCTCCTTTGGGCTCCTGTAGCCCAAAGGCAGCGGCTCGTGCTCCACGCAGCTGGCCCTCGTGCCCCGCATCCGGGGGGAGGCAGCCTTCTGCACTCCCAGGGTGGCCCCACTGTGGCCCCGGGACTTGCTGCTGTCCTCTGTAGCACTGAGCACCACCCCCTGTCAGGTCTTCTCCGGCCCATTCTGGCTGGCTTCTTGCACTGCTCTCACACCACCACAGCACTGCTCTGACAGATTTATCAAAAGAAAATAGAACCTAAACTAAGCTAGATTAAAATTAACTAAGCTAAGCTAGCCTAACCTGAAATAAAGAACTTTGTTTAAATAAATAACTTTCGTTTCCTTTTATTTATTCATTATTTTATTGGGGTCTTTATGTTATTTTATTTGTATTTAGAAATGCATTGATTTTACTCTTTTATTATTTTCCTTAATTTTACACCTAAATAGTTAAAATACTCTTTCCACCTGTATCCTTTCTGACTTGTGTCTTTGAAAGCGTTTTTGGTGCTGAAACCCCCCTGCCATTTCAGGTAAATAACGGTCTCATCATTATACAACTCGTTGGGAGTGCAGGGAATGGAATGGAATGGAATGGAATGGAATGGAATGGAATGGAATGGAACAGAAGAGCTCCGCTATGTTATGCATATAGTTCTGCATGACAAGCTCTGACGTAGGTCTGAGGGGCTGTCTGCAGTCCCAAGGGAGGCCAGTCCCCCCCAGGAGACCACTCAGGAAACAAGCCTATGGGAGAGTGACCAGCGGTCATTCTGCATTTCAAGGATTTGCCCAGATGTGCTGGGGGGATTTGTTGCCACTCTCAAAATCTCGGCCCTTCATACAGTACCTTTATGTGATACTTAGCTGAGGGTTTTAAAACTCTTCCACACAACTGAGTCAGTTACTTGTTTTTCCTGAGTGTTGCGGGGAAAAGCTGCTCAGTCCGTGCGCTTTAAACCGAATTGGGATCAAAGCGCTTCATTGAGCTACCAAGAACATGGAAGTAGACAGCAGTCAGTGAAGGGTTGCATTCAAGTTGTAATGCAAGAGGTAACCCCCCAAACTAGACACATGAATGATAACTAAACACAAACAAGTATCTGAACACCCTGTGTAAGAAACGCAGAAGAGATTTCTTAAATCCTTCTTTCCAAGAAAATACCTCACCATAAGCAGCACAGTAGCAAATGCCACTTGCTGTGTTGATAAGGAATGGTGAGGAACTCCTGTATGTTCTCTGTGCTTCTGCAGAGTTCACCCAGAGGGAACCAAAAGCCCTTTCTTTCACCTCTGGGATCACCACAGGCAAATGACCGTACACGGTATAAAATCCTTCAATGATACAGTCTGAAGACAGCGATTAATTTACAGGGACAGCCCGCAGCGGTGCCCAGTCTGTGGCCACCATGGGCAGGGAGAGCCCCCTGGGCCTAGGCCCGGCCTCAGGGACAGCAGCCCAAAGGCCTTTCTCCAAGGCATGCTGGCTGAAGGGGCAGCAGCAGAGCTGCAGTGAGCAGGGCTGGGGGGCGGGGCCCCGTCACCCCCGTCACCCCCCCCCCCCCCCCCCCCCCGTGTCATAGGGCCCCACCCGCCAACGCAGCATCACAATGCTCTGGGGCAGTATAAGGCAGCGTCCTCCCGTGTTCCACTGCCAGAGTGCCCGGCTTTGCCACCAGGACAGAGCTGGCAGCCTGCAGGCAGCCGAGAGGAATTTCCTTGAGGCACCAGTGGAATTACTTGGAGGGGCAGAGAAGGGAAGACTGCCTGAAGCTGCTGGGGCTCTTCTGCTGCAATTGCAGCTCCTGGAGGGGCCACACTCACAGCTTATGGGATGGATGGATGGATGGATGGATGGATGGATGGATGGATGGATGGAAGTCCTGCTTCAGTCCTCGGGGGGCTTGCCGTCCTCATCAGATTCTGGGGAGATAGCGGCAGTAGCCATAGGAAACAGGATGCACAGATGGGCCAGTGGCCTCACCCGGTGCTTTGCAGCTCCCGCTGCCAGGCACGGGAAGGGTTCTTGTCCCTAGGGTTGATCAGGCCAGCAGCATTTTGCTCTTCTTGGAAGCCCCTGAGATGGCTCCAGGTGGAGGCAGAAAAGGCAGTGCCAGTGTCCCCTTGTCCCCTTAGAGGCATAAGCAGCCCGTGGACCAGGAGCCGGTCTTGCTCACATGCTCAGGGAGTAGCCGATCGCCAGCGCTGGGGTCAGGAAGGAATTTTCCCCCGGGGCAGATTGGCACTGGTCCCCGGGGGTTTTTTGCCTTCCTCTGAGCACTGAGCATGACCCCTTGGCAGGGCTCCTCTGGTCCTGGTGCTCTGGGTTATGGCCTGGTGCTCATGCTCCACGAAGGTGGCCCTCGTGTCCTGCAGCTGGGGGGGGAAGGGCTTTTTTCTCCCCAGGGTGGACTAGCAAGTGTCCCCGGGGTTTTTTGCCTTCCTCCGCAGCCGAGCACAGCCCCTTCATGGGGCTCCTTTGGGCTCCTGTAGCCCAAAGGCAGCGGCTCGTGCTCCACGCAGCTGGCCCTCGTGCCCCGCATCCGGGGGGAGGCAGCCTTCTGCACTCCCAGGGTGGCCCCACTGTGGCCCCGGGACTTGCTGCTGTCCTCTGTAGCACTGAGCACCACCCCCTGTCAGGTCTTCTCCGGCCCATTCTGGCTGGCTTCTTGCACTGCTCTCACACCACCACAGCACTGCTCTGACAGATTTATCAAAAGAAAATAGAACCTAAACTAAGCTAGATTAAAATTAACTAAGCTAAGCTAGCCTAACCTGAAATAAAGAACTTTGTTTAAATAAATAACTTTCGTTTCCTTTTATTTATTCATTATTTTATTGGGGTCTTTATGTTATTTTATTTGTATTTAGAAATGCATTGATTTTACTCTTTTATTATTTTCCTTAATTTTACACCTAAATAGTTAAAATACTCTTTCCACCTGTATCCTTTCTGACTTGTGTCTTTGAAAGCGTTTTTGGTGCTGAAACCCCCCTGCCATTTCAGGTAAATAACGGTCTCATCATTATACAACTCGTTGGGAGTGCAGGGAATGGAATGGAATGGAATGGAATGGAATGGAATGGAACAGAAGAGCTCCGCTATGTTATGCATATAGTTCTGCATGACAAGCTCTGACGTAGGTCTGAGGGGCTGTCTGCAGTCCCAAGGGAGGCCAGTCCCCCCCAGGAGACCACTCAGGAAACAAGCCTATGGGAGAGTGACCAGCGGTCATTCTGCATTTCAAGGATTTGCCCAGATGTGCTGGGGGGATTTGTTGCCACTCTCAAAATCTCGGCCCTTCATACAGTACCTTTATGTGATACTTAGCTGAGGGTTTTAAAACTCTTCCACACAACTGAGTCAGTTACTTGTTTTTCCTGAGTGTTGCGGGGAAAAGCTGCTCAGTCCGTGCGCTTTAAACCGAATTGGGATCAAAGCGCTTCATTGAGCTACCAAGAACATGGAAGTAGACAGCAGTCAGTGAAGGGTTGCATTCAAGTTGTAATGCAAGAGGTAACCCCCCAAACTAGACACATGAATGATAACTAAACACAAACAAGTATCTGAACACCCTGTGTAAGAAACGCAGAAGAGATTTCTTAAATCCTTCTTTCCAAGAAAATACCTCACCATAAGCAGCACAGTAGCAAATGCCACTTGCTGTGTTGATAAGTGTTACAAAGATTTACTGCAAACCGGGTTTTGTCCCAATCGATTTTATTTACAATTGATTAGAAATTTAAAAGAGACAATAAGTAAAACAGCGCTGGGTGCGCAGGGGAGTCTCCGCTCCACCAGCAACGCACAACCGGGATCTTTGGAGTACAGTCTCTTATACTTCTCAGATTTGGGTTTTAGCCAATCTTGTTGTCTTCTTTACCCGAATGTCGACGTGGCCCCTTTCCTTTGTTCTTTTCTTGTTTGCTGGGGTCTTTTTCCGGTGAAGACGTTGCTGAATTTACTTAGTAATGTATTGACAGAAAAATGCTTACAAGCTTAACATTTTGTTCTATATCTTATATGGTTATTTGCCTAGTGCCCAAGTTTGCAGTATCCTGTAACGAAATGTATCTCCTGATTATTTAACCCCCTTAGGCCAGTCAAACCGTTAAACGGAAGCCCCCTTTGAAACACAGAGCAATTGATTAGGGGAGATTATCCCCTTTGTTTCTCCTTATTGACAGGAGCACTTATGATAATCACGGTCACAAAGGAGGGCTGGTTTCACACAAAGTGCAAAGGCGACAAGGACGCCTAAATTCCTGACACGAATCATCCCTGTATATTTCACATAAGGAATGGTGAGGAACTCCTGTATGTTCTCTGTGCTTCTGCAGAGTTCACCCAGAGGGAACCAAAAGCCCTTTCTTTCACCTCTGGGATCACCACAGGCAAATGACCGTACACGGTATAAAATCCTTCAATGATACAGTCTGAAGACAGCGATTAATTTACAGGGACAGCCCGCAGCGGTGCCCAGTCTGTGGCCACCATGGGCAGGGAGAGCCCCCTGGGCCTAGGCCCGGCCTCAGGGACAGCAGCCCAAAGGCCTTTCTCCAAGGCATGCTGGCTGAAGGGGCAGCAGCAGAGCTGCAGTGAGCAGGGCTGGGGGGCGGGGCCCCGTCACCCCCGTCACCCCCCCCCCCCCCCCCCCCCGTGTCATAGGGCCCCACCCGCCAACGCAGCATCACAATGCTCTGGGGCAGTATAAGGCAGCGTCCTCCCGTGTTCCACTGCCAGAGTGCCCGGCTTTGCCACCAGGACAGAGCTGGCAGCCTGCAGGCAGCCGAGAGGAATTTCCTTGAGGCACCAGTGGAATTACTTGGAGGGGCAGAGAAGGGAAGACTGCCTGAAGCTGCTGGGGCTCTTCTGCTGCAATTGCAGCTCCTGGAGGGGCCACACTCACAGCTTATGGGATGGATGGATGGATGGATGGATGGATGGATGGATGGATGTCCTGCTTCAGTCCTCGGGGGGCTTGCCGTCCTCATCAGATTCTGGGGAGATAGCGGCAGTAGCCATAGGAAACAGGATGCACAGATGGGCCAGTGGCCTCACCCGGTGCTTTGCAGCTCCCGCTGCCAGGCACGGGAAGGGTTCTTGTCCCTAGGGTTGATCAGGCCAGCAGCATTTTGCTCTTCTTGGAAGCCCCTGAGATGGCTCCAGGTGGAGGCAGAAAAGGCAGTGCCAGTGTCCCCTTGTCCCCTTAGAGGCATAAGCAGCCCGTGGACCAGGAGCCGGTCTTGCTCACATGCTCAGGGAGTAGCCGATCGCCAGCGCTGGGGTCAGGAAGGAATTTTCCCCCGGGGCAGATTGGCACTGGTCCCCGGGGGTTTTTTGCCTTCCTCTGAGCACTGAGCATGACCCCTTGGCAGGGCTCCTCTGGTCCTGGTGCTCTGGGTTATGGCCTGGTGCTCATGCTCCACGAAGGTGGCCCTCGTGTCCTGCAGCTGGGGGGGGAAGGGCTTTTTTCTCCCCAGGGTGGACTAGCAAGTGTCCCCGGGGTTTTTTGCCTTCCTCCGCAGCCGAGCACAGCCCCTTCATGGGGCTCCTTTGGGCTCCTGTAGCCCAAAGGCAGCGGCTCGTGCTCCACGCAGCTGGCCCTCGTGCCCCGCATCCGGGGGGAGGCAGCCTTCTGCACTCCCAGGGTGGCCCCACTGTGGCCCCGGGACTTGCTGCTGTCCTCTGTAGCACTGAGCACCACCCCCTGTCAGGTCTTCTCCGGCCCATTCTGGCTGGCTTCTTGCACTGCTCTCACACCACCACAGCACTGCTCTGACAGATTTATCAAAAGAAAATAGAACCTAAACTAAGCTAGATTAAAATTAACTAAGCTAAGCTAGCCTAACCTGAAATAAAGAACTTTGTTTAAATAAATAACTTTCGTTTCCTTTTATTTATTCATTATTTTATTGGGGTCTTTATGTTATTTTATTTGTATTTAGAAATGCATTGATTTTACTCTTTTATTATTTTCCTTAATTTTACACCTAAATAGTTAAAATACTCTTTCCACCTGTATCCTTTCTGACTTGTGTCTTTGAAAGCGTTTTTGGTGCTGAAACCCCCCTGCCATTTCAGGTAAATAACGGTCTCATCATTATACAACTCGTTGGGAGTGCAGGAATGGAATGGAATGGAATGGAATGGAATGGAATGGAATGGAATGGAATGGAACAGAAGAGCTCCGCTATGTTATGCATATAGTTCTGCATGACAAGCTCTGACGTAGGTCTGAGGGGCTGTCTGCAGTCCCAAGGGAGGCCAGTCCCCCCCAGGAGACCACTCAGGAAACAAGCCTATGGGAGAGTGACCAGCGGTCATTCTGCATTTCAAGGATTTGCCCAGATGTGCTGGGGGGATTTGTTGCCACTCTCAAAATCTCGGCCCTTCATACAGTACCTTTATGTGATACTTAGCTGAGGGTTTTAAAACTCTTCCACACAACTGAGTCAGTTACTTGTTTTTCCTGAGTGTTGCGGGGAAAAGCTGCTCAGTCCGTGCGCTTTAAACCGAATTGGGATCAAAGCGCTTCATTGAGCTACCAAGAACATGGAAGTAGACAGCAGTCAGTGAAGGGTTGCATTCAAGTTGTAATGCAAGAGGTAACCCCCCAAACTAGACACATGAATGATAACTAAACACAAACAAGTATCTGAACACCCTGTGTAAGAAACGCAGAAGAGATTTCTTAAATCCTTCTTTCCAAGAAAATACCTCACCATAAGCAGCACAGTAGCAAATGCCACTTGCTGTGTTGATAAGGAATGGTGAGGAACTCCTGTATGTTCTCTGTGCTTCTGCAGAGTTCACCCAGAGGGAACCAAAAGCCCTTTCTTTCACCTCTGGGATCACCACAGGCAAATGACCGTACACGGTATAAAATCCTTCAATGATACAGTCTGAAGACAGCGATTAATTTACAGGGACAGCCCGCAGCGGTGCCCAGTCTGTGGCCACCATGGGCAGGGAGAGCCCCCTGGGCCTAGGCCCGGCCTCAGGGACAGCAGCCCAAAGGCCTTTCTCCAAGGCATGCTGGCTGAAGGGGCAGCAGCAGAGCTGCAGTGAGCAGGGCTGGGGGGCGGGGCCCCGTCACCCCCGTCACCCCCCCCCCCCCCCCCCCCCCCCGTGTCATAGGGCCCCACCCGCCAACGCAGCATCACAATGCTCTGGGGCAGTATAAGGCAGCGTCCTCCCGTGTTCCACTGCCAGAGTGCCCGGCTTTGCCACCAGGACAGAGCTGGCAGCCTGCAGGCAGCCGAGAGGAATTTCCTTGAGGCACCAGTGGAATTACTTGGAGGGGCAGAGAAGGGAAGACTGCCTGAAGCTGCTGGGGCTCTTCTGCTGCAATTGCAGCTCCTGGAGGGGCCACACTCACAGCTTATGGGATGGATGGATGGATGGATGGATGGATGGATGGATGGATGGAAGTCCTGCTTCAGTCCTCGGGGGGCTTGCCGTCCTCATCAGATTCTGGGGAGATAGCGGCAGTAGCCATAGGAAACAGGATGCACAGATGGGCCAGTGGCCTCACCCGGTGCTTTGCAGCTCCCGCTGCCAGGCACGGGAAGGGTTCTTGTCCCTAGGGTTGATCAGGCCAGCAGCATTTTGCTCTTCTTGGAAGCCCCTGAGATGGCTCCAGGTGGAGGCAGAAAAGGCAGTGCCAGTGTCCCCTTGTCCCCTTAGAGGCATAAGCAGCCCGTGGACCAGGAGCCGGTCTTGCTCACATGCTCAGGGAGTAGCCGATCGCCAGCGCTGGGGTCAGGAAGGAATTTTCCCCCGGGGCAGATTGGCACTGGTCCCCGGGGGTTTTTTGCCTTCCTCTGAGCACTGAGCATGACCCCTTGGCAGGGCTCCTCTGGTCCTGGTGCTCTGGGTTATGGCCTGGTGCTCATGCTCCACGAAGGTGGCCCTCGTGTCCTGCAGCTGGGGGGGGAAGGGCTTTTTTCTCCCCAGGGTGGACTAGCAAGTGTCCCCGGGGTTTTTGCCTTCCTCCGCAGCCGAGCACAGCCCCTTCATGGGGCTCCTTTGGGCTCCTGTAGCCCAAAGGCAGCGGCTCGTGCTCCACGCAGCTGGCCCTCGTGCCCCGCATCCGGGGGGAGGCAGCCTTCTGCACTCCCAGGGTGGCCCCACTGTGGCCCCGGGACTTGCTGCTGTCCTCTGTAGCACTGAGCACCACCCCCTGTCAGGTCTTCTCCGGCCCATTCTGGCTGGCTTCTTGCACTGCTCTCACACCACCACAGCACTGCTCTGACAGATTTATCAAAAGAAAATAGAACCTAAACTAAGCTAGATTAAAATTAACTAAGCTAAGCTAGCCTAACCTGAAATAAAGAACTTTGTTTAAATAAATAACTTTCGTTTCCTTTTATTTATTCATTATTTTATTGGGGTCTTTATGTTATTTTATTTGTATTTAGAAATGCATTGATTTTACTCTTTTATTATTTTCCTTAATTTTACACCTAAATAGTTAAAATACTCTTTCCACCTGTATCCTTTCTGACTTGTGTCTTTGAAAGCGTTTTTGGTGCTGAAACCCCCCTGCCATTTCAGGTAAATAACGGTCTCATCATTATACAACTCGTTGGGAGTGCAGGGAATGGAATGGAATGGAATGGAATGGAATGGAATGGAATGGAACAGAAGAGCTCCGCTATGTTATGCATATAGTTCTGCATGACAAGCTCTGACGTAGGTCTGAGGGGCTGTCTGCAGTCCCAAGGGAGGCCAGTCCCCCCCAGGAGACCACTCAGGAAACAAGCCTATGGGAGAGTGACCAGCGGTCATTCTGCATTTCAAGGATTTGCCCAGATGTGCTGGGGGGATTTGTTGCCACTCTCAAAATCTCGGCCCTTCATACAGTACCTTTATGTGATACTTAGCTGAGGGTTTTAAAACTCTTCCACACAACTGAGTCAGTTACTTGTTTTTCCTGAGTGTTGCGGGGAAAAGCTGCTCAGTCCGTGCGCTTTAAACCGAATTGGGATCAAAGCGCTTCATTGAGCTACCAAGAACATGGAAGTAGACAGCAGTCAGTGAAGGGTTGCATTCAAGTTGTAATGCAAGAGGTAACCCCCCAAACTAGACACATGAATGATAACTAAACACAAACAAGTATCTGAACACCCTGTGTAAGAAACGCAGAAGAGATTTCTTAAATCCTTCTTTCCAAGAAAATACCTCACCATAAGCAGCACAGTAGCAAATGCCACTTGCTGTGTTGATAAGTGTTACAAAGATTTACTGCAAACCGGGTTTTGTCCCAATCGATTTTATTTACAATTGATTAGAAATTTAAAAGAGACAATAAGTAAAACAGCGCTGGGTGCGCAGGGGAGTCTCCGCTCCACCAGCAACGCACAACCGGGATCTTTGGAGTACAGTCTCTTATACTTCTCAGATTTGGGTTTTAGCCAATCTTGTTGTCTTCTTTACCCGAATGTCGACGTGGCCCTTTCCTTTGTTCTTTTCTTGTTTGCTGGGGTCTTTTTCCGGTGAAGACGTTGCTGAATTTACTTAGTAATGTATTGACAGAAAAATGCTTACAAGCTTAACATTTTGTTCTATATCTTATATGGTTATTTGCCTAGTGCCCAAGTTTGCAGTATCCTGTAACGAAATGTATCTCCTGATTATTTAACCCCCTTAGCCAGTCAAACCGTTAAACGGAAGCCCCCTTTGAAACACAGAGCAATTGATTAGGGGAGATTATCCCTTTGTTTCTCCTTATTGACAGGAGCACTTATGATAATCACGGTCACAAAGGAGGGCTGGTTTCACACAAAGTGCAAAGGCGACAAGGACGCCTAAATTCCTGACAGGAACATCCCTGTATATTTCACATAAGGAATGGTGAGGAACTCCTGTATGTTCTCTGTGCTTCTGCAGAGTTCACCCAGAGGGAACCAAAAGCCCTTTCTTTCACCTCTGGGATCACCACAGGCAAATGACCGTACACGGTATAAAATCCTTCAATGATACAGTCTGAAGACAGCGATTAATTTACAGGGACAGCCCGCAGCGGTGCCCAGTCTGTGGCCACCATGGGCAGGGAGAGCCCCCTGGGCCTAGGCCCGGCCTCAGGGACAGCAGCCCAAAGGCCTTTCTCCAAGGCATGCTGGCTGAAGGGGCAGCAGCAGAGCTGCAGTGAGCAGGGCTGGGGGGCGGGGCCCCGTCACCCCCGTCACCCCCCCCCCCCCCCCCCCCCGTGTCATAGGGCCCCACCCGCCAACGCAGCATCACAATGCTCTGGGGCAGTATAAGGCAGCGTCCTCCCGTGTTCCACTGCCAGAGTGCCCGGCTTTGCCACCAGGACAGAGCTGGCAGCCTGCAGGCAGCCGAGAGGAATTTCCTTGAGGCACCAGTGGAATTACTTGGAGGGGCAGAGAAGGGAAGACTGCCTGAAGCTGCTGGGGCTCTTCTGCTGCAATTGCAGCTCCTGGAGGGGCCAAACTCACAGCTTATGGGATGGATGGATGGATGGATGGATGGATGGATGGATGGATCCTGCTTCAGTCCTCGGGGGGCTTGCCGTCCTCATCAGATTCTGGGGAGATAGCGGCAGTAGCCATAGGAAACAGGATGCACAGATGGGCCAGTGGCCTCACCCGGTGCTTTGCAGCTCCCGCTGCCAGGCACGGGAAGGGTTCTTGTCCCTAGGGTTGATCAGGCCAGCAGCATTTTGCTCTTCTTGGAAGCCCCTGAGATGGCTCCAGGTGGAGGCAGAAAAGGCAGTGCCAGTGTCCCCTTGTCCCCTTAGAGGCATAAGCAGCCCGTGGACCAGGAGCCGGTCTTGCTCACATGCTCAGGGAGTAGCCGATCGCCAGCGCTGGGGTCAGGAAGGAATTTTCCCCCGGGGCAGATTGGCACTGGTCCCCGGGGGTTTTTTGCCTTCCTCTGAGCACTGAGCATGACCCCTTGGCAGGGCTCCTCTGGTCCTGGTGCTCTGGGTTATGGCCTGGTGCTCATGCTCCACGAAGGTGGCCCTCGTGTCCTGCAGCTGGGGGGGGAAGGGCTTTTTTCTCCCCAGGGTGGACTAGCAAGTGTCCCCGGGTTTTTTTGCCTTCCTCCGCAGCCGAGCACAGCCCCTTCATGGGGCTCCTTTGGGCTCCTGTAGCCCAAAGGCAGCGGCTCGTGCTCCACGCAGCTGGCCCTCGTGCCCCGCATCCGGGGGGAGGCAGCCTTCTGCACTCCCAGGGTGGCCCCACTGTGGCCCCGGGACTTGCTGCTGTCCTCTGTAGCACTGAGCACCACCCCCTGTCAGGTCTTCTCCGGCCCATTCTGGCTGGCTTCTTGCACTGCTCTCACACCACCACAGCACTGCTCTGACAGATTTATCAAAAGAAAATAGAACCTAAACTAAGCTAGATTAAAATTAACTAAGCTAAGCTAGCCTAACCTGAAATAAAGAACTTTGTTTAAATAAATAACTTTCGTTTCCTTTTATTTATTCATTATTTTATTGGGGTCTTTATGTTATTTTATTTGTATTTAGAAATGCATTGATTTTACTCTTTTATTATTTTCCTTAATTTTACACCTAAATAGTTAAAATACTCTTTCCACCTGTATCCTTTCTGACTTGTGTCTTTGAAAGCGTTTTTGGTGCTGAAACCCCCCTGCCATTTCAGGTAAATAACGGTCTCATCATTATACAACTCGTTGGGAGTGCAGGGAATGGATGGAATGGAATGGAATGGAATGGAATGGAATGGAATGGAATGGAATGGAACAGAAGCTCCGCTATGTTATGCATATAGTTCTGCATGACAAGCTCTGACGTAGGTCTGAGGGGCTGTCTGCAGTCCCAAGGGAGGCCAGTCCCCCCCAGGAGACCACTCAGGAAACAAGCCTATGGGAGAGTGACCAGCGGTCATTCTGCATTTCAAGGATTTGCCCAGATGTGCTGGGGGGATTTGTTGCCACTCTCAAAATCTCGGCCCTTCATACAGTACCTTTATGTGATACTTAGCTGAGGGTTTTAAAACTCTTCCACACAACTGAGTCAGTTACTTGTTTTTCCTGAGTGTTGCGGGGAAAAGCTGCTCAGTCCGTGCGCTTTAAACCGAATTGGGATCAAAGCGCTTCATTGAGCTACCAAGAACATGGAAGTAGACAGCAGTCAGTGAAGGGTTGCATTCAAGTTGTAATGCAAGAGGTAACCCCCCAAACTAGACACATGAATGATAACTAAACACAAACAAGTATCTGAACACCCTGTGTAAGAAACGCAGAAGAGATTTCTTAAATCCTTCTTTCCAAGAAAATACCTCACCATAAGCAGCACAGTAGCAAATGCCACTTGCTGTGTTGATAAGTGTTACAAAGATTTACTGCAAACCGGGTTTTGTCCCAATCGATTTTATTTACAATTGATTAGAAATTTAAAGAGACAATAAGTAAAACAGCGCTGGGTGCGCAGGGGAGTCTCCGCTCCACCAGCAACGCACAACCGGGATCTTTGGAGTACAGTCTCTTATACTTCTCAGATTTGGGTTTTAGCCACTTGTTGTCTTCTTTACCCGAATGTCGACGTGGCCCTTTCCTTTGTTCTTTTCTTGTTTGCTGGGGTCTTTTTCCGGTGAAGACGTTGCTGAATTTACTTAGTAATGTATTGACAGAAAAATGCTTACAAGCTTAACATTTTGTTCTATATCTTATATGGTTATTTGCCTAGTGCCCAAGTTTGCAGTATCCTGTAACGAAATGTATCTCCTGATTATTTAACCCCCTTAGGCCAGTCAAACCGTTAAACGGAAGCCCCCTTTGAAACACAGAGCAATTGATTAGGGGAGATTATCCCCTTGTTTCTCCTTATTGACAGGAGCACTTATGATAATCACGGTCACAAAGGAGGGCTGGTTTCACACAAAGTGCAAAGGCGACAAGGACGCCTAAATTCCTGACACGAATCATCCCTGTATATTTCACATAAGGAATGGTGAGGAACTCCTGTATGTTCTCTGTGCTTCTGCAGAGTTCACCCAGAGGGAACCAAAAGCCCTTTCTTTCACCTCTGGGATCACCACAGGCAAATGACCGTACACGGTATAAAATCCTTCAATGATACAGTCTGAAGACAGCGATTAATTTACAGGGACAGCCCGCAGCGGTGCCCAGTCTGTGGCCACCATGGGCAGGGAGAGCCCCCTGGGCCTAGGCCCGGCCTCAGGGACAGCAGCCCAAAGGCCTTTCTCCAAGGCATGCTGGCTGAAGGGGCAGCAGCAGAGCTGCAGTGAGCAGGGCTGGGGGGCGGGGCCCCGTCACCCCCGTCACCCCCCCCCCCCCCCCCCCGTGTCATAGGGCCCCACCCGCCAACGCAGCATCACAATGCTCTGGGGCAGTATAAGGCAGCGTCCTCCCGTGTTCCACTGCCAGAGTGCCCGGCTTTGCCACCAGGACAGAGCTGGCAGCCTGCAGGCAGCCGAGAGGAATTTCCTTGAGGCACCAGTGGAATTACTTGGAGGGGCAGAGAAGGGAAGACTGCCTGAAGCTGCTGGGGCTCTTCTGCTGCAATTGCAGCTCCTGGAGGGGCCACACTCACAGCTTATGGGATGGATTGATGGATGGATGGATGGAAGTCCTGCTTCAGTCCTCGGGGGGCTTGCCGTCCTCATCAGATTCTGGGGAGATAGCGGCAGTAGCCATAGGAAACAGGATGCACAGATGGGCCAGTGGCCTCACCCGGTGCTTTGCAGCTCCCGCTGCCAGGCACGGGAAGGGTTCTTGTCCCTAGGGTTGATCAGGCCAGCAGCATTTTGCTCTTCTTGGAAGCCCCTGAGATGGCTCCAGGTGGAGGCAGAAAAGGCAGTGCCAGTGTCCCCTTGTCCCCTTAGAGGCATAAGCAGCCCGTGGACCAGGAGCCGGTCTTGCTCACATGCTCAGGGAGTAGCCGATCGCCAGCGCTGGGGTCAGGAAGGAATTTTCCCCCGGGGCAGATTGGCACTGGTCCCCGGGGGTTTTTTGCCTTCCTCTGAGCACTGAGCATGACCCCTTGGCAGGGCTCCTCTGGTCCTGGTGCTCTGGGTTATGGCCTGGTGCTCATGCTCCACGAAGGTGGCCCTCGTGTCCTGCAGCTGGGGGGGGAAGGGCTTTTTTCTCCCCAGGGTGGACTAGCAAGTGTCCCCGGGGTTTTTTGCCTTCCTCCGCAGCCGAGCACAGCCCCTTCATGGGGCTCCTTTGGGCTCCTGTAGCCCAAAGGCAGCGGCTCGTGCTCCACGCAGCTGGCCCTCGTGCCCCGCATCCGGGGGGAGGCAGCCTTCTGCACTCCCAGGGTGGCCCCACTGTGGCCCCGGGACTTGCTGCTGTCCTCTGTAGCACTGAGCACCACCCCCTGTCAGGTCTTCTCCGGCCCATTCTGGCTGGCTTCTTGCACTGCTCTCACACCACCACAGCACTGCTCTGACAGATTTATCAAAAGAAAATAGAACCTAAACTAAGCTAGATTAAAATTAACTAAGCTAAGCTAGCCTAACCTGAAATAAAGAACTTTGTTTAAATAAATAACTTTCGTTTCCTTTTATTTATTCATTATTTTATTGGGGTCTTTATGTTATTTTATTTGTATTTAGAAATGCATTGATTTTACTCTTTTATTATTTTCCTGAATTTTACACCTAAATAGTTAAAATACTCTTTCCACCTGTATCCTTTCTGACTTGTGTCTTTGAAAGCGTTTTTGGTGCTGAAACCCCCCTGCCATTTCAGGTAAATAACGGTCTCATCATTATACAACTCGTTGGGAGTGCAGGGAATGGAATGGAATGGAATGGAATGGAATGGAATGGAATGGAATGGAATGGAATGGAACAGAAGAGCTCCGCTATGTTATGCATATAGTTCTGCATGACAAGCTCTGACGTAGGTCTGAGGGGCTGTCTGCAGTCCCAAGGGAGGCCAGTCCCCCCCAGGAGACCACTCAGGAAACAAGCCTATGGGAGAGTGACCAGCGGTCATTCTGCATTTCAAGGATTTGCCCAGATGTGCTGGGGGGATTTGTTGCCACTCTCAAAATCTCGGCCCTTCATACAGTACCTTTATGTGATACTTAGCTGAGGGTTTTAAAACTCTTCCACACAACTGAGTCAGTTACTTGTTTTTCCTGAGTGTTGCGGGGAAAAGCTGCTCAGTCCGTGCGCTTTAAACCGAATTGGGATCAAAGCGCTTCATTGAGCTACCAAGAACATGGAAGTAGACAGCAGTCAGTGAAGGGTTGCATTCAAGTTGTAATGCAAGAGGTAACCCCCCAAACTAGACACATGAATGATAACTAAACACAAACAAGTATCTGAACACCCTGTGTAAGAAACGCAGAAGAGATTTCTTAAATCCTTCTTTCCAAGAAAATACCTCACCATAAGCAGCACAGTAGCAAATGCCACTTGCTGTGTTGATAAGTGTTACAAAGATTTACTGCAAACCGGTTTTTGTCCCAATCGATTTTATTTACAATTGATTAGAAATTTAAAAGAGACAATAAGTAAAACAGCGCTGGGTGCGCAGGGGAGTCTCCGCTCCACCAGCAACGCACAACCGGGATCTTTGGAGTACAGTCTCTTATACTTCTCAGATTTGGGTTTTAGCCAATCTTGTTGTCTTCTTTACCCGAATGTCGACGTGGCCCCTTTCCTTTGTTCTTTTCTTGTTTGCTGGGGTCTTTTCCGGTGAAGACGTTGCTGAATTTACTTAGTAATGTATTGACAGAAAAATGCTTACAAGCTTAACATTTTGTTCTATATCTTATATGGTTATTTGCCTAGTGCCCAAGTTTGCAGTATCCTGTAACGAAATGTATCTCCTGATTATTTAACCCCCTTAGGCCAGTCAAACCGTTAAACGGAAGCCCCCTTTGAAACACAGAGCAATTGATTAGGGGAGATTATCCCCTTTGTTTCTCCTTATTGACAGGAGCACTTATGATAATCACGGTCACAAAGGAGGGCTGGTTTCACACAAAGTGCAAAGGCGACAAGTCCTCCTAAATTCCTGATCAACGAATCATCCCTGTATATTTCACATAAGGAATGGTGAGGAACTCCTGTATGTTCTCTGTGCTTCTGCAGAGTTCACCCAGAGGGAACCAAAAGCCCTTTCTTTCACCTCTGGATCACCACAGGCAAATGACCGTACACGTATAAAATCCTTCAATGATACAGTCTGAAGACAGCGATTAATTTACAGGGGAGCCCGCAGCGGTGCCCAGTCTGTGGCCACCAGGGCAGGCGGGCCTATAACAGCCCCCTTTCTCCAAGGCATGCCTGAGGGGCAGCCAGGCAGAGCTGCCATGGACACAGCCCAAAGGCCTTTCCTGCCAGGCATGCTGGCTGAAGGGGCAGCAGCAGAGCTGGCAGTGAGCAGGGCATGGGGGGCGGATGGTCCTGCTTCAGTCCTCTGGGGGCTTGCCGTCTCCATCAGATTCTGGGGA